>NC_061514.1:327491929-327615618 GCF_022539505.1 Lolium rigidum | reverse complement strand
TTACACTATTTTAATATTCAAGGGTCTATAGAAGCACAAGCCATTTTAAAATTGAAATCGAAGAACTACAACGATGGGGAAGAAAACGAAAATTTTGAGGGTATTTGCAAACTGAAATCGGGTTCATGCCTGACAGACAGGGTACACCAATTTCCATGTCAGTAAATACGATGTTCTACCTCGACGAGTGACCTTGTACGAAACACTCGCCATATTCAGTGACCGTAAATCACGTATCACTATGTACGGTTCATGGGGATATGCCCTACGGGGTCCATCACCTAACTCACTCGCCGACAACCCCGGCGACTGAAGCCCTGGAGCGAAGACTTGGATCATGGGTTTATGACTGTCGGCCTTTTTTGCTTGCAGATACGCATGATCTTACCCATGTAAACACGCATGATCTTACCCATGTAAACCCTAAATCGGGGGTGCCTATATAAACCCTCGAGCTAAATCCTAGAACAGATTCGATCGCATCTCCATTGTACACTACAACTCGCAGTCGACCACCGACTCGCCGAGCACCCCATTGTAAACACTACTGAGCAATACAATCTAGCAGAACATAGATCTTTTACTCCAGCGGAGGGGCTGAACATGGGTAAAACCCGTGTCTTGTGCATCTTAGTCCATAGATGGCTACGCTCCCCTTGCCCCGCATCAATGAAGTGATGCACCCTGTAGCACATGTCGTGCCATATCCACGACAGTGGCGCCCACCATGGGGCGGGGGACGCCATGCCTCAATTCTGTGGCGAGACCCTACTCCCCAATCCATCGGACGGTCGCTTCCGGCCGGATGATCGCCACCAGCGGCTTCTTCCACATCTAGTCGAGCACCTACCACCTGGTGTTGCCGCCGGTCACCCACGCCTGGATGGTGCCGGTTGGCACGATCAACCTCTTCGTCGGCTTCGCCTGCGCCACCGAGTCGGGCGAGGCTCTCCCTTACGCGTCTGGCCAGCTCTTCACCGCCACTCTCCCGATCACGGGAGACACATTCATCGAGGACGACTTAGCCTTGGCCGACGACGCCGATCAGCAGCTGCGGCGTAAGTCACCGGATCCATCACCGCCGTGTCAATCGCTGACTCAATCACCCTGGTATCCAATCCGGGTGACTTTGGGGATAGCTCCATCCCCCCGATTTTTTACTACGAGACAGAATCGGATTTCGTCGAGCACCCCCCACCCCAGTGCCATGATGTCTTGCTCATGGCCAACGATGACCTGCCGCCCCCAGATCCATTCTCCACGGTGATCTCGGCGATGGACATTGTATATGACATCGAAGCCCACCGCCAGGCCCTTGAGGAGGAGTGGAAGAAGGAGCTGGAGGAGCGTAAGAAGTTCCGATTGGAACAGAACTTGGCAAGAGCGCTGTCAAGCTACCGCTGGTGGCGCATACATCAGCGCATCGACCCGAGCTTCCCCACCATACACTTGAACTTCGATGACGACACTCCACGGACGGCAGCAGCCGGCTGGTGCGACAAACCACGAAGTCCCGGAGTCGAGTCGAGCAGCCGCGGATTGAACGGTCGCAAACCGAGCGAACCCACCACCACCGGCATTGCCGCCAAGGGGCCGCGCAACCCCTCGACTCAAAGTTGACGCTAACGGTCTCCCCCTTCACTCTAAGACGATGGAAAACGATGTCGCTGCGCAGGTCGCCATCGCTAATCTCAACTCCAGCAGGGAAGATGGGGTCTACGTACGCTACACGAAGGCCCTAGTTGCCAAGGCCCACGGGCGCCTCTACCCGCGTTCGTCGGCCAGTCGCTTGGCCTCCTCACCCACCGCTTGCCCTGCGAGGTGCTCACTCGACCAACCGAGTCAAGCCACGTTCAGTGCGCTAGATGGTCGCCGCCAATGGTCAGCCAATCTGCGTGTGCACCCACATCGCCAATGATCAGGCATGGTGAGCGTGCCAGGAGGGTGACTTGCGCAACAACATCAACAATAGCAGCGTCAATTGCCACGACCAAGAGTTGCAGGTAGAGCAAGCTCGTCGCAACTCGTTCTCTCAATTCGGCCCAACATGCTCCGACCCCATGGTCCGAGGAGAGCCTTACCCTCCAAGGTTCAAGGGCCCCCGCGACATCGAGAAATACGACACCACCGTCGACCCGGGGGGTGTGGATCGATGCATACACCATGGCTATGAGAATCGCCGGCCACTCCAAGCTACTGGCCGCTCGGTACCTGCCCCCGATGATGGATGGAGCCACACCAGTGGTTCAACACGGTGGCTAAGGCAAAAAAGAGTTTAAGTTCCGTGACCTTTGATACTCCATATCAAGGTTTGTTTGTTGATCCCCACGCGGGAGCACTGCTATACTCCCGCCGTTCACAATTAGATTGCATTCTATATTTAGTTAAAGTCAAATTTTGTAAAATTTAACTAAATAATTTCATAAAAAAATTTAACATCTACAATGTATAATCTATACTATTAGAATCTCTATAAACTATATTTTGTCATATTATATGTCTTTGGTAATGTAGTTGTTATTTTTTTCCATATTTTAGGTTAAATTTGACAATTTTTAATTTTAACTGAGCCCAGAACACGAACTAAATAAAAACGGAGAGTACATACAAATAGATTTCATACCATCCATGTACGACAGCCAAATCAAAACGTGATTAGAATCCATGTTCAAGAATGGTCTGCTGGGCCTCCAGTCTGAAAATTGGAAAAGGAGAAGAAAACTACTCGGTATTATTCTCAAAAAGAAAAAACTACTCCGCCACTCCACCGCTCCAGTCTCCTCCCGTCGCCACCGCCGGCGACGGCGGCGCGAAGCCAGGTTGCTTCTCCCAGCAGCTCGCCGGCGGCTGCTCCCCCCCCCCCCCTCCCCCATCAGATTAATCCTCTCTTGTCGCCCGCCGCTGGCTAGTGCATTCGTTCAGCCCTAGCTTGTCAAGGGGAATTCGGAGAAGAAACCGAGCGGGTCTACAAATTTCTCCAGCAAGTACCAAACTTTTGGGCCCTTGATATCCGTGGCGTTCGTGGACTCGGATTTGCTTCACCTATTCGAATTCGGAGGCCTCCAGGATTGGTGATCTATATAAGTGTAGGCAGGAGGCTGCCTTTCCTCTCTGTGCTCCATCCAAGTTACTGAAGAAATTGGCCAGGCTTGTCCAAGCATCGGGTCTCTGCAACTAACGGAGTTATTGAAGAAATTTGTCTGGTCTGTCCAAGCATCAGGTCTTTGCAACTAAGGGAGTCATTGAAGAAATTTCTCTGGTCCGTCCAAGCATCAGGTCTTTGCAACTTAGGGACTTAATTACCCAGGAGCGTGCCTTGGCTCTGTTACTGAAGAGCTTTGTCTGTTTGGCCGAAGTTCCAAATCTTGGCAGAGAGACCCTGATCCCATGGAGTTATGTAGCGTTGCCTCGATAATGAGCTTAGGGAGTCTAGCTATACAGCGCACATATTTGTGCTCCCTAGTCATCAGAGCTTTGCCAAAACTGCTAGGCAGTTCACTGAAGAAATTCTGCAACGATGTTCATCCAGCACTAACCGAGACTATCGTGGGCACATTGCCAGAACTACCTCAGGACGTCTTGATGGATATCTTTGCCACCCTTGAAATCCCTGACCTCATACGTGCCGGCGTGGTCTACCCGTCTTGGCACTCTGCATATACCAGCCTACAAAACCTTGGGCTGTATAAACTATCTCAGACGCCATGCCTCCTCTATACTTCTGAATCTGCTGGTGATAGCTTTGCTTACCTCTACAGCCTCAGTGAAAAAAGATCGTACAAGTTAACTCTTCCGGATCCACCTCTCCGCACTAGGTGTTTGATAGGGTCCTCTCATGGCTGGCTGATTACTGTTGATGAAAAATCTGAGATGCATCTTGTCAACCCGATCACATGTGAACAGATTGCGCTACCTTCAGTGATCACCATCGAGCAGGTGAAGCCCATCTTCGATGAGTACGGTGATCTACACAAGTATGAATTGTCGTGGCACACTGGAACGCGTGCTGCTTATAACTCGCCATCTATTTATGATCTTCACAAGCTGCGGGATGAACTCCACTATAAGGCGTTTGTGTTCCCTGATACATCCACAGGAAGCTACATGGTGGTTCTCATCCACAATCCAAAGCAGCAGCTTTCTTTCGCAAGAGTAGGGGGTGATAAGTGGACCTGGCTTCCACCCCATGATGCCTATGAGGACTGCACTTACAAGGATGGCCTGTTGTATGCAGTGACTGGATTTGGAGAAGTTCATGTTATTGATTTTAGTAGTGGACCTGCTGTTACAGTGGAGATGATCATGCAAATGCGCAATGTGTATGGCTGTGGGTACATGTACATTGTTCAAGCTCCATGGGGCGATCTGCTGCTGATTTGGAGAATCTGTGAGGATCATGATGTAGAACCTGAACCAGGGGCATCTGTGTTTTGGAACACTACGGAATATGAAATATATAAATTTGACCTTAAAAGAAGTAAGCTTAAGAAAATCAATTGCTTGCATGACCATGTGTTGTTTCTTGGACATAATCAGTCACTTTGTCTCAGTGCTAGAGAATATCCGTCTCTCAAGGCAAATCATGTCTACTTTACTGATGATAATGTGTTATGGACATTGAGATTGAAGAATAATCATCGTGATATGGGAATTCTCAACTTGGATGATAACAACAAGGAAGAAGTTGTGTCTCATCAGCTTTTCTCCAACTTCCCGGCTCCTATTTGGGTTACACCTGATCTTAGAAAGATGGACGTGGCTTCACGAGTGGATTGAAAAATCCTTGATGGGTTCACTAAGTTAACAGTAGGGTGGTTTGCTAGGTTATTGCGGATTTGGGCTTCCTAGATAAAGTCATGGACAAACTACTCAAAGGGCCACTTGGACTGTGCGTGCATCATGGTCGCTTGACCCCAGTTGTACACACCAGCTTTGAGCAGTTGAATAATTAGTTTGAGTTTTTCTTTGTTTACCCATGTTATAATCATGTACTTCACACAGTTTATTATTTCAATAGAAAAATTCAGAAATATGATTGTTGCGTCTTTGATTTTCTTCCCATTTCCCTATCGTGCGTGTGCATCTGATTGTGTATTTTGCCTTTACAACAGAAACTCTTGAAACTTGATGCTAGGGATGCAGGTTATTCCAGGTATTTGCTAGTTAGTATGAGGTTGATGATTGCGAGAGATGCAGGTAACCTGTCTTAGCCCAGCATGTCCACGAAGCATGAAACCCGTTTGGACCCGTTTGGTTTGTGTTTTGGTCGGCAGGTCGAACGGTTTTGGACCAACCCTGAACATGCTTAGTTCCAGGTATTTGTTAGTTATAGTACTCCCTCCGTCCTGTAATTAAGATGTTATTACAATCAATTACAACCTATATTGGTTGTAATAACATCTTATATTGTGGGACAGAGGGGGTATATGCTGTTAATGATTGCAAAGAATGCAGGTAAGGGAAGCCTCCTTACATCATCAGCAGAGGCTGCATTGATCGACATTGTCATTCATAATTGTGTGGGTAACAGTGCTTTGGGTTAGGTGTAACAGTTATACCAAGCATGAATATTGGTGGATGTTAATCGCCATTGTTGTTCATTACTCTGCATATGGTTCAGAAACTATGGGCTGCATACATTGAATACTAAATAAGCTATGTTATTCTCCTAGTGTGATTTCTTTCGTAGATGATAACGACTGAACTACGCTAGACGATTTTTTGCAGTGATTATATATGACTATAATGATCGGGTGGATCACCCAACCGAAGTCGTAAACTACTGGCATCATCTGGAATACAAGTGGTCATGTGATTCATTCCATTAGCATCAACTCAACCTACTCAGTTCATTGGCATCATGTGTGATCCAGCAAAATGTTGGATGAATACCTTTTCTTGACTCATATAAGGCAAGACGGTGTCTGCTTTTCATACAGTATAGCTCAGTCCTGTAGAGGAGGCGCTGGCTCCCTACTTGTTCTAATCACTTGATCTGGCTCTGGATCAATACAACAAGTTCGTGGCAGAGATGTACCCATGAAGGGTGAAACCGGTCTGGTTTGGGTTGGGTCGGCAGGTTCAACGGGTTGGACCAAACCTTGAGCAAGCTTAATACTAGGTATTGATTCGGTAGTATGCTGTTAATGATTGCAAGGGATGCAGGTAAGGGATGCACCATTGCTTCATGAGCAGAGGCTGCCTTCCTCATTGGATTACAGAAGGGTACATGATCTCTCTCACCCCTTTTTTTTCTTTTCTGTTCTTTGGGTTAGAAGTAGCAGTGGTAATAGACATTGTTGTGCATATTGTTTACTAGGGATACATACATTGAATACTAAATAAACTCAATGGCAAGAAACATGAAGTTTGTCTTCTCCAGAATGCCCCCTTCGAATTGATGGCATTAAGCAAGTAACTATTAAACTAGCAAACATTTCCTAGATGTTCAGGCTAATGTGGATGTCATTTGCGTCAGGCTTTGTCTGATTCATGAGCTGCCAATATATTCTAAGAGAAACCTGTGTCTTAAGCAGCACATACAAGCTGCTGGCACATGAATTTGAGATTCATCTAAGCACATATGACCATAATCATAGGAAGAGGTTTAAGGAAATGCAAAGCAGCGGCAACGTGAGCAACAGAGAGAAGAGAAGAAAACATTCAATGCATTCACATCTTTTGCATGTATGCAATGCTGGTTTGACAAAATGTGGATCTCAACATTCAGTACATTCAGAAGTTCCAGTATACCAAGCAACCGGCATTTGCCCCACCGACTGTTGTGATCTTCAAATTTTTTCACTCCTCAACCGGATTGATCCCTCAGATGTACTTGTTCCACCAGTCAGGAGCCTGCACGTGGAAGAAGTACTTGTGAAGGACAAGCTCACGTCCTCGGCGTAGTCTGACAGTGCAACCACCCTCATCGCAACGAACAGTAGGTACTATATCCTCATGACGTTTCCTACAGTGAGTAGGCATCTACAAAGAAAGTTAAGTTATACTTAGTGCTCAAAACTCAAAAAGACTCAAAACCTTGAAACAGATGTAAAGGTTTACTCACATCTTTTGCAGCGAAATATGGGAACCTCTTCCAATCAAAAACACAGAAATGGCAGACTTCTGTATTTGCCTGGCGCACAGTGGACGCTCTGCAATAGAAAGCATATTGTTTGACGACCGCCTCCGGTACTTCCACGCCATCAACAATCTGACAGAAAATGAACCATAATAGCACTCAATGGATTGACAAGTTGAGCCATATTCAGTGACTGGGTTTTCATCTAAGGTATATATTTCCTTATTCTTGGATGTCATTTGCATTACCAGGTATGTGTTCATGTAATTAGTTATTTGCAAAATTTCTGCATAATCACTATTTTTGGCCTATCACATCTGACTGAAACAAGGAGTAAAGGAGCAGAATATAATTTGCAATTTTTTCATATCATCTGTTTCATCAAGAATCAAAAGGACAAAACAAACTATGGTACTGATGATACTACAACCAACATAACGAAGCATATGCTACATGATGGGTGTTTGATTAGCATAAAATCAGTTCAAGTCACCAGAACAGAATGACCAGTAGCATCATAAAATCGTCCAAGTCATAATTGAAATGCTCTGAAATTATAAGGTTCAGTAAGCTAGAAGGTGATAATCAATACACAGAATTCTTCAGTTTGGTTATCTGGAACCAACATCTTCCTGATAGGGCATTTTGTTGGCAGGTTAACTGTGGAACTATCGTGTGTGGCATGTGGGAAATATGGACTGCAAGAAATGCAAGGAGTCATGGAGAAATCTCGATGTCTGCAACTCAAGCAGACCCTAAAGAAGCAAGTCAAGACTCCAGATGGAATCTATCATAGACTTTTGTGTGCATATATGCTTAGATTGTCTGAATTCATTGACTGGATTGACAAGTTGAGCAATATTCAGTGACTGGGTTTGTCATCTAATTCAGGGTATGGGTAAACAAGAATTCATGCCTCCCTTCCTACCTTGCAGGTTCATCAATTTACATTGCCTCCAAAATTTAGTGCTTTCCTTTTTATATCTCTCAACAAGAATCATAAGGACTAAGGAGAGGACAAATTATGGTACTGATGACAATGCAACCAACATAATGGAATGCACTAAATTTGGTTAGCCGCAAATTCAGTCCAAGTCAGCAGAACAGAATGTTCATGGAATCACCAGTGTAGCATAATAAAACCGTCCAAGTCATAATTGAAATGCTCTGAAATTACTCCTACAAGGTTAAGTAAACTAGCAGGTAATAATCAATGCACAGAATTCTCCCGTTTGGTAATAATCTCAATGTCTGCAACTCAAGCAGACCCTAAAGAAACAAGTCAAGACTACAGACAGAATCACCCACAGACTATACATCATACAAGGACAGAACTTTCAGTTTAGTAATCTGGAGCCAACATCTTCCTGATAGTGCTTCTTGTTCGCAGATTAATTGTGGGACTAACCTATGTGGCATGTGGTCAATATGGAACGCAAGAAGTCATGCAGAAATGTCTGCAACTGAAGATTCCAGATGGAATCACCACACACATTCAGGCACAGAACATGGATGCAGCAAATTATGTATAAAGCACGCAGAATTTGATGGCAGAAGGGAAGAATCCTTACGAAAGTCTCACGCCGCGCCGGAGAGGGTGGTGGAGGCGGAGGGGGCGGTGGAGGCGGAGGGGGCGGTGGAGGCGGAGGGGGGGTCGGGGCACACGGACGCCGACGACTAGGATCATTGGGGTACATAAACGCGTAGTCCCTCCGCGGCCGCGGCGATGATGGCGCCGGCGATGGCGCCGGCGTGCCCACTCCCTGTGGCAGGAAGGGTTGCCGCCGACGCAGCAGGCGGCGGATGAACTCGGCGACGAGGCGGAGCACGCGCTGGAGGAAGTCGCGGCCTACGGCGCGCGCGCGCTGGAGGAGGTTGCGGATGACGGCGAGCGCGCACCGTCCGGGATGGAGCACAGCGTCGACGGCGCGGCGGGCGCGTGCCGCCGCTCGCCGTCTGAGATGGAGCACAGCGTCGACGGCGCGGCGGGCGCGTGCTGCCGCTCGCCGGAGTAGAGGCTCCCCCGCAGGCTGCGCGTCGTCGCGCCAGTTCTTCCTGGCCATGTCTGCTGCTACACTGGCCCTTCTCGCGTTCTTGGAGCGGAAGAAGACGCCGGGGTGGAGGAGGCAGTCGATGGCGCCGCCGCCGAGCGCCACCGCGCCTCGAAGCACACGCCTGACGGGGCCGCGCTCACGCTTCGGCGCCCTCGCCATGGCCGATCTTGAGGGTTTCTTGGCCGGTCTTGGTCGGCCGCGCGCGCGCGGTTCTTGCCCTGCGCGCGGGAAGAGATGAGCTCCCTGTCTTCCCCGGCGTCGCTTCAACCAAGAACGCTTGGATAGGTCGGCGAGGGAGGTTCCCGGCGGCGGAGTTCTTGGATTGGGTGGGGAGCGGCGAGGATTGGGTGGGGAGCGCGCGGCGGAGTTCTTGGACTGGCTGGAGTTGCTGTTGGGGAGAAGAAGGGGAGGGAAAACTAAACGGTATATAGCGAACGCGAACGAAGCTGCCGTTCCGTTCTCGGCTCACTCAGCCTGGCCCAGCTCAAGCCTCTCCATGAGAAATTTGGGCCCAAGATGACTCTGAATTGATTTGTTTTTTCCAAATGCTTATTCTTTTGGAGAACTTTTTTTTGGGCCCAAGATGACTCTGAATTGATTTGTTTTGAGAAGAAAACTAAAACGCGATCCAGTCCTACTCCACCGACGCCATTGTCGACCTGGGCCACCTGATCCAGCTCGGGGACGAAACCACTTGATCTGGAATCGGCGTTGAAGTGCCGCGCTGAAGTTCAAGATCCTCTCTAGCAATTTTAGGCTTTTCAAATAAATAAAGTGGTCTAATGCAATACTACATGAACAACCTATATGATGCGCTAATCAACTTTAAGCATGAAGGCTATCAAGATAAAGTAAAATTTATAGAAATAAACAAAGGATGTGGAGACGAAGATTTATCCCGATGTTCACTTTCTTGAGGGGACGCTACTCACCGTTGTAGCGGTGCGGGTTACCACGAAGGCACACCATCTTCTCCATGAGCTTCTTCCACGAAGTAGAAGCTCGATCCACTAGTGGAGACCTTAGGGAGGCCTCCAATCCCGTACAAAATTTCCCTGCAATCAAAAGTCGATTGCTCCTGACAACCGCTGCCGCCTAGGAGTCCTCAATCTCCAAGAGTAACAAAATCGAAGCTTGAACTTGACACAAGGCTCAAATCGCGAATTTGATCGGTGGAATAAGAGAGGAGGAATGGACCTTTATTTTGGTTGGATCCTCTCTCAAAAACATTAATTGAATCTCTCTAGGTTAAGGATTTGTGGTGAAAGATGCAAGAGAGAGTGAGAGGAACAAGAACTTGATTCAGATCTTAAATAATGGTCAAGGTAGTCGATCCAAAAATCAAGCCTTTCCTTAAAAAGAAAAACTAGCCGTTTTTTGTCTAAAATCATGTAGAAAAAAGAATGGCCAGTATGACCGGCTTTGGGCCTAGTCATACCGGCACAAGCAGCTGGGGACAAAAGGAATAAGGCAGAGGAGGAGATTCGGCATGTATGACCACCCTTGGGCCCAGTCATACCGGCCAATATCGTTGGTTGGTGCGTGCCTAGGTGAGCGAAGCAGCGCGCTGGTCAAGTGGGAGATGCGGAGCGGGCGGGTGGAGCAACGCAGCGTGTGGGCCAAGGGAACAAGCGGCGCGGGAGGGAGCCATAACACAGGTGATGGCCCTTCCCGGTATGACCATTGTCGTCGTGGTGAACAGACAGATGCCATAGGATGGCTTAAGTTGGGGCCGAATGGACGCAAGAGGATTCGGGGGAGGGTTTGTGATCAGGTGTGATGAACTTCCGGATGGTTTCCTCAAGAACTTGGCCAGGGCCAGAGGTTGAAGAAGAAAGACACAAGGAAGAACTCGCTCTAGATCACCATGTTCACCGATTCACACAAGTTACAAGTTACGAGTTTTTCTCTATCTCTCGTGGTCTCGCGCTCGTAGGAGGCGTACTCCCTCTCCTTATATAGGGGAAAGGGTGGCTTACACCGGAAGAAACCCTAATGGCATCTTTGACTGGACAAACTACTTTACAAAGCTACTTTAATCATAGATGACACCGGAGTCCTCTTTAATCACGGCGCTGACGTCCTCCGGCTTCTTTGACCGTCATCCTTCTCTTTATCGTCAGCCCCTCGTCTAAAGTTACTTTGCTTAGCTCATCTTTGTCTTCTAGCTCTGGAGAGAATCTTTGACCAGCTTTGCCGACAAGCCCTTCCTTCCGGTGGCCCGGTACCTTTTCTATCCGGTTCCGGTATCCCTCTTATGAGGATACCGGCTTAGCCTGTTCAGCCAAACGCCTATCTTAGACTCCGGCATGAACGTCTAACCGGTATCCTGATGGCCCAAACCATCCGGTTTGGCATGCCTTTGGCATACCGGGGGCACCCCCCAACATTAGTCCCCGAAGCTGGTATAGTCTGGCGGATTCTATCCAACAGACCATGCCAGGTTCTTACGTCTTTGGATACCGGTTTGATCCATCCGGCGTTAGGCTTGGGTCCGGCATCTTTGCCCGGATCTTCCTTATCTTTTCCTCGTAAGTCATTCCCCGGTATCGTGTCTTCCGGTATCTTAACCATTAATCACCTCCTCGGCGAAGTCGAGAATATCTCGGGCCCCGCGCCTGACAGAGACATGCGCACTGTGACTGACGCGCCAGTGTCGGTTGTCATTTCGCTTCGACTCCCGCGCGCCCATTTAATGCACCGCTGCGGATCCCACTAGCCGTTCTGGATCTCCTGTGTGCCTCCGTGTGGCCTCTTGTCTTTTCGCGTGTATTTCTCCGACACGTGGCGGCCCACGGTGCGAACCGCCGCGGGCCGCGAGGCGAACCGCCACGGCCCAGCGGTTTTCAGCCCATTCCCCTTCTTCTTTATAAGCGCAACCGCCGCCCCTTCTTCCTCTTCTCGCATTCTCCACTTCCTCGCGCACAGTGCTCTTCGAGTCCGTGCCTTCACCGTTCTCCGTCCGCCGCCGCTCGCTCGAGCCCGTCGCCCGGCGAACTTACGCCGCCGTTCCGCCGGACCTCCTCGTGCGGGAACCCTCTGCAGCGCGCTCTCCGCGTCCGCTGCATTCGTACTTCTTCGAGAACTTCTCCGCCTCGCCGTTGACGGACTTCCTCGCTGGCCGCAGGCTTGCCGTTCCTCCGGCGAACCTCTTCCTCCGCGACTCCGCCGCCTCAGGTTAGGCCCGATGCGCCTTTTCCCCTTTCTTTCTTGCACTTCGGATCTTGGGGGCGGTAGAGTATTTATCCGTTCTTTGTTTTGCTTTTCCTCTTACTCGTAGATCTTCGCGCGAGGGTCCGTTTGGGGAAAACTCGTTTCTCGGTAGATTTCGGCATCTCCTAGATCCTTATGTCTAGCGAAGGGTCTCTCCCCGCTGCCACCTCTAGCAACCAAGGTAGTAGCACTTCCGACGGGTTAACCGAAGACCTCGCCCGGATGGATCGGGCATCCAGCCGGAAACAAGAGGCCGGCACATCTAGCCGGGCCTCCGGAAAGGACAAGACACGCGGAGCTCCGGAGAGGTTCCGACGTGACCCGAGATGAGATCGACCGGCTCTACCGGTCTAGGAGGATTCCGGAAGGAGTCATCCGCCGGCCTCCGTGCGACGAGATCCAACCGGTGCTCGAACCCGGTGAAGCTGTTGTTTTTCTTGCTCATTTTGAGCGTGGCTTCGGCCTTCCTCGCCTCCGATTTCTTTCGTCAATTCCTCGACTTCTATCGCCTCCAACCTCACCACCTTCCCGCAACGCCGTTTTTTACCTTTCTTGTTTTGTGGCCTTCATGGAGGGCTACATTGGCATCCGTCCCGCTCGAGAGACGTTTGCCCGCTTTTTCTCCCTCCGATCAACTCGGTCCAGGGCAAGGACATTCCTAAGCCCAAACCCCCCGTTCAATGCGGGTCCCGCATCATCGGCTCCCGCCAAGGGAGCCCCTTTTTAAGTTCAACGGCCTCGAGTCCTGCCGGTTGTGGCAGTACGACGTTCTTTATGTGAAGAACGCGGGCGACGAGGACCTCATCAACTTGCCGGCGTTCAACCCGGCGCCGCCCGCCAAGACCAATTGGCAAGTACAACCCCGGTACGGATCATGCCGAGACGAACCGGGTAGTGCGCTTCATGCCGAGGTTGCTGAAGGACACCAACATCTGTTCCGACGATATCATCCGCACCTTCATCAGCCGCCGGGTGCTTCCCCTCCAGCAGCGCGCTCACAAGATTAGTGAGATGTACGGCCCCGGTGATCCCACTAAGATCACCGGCCTGGCCTTGAGCAAAAAGGACGTGGTCCTAAAGGCAAGCCAGATCTGCCAGACGGACATGCCGGATGACTGGGAGTGGGGCCTTTGCCCTCTCAGCGCCAGGAATCCTCCGTCCAAAGATGTAAGAAGATATGCGGCTCAGGTCGTATTACCGGTAACTTTTGCACTTGTGTCTAATCTTTCTTTCTTCCTTTGTTTTCAGGCCAAGGCCCGCTTCCCCCGGATTGATTCAGACCGGCGAGGCCCTTGCCAGAAGAGGCCCCTGGACAAGTACGATCCGGATCCTGTCATTCATTGGCTGGATCTAAGGATGGGCCGGACTCCATTTTCCCGCCTCGGCAAGTCTCCGCCGGAACCAGCTGGTTCGTCTGATGATTTGACCATCCTTGAGGTAGCTTTCCTGTTCGTTTTCTTATGCTCTTTTTGTTATTTCCACTCTGTAGACATTCCCTCAGACAGCAACAACCCACAGGTCCATGAGCATGTGCCTCCTCTGCAAGCCGAGGTTGGGGATGAGTTCTTGGATAACCTCATGGCCGAAGGCCAGAAGAGTGATCCCCCAGCCGCTGACGCCGGCCCCAGCCATGCTCCCTCTGGCAAACGTCCTCGGACTGAAGTCATAGGAGGGAAGCAGGTTGGCACCAAGCGCTACAAGCAGAGGCGGATGCCGATGTCTTCCGGGTAAGTTTTTATTTCTCTTTATACTCTCTTTGTTTCCACCGAGTTCTTCTCCGGTTGCTTTTTTCCAACTCGCTCTCTTTTTCCTTTCTTTCAGCCCTGCGCTTGAGCTTGGCTCCGCCGGCTCCGCCGGCTCCGCGAGGACTTCAACTCCTCCTCCTCACTCAAGTCCGGTACTATCTGGTGCCGGCAACACCCTCCGCCTCCCCTTCGGGAGGCACTACAAGTTCGGGCGCGCGGCCCCAACACCTCCAGATCACCGCGCGGAGGAGGACCTCACCTCCCCTCCCGAGACTCAAGATACCGGCGCCAGCAACATCGGCGCCGGCCGGATCGATGCCGGCAGGCGGAACCTCTGGTTCCTCCTCCCCACGAAGAAGAAGAAGAAACAGCCAAGCTCTTCCCCACCGCGCCGGATACTTCCGCGCCGGTATTTTCTCCTCGCTCCCGAGGCCACGCCGACACCGCCGCCCAGCCAAGGACCTTCCGCGGCCAAGCAACCGGCGCCGTCCGGGACCCCCAAGATCACCAAGTTCCTCAAGCCCGGGGCTTCCCGTGGCAAGGCCGTGGAGGGCGCCGCCTCAGGCGGCTCGGGGTACGTGGTGCTACACGTCGGCCCTGCTGCCCTCGCCGCACAGGACAAGCCCACCGGCCTCCTGGGCCGGACTGTTGATCTGAAGCGCGCGGGCAAGGACCTGGGGCACCTTCTCCCCTATGCCCAGAAGTGGAATGAGGCGGATATCTCCGCTTCAACCCGCGGCCTGGGGAAGGATCGCCTTCCGGCACCAGATCCTGTCGGGGCTCGGTCTACTGAAGAACATTTCACGCAGCTTAAACGCGTCGTGAAAGAGTTCGACAGTGCCTGGTACGATGCTACCAACAATGTGGTGGTAAGCTTTACTAACTCTCTTTTATAACTTCTGTTGATGCCGGTTTCTTTTCTTTCCGGATCTTGTCTATTCTCCCAGTCCCCGAGTTTTGTGGTGAGAGCGCAGCTTTTAGCGCAAAACTTAACTTAAAATCTTAGCGCAAAACCGGCACTGCCAGTCCCCGAGTTTCGGGTTAAGAACTTTGTTCTTAGCGCACAACTTAGGTTAAAAACTTAGCGCAAAACCGGCACTGCCAGTCCCCGAGTTTCGGGTTAAGAACTTTGTTCTTAGCGCGAAACTTTATCTTAGAAACTTAGCATGAAACCGGCACTGCCAGTCCCCGAGTTTCGGGTTGAAACCTTGTTTCTTTCTTTCTCACAACCACCTTCCTTTGAACAGAGCACTGCTGACGCCCGGAAGCAACTCTTTGAGGAGCTTCTGTGGGAGCATCGGGACCTTGCTGAGGCCCACAGCCACTGCCAAGGTCTGTTTTGTTTCTTTTTCCTCCAGCATCTTTTCACCGGAATGTTTCCTTCTTTGATATCTACGCATTCTTTTGTTTAACAGTTGTTCCGGAAGCTAGCCTCGAGGCCCTGAAGGCCCAGGTTACCAAGCTTCAAGGTACCATCCTTTCTTTTTCTGCTAACCTTCCCTTCTATTGTTGGTTGCTAAGACTTTTCTTTCCGGTACTTAGGCGAGAAGGAGCAGCTCCTCAAGGAGCACAACGAGGCGCCGGAGGCCCAGAAGACCGCCTTGGGGGAGCTTAAGGAACAGGCCATACAAGCCGCGCTCCGGCATGAGCAAGCCTTGAAGGACGCCCAGGTTGCAGCTGAGGCCAGGTTGGCGGAGGTTGTGGATGACTCCACGAACTCCAACACCGTTTTGACGGCAGAGCTAGATGAGGAGAGGAAGGCGCGGAAAGCAGCGGAGCGCCTCATTGAGACCATGACCACTGATCACCGGGAATACGATCGGTTGGTTATGAAGATAGATGCGCTTGCTCTCCGTAAGTTCCTGCCTTGCCCCTTTTTTCGCTTATAAGCTTTCTTCTTTTGAAAATGCATCTTTGTTCCTTGCTTTTTCCGACATACTTTCTTCCGGTATCTCATGCTTATGCTTTTTCCTTGCTTCTGCTTCCTCAGAGCATTTCCCGGAGTCTCAGGTCTATGCCGTGAAGAAGGTGAGGGAGGATCGGATTGCGCGGGAATTTCCCAATATGGACGCGCACTGGGATGGGTACGACTATCTTGTCGCCCTCTCAGCGCGGGTCCAACACATGCGCTGCGTCGACCGGCTTCTTGCCGACCTGCCAACTGCCGCCATCCAAATCTTCAAGGTGATGTGGCCTGAGGAGGAGCTGCCGGAGAACATCACGCTCACTGCCAACCGGCTCAAAGATGCCGGGCACCGGATCCGTGAGTGGCAATGCTCCGCGGCTCGTGCCGGAGCCGACACGGCGCCGCGCTCCGCGTGCTCATGGTACCCTCGCTCCGGATCTGGATGCTCTCCAAGGCGTACGCGCAGATGCTCCTACGGACACGGATCCGGCGCTCGCCGCGAAGCGGCAGGACCGGGCATACCGGCTTGCCGAGTATGCCGAAGTCCGCACCTTCATCCCTCCTCCTCCTCGGCGTCAAGGACTACCTCAGCCGATGAGGAAGAAGAAGACGAGGGAGATGAAGATGAGGCCGCCGAGGACGTGCCGCCGGAAGCTCCCGAAGCCGGCGCTGCTCCCCCTGAAGATGCCGAGGCCGGTGCCGCTCCACCCGACGCCCCCGCTGCCTGATGACCTTTTATCAAATGTTCGCCTGTGATCTATCTGTTGGCCCTGCTTGCCTCAAAAACAACGTTTGTTAAATTCTGCCCCGATATGCCGGGGCTTATGATGTAAAACTTAAGTTCGCTTGTGGTTGCCGTACAACATTTTCTGCCGGTAAGTTATACCGGTAGCTAAGTATTTCTAAGTTTGCTTTAGCACATTTGCCTTTTGGTTCTGCTTTTATCCTGCACTGCAAAGATTTCCCAATTGTTTCCGCATCCAATTTGATGCATACTTGGTTCTTTTGCCTTGGCTCTGCCTCGCCTTCTCTCGGGCGTTCTTTGGCGTATGAGCACAAGGTTCTTTCACCAAACCAAGCATCTTCTTGAACTTAGAAATAACTTTGAAATTTTGCAAAAAACCGGTTTAGCCGGGGTTAGTTAGATTTTCCGGATTGTTCTTTCCTGCCCTCCCTTTTCGCAGCTTCATGTGCTTATCTCCTACCGGTTTATCTTGCTTGCCATGAAGCCGGTTTGCGGACAGCAGCAGAGTCGAAGACTCCGGTAGGGTTTAGCACACTACTAAACCGGAAAGAAAAAACGTTCAATAAGCAACCGGTAAACTGAAAAAATAGACAAGTTACATGCAACCTTATTGGGGTAGTCCCCGAGATTCATTCAATGTTCCGGCATCTTTTATTCATAGCATATAAGGTACAAAAAAGGAACCTCTTACACCACCACTTCAAGAGTAGAAAGGACGCAACAGAGCTACGTTCCATGGACGCTTGCTCTCCTCTCCGGACTTGTCCGCCTTTCCTTCTTTCCACTCCTGTGCATCAATTAGGTAGTATGCATCATTGTGAAGCACCTTGCTTACAATGAAGGGACCTTCCCAAGGTGGCAAGAGCTTATGCCGGCCTTCGCGTGCGCCGCACTAGGCGAAGCACAAGATCTCCTTCCCGGAAAACTCTTGGATTAACTTTCCGGTCATGATAGCGTCCGAGGTTTTGCTCGGTAAATGGCTGTTCTTGCCAAAGCTAGCTCTCTTGCTTCTTCTAGCAAGTCCACATCATTTTCTCTCGGCCTCTTTGACCTCTTGCTCGCATAGAGCTGCACTCTTGGTGAATCATGGATGATGTCGGTTGGTATGACCGCTTCTGCTCCATAAACCATGAAGAACGGAGTGTATCCGGTAGACCGGTTTGGAGTTGTTCTTATACTCCACAACGACCGATGGTATCTCATCAAGCCAACACCCCGGTGATTTTTCCACTCGCGTCAATGAGTCTGGGTTTGATACCGGAGAGTACCAAAGCATTCATTCTTTCCACTTGGCCGTTGCCTTGTGGGTGCGCCACCGAGCACAAATCCAACCGGATATTCTTATCCTCACAAAACCTTTTGAACTCACCTTGAGCAAAGTTGGTTCCATTGTCAGTAATAATGTCGTGCGGGTATCCATACCGCAAAATGACATCTTTCAAGAACTTCACCGCTGTGTGCCCATCACATTTTGCGACAGGTTTCACTTCTACCCACTTGGTGAACTTATCCACCATAACCAAGATGTGGGTCATGCTCGCTTCTTGCAGTCCCGAATGGGCCAACCATGTCAAGGCACCAAACGGCGAACGGCCATGTCAATGGTATTGTCTTTAAACTGGACGCTGGGGTATGATTTTGCTTGGCGTACCTCTGGCACCCGTTGCATTTTCTTACCAAATCCTCAGCGTTTTCCAAAGCAGTGGGCCAGTAAAATCCATGTCGGAATACTTTTGCTACCAGCGCCCTTGATGAAGCATGGTGCCCACATTCTCCTTGGTGAATTTCCTCAAGCATTTCTTTCCCTTCTTCCGGTTCCACACATCTTTGAAGGACACCGGTGACGCTTCTCTTGTACACCTCACCATTGATGAATGTGTAAGCTTTGGACCTTCTTTGTATTCTCCTTGACTCATTTTCATCAGCCGGCAGGGTGCCGTTGATTAGGAATTCCTTAATAGGTTTAGCCCAGGACGGAGTCTCCCGAACCAGGAATACCGGCACGTCTATGTCCATGCTATCTACCAAGCATCGTTTCTTCCGTGCACGGCGCGGCGGCGTTCGATCCTACCGCGAACGGTCCCCGAGCTTACCGGAACAGGTCCCCGAGCTTACCGGAGCAGTCCCCGAGTTTCCTTCGTCGATGTCCATTGGTACAATGTGTGACTCCGTACAAAAATTGACTCCGACTCCGGACTTGGCTTGATCGATGGTACTCTCGTGTGCGCCAAGGCTATTCCGGGAGGAATTTCTTGTCGGGATGAGCCTATCTTGGACAAAGCATCCGCAGCTTCATTTTCCGCACGCGGTACATGGTGAAATTCACAGCCTTCGAAGAAGCCGGCAATCTTTTGCACGTGAAACCGGTACGAGGCCATGTTGGCATCTTTTGCGTCCCAATCCCCGGAACACTGCGGCACCACAAGGTCTGAATCTCCATAGCAAATGATCCGGTGTGCACCGATTTCTTTTGCGACCTTAAGCCCATGGATCAAGGCCTCATACTCAGCGACATTGTTTGATGCCCTGAAATGCACTTGTAAAACATACCGGAGATGATCTCCCCTTGGTGAGGTTAGCACCACACCGGCACCTAGGCCCTCCTTGAGCTTGGATCCATCAAAGTGCATCTTCCAAGATTCCGCCTTCGATCCGGGGCTTGTACCGCATTTCCGCCCAATCAACCAAAAAATCAGCTAAAGCTTGCGACTTGATGGCGTCTCTTCTTTCGTACACCGAACATACGGTGATATCTCGTATTGCCCATTTAGCAATCCTGCCGCTGGCGTCCTTGTTGCACATGATATCGGAGATGGGTGCTTCACTCACCACCTTCATAGGATGTTCCTCGAAGTAATGCTTGAGTTTTGTGGCGGCCATAAACACGCCATAGGTCATTTTCTGGAAGTGCGGGTAGTTTTGCTTTGAGAGGGAGAGCACCTCGCTCAGGTAGTATACCGGCCTCTGGACGGTTTTTCCTTCCTCTTCTCTTTCCACTACCACAACAACACTCACGACCCGGTTGGTTGCTGCTATGTATAACAACATCGGCTCTCTTTCCAACGGCGAAGCCAATATTGGCGCGGTAGCTAACATCGTTTTCAGCTCCTTGAATGCTGCGTCCGACTCGAGGGGTCCGTGACGAACTTATCGGATTTTCTCATTAAGGCATACAACGGCAAGGCCTTTTCTCCTAACCTCGCTTATGAACCGGCTTAGTGATGCTAAGCTTCCGGTAAACTTTTGTATGTCCTTCAGATCCTGTGGTACCGTCATTCTCTCGATTGCCCGGATCTTTACCGGATTGACCTCAATGCCTCGGCTTGAGACAAGGAAACCCAGCAGCTTGCCGGCAGGGACACCGAAAGTACATTTTGCCGGATTGAGTTTCATCCGGAACCTTCTTAAGTTATCGAATGTTTGCCGGATATCATCTATTAGGGTATCTTTTACCTTAGTTTTTATCACGATGTCATCCACATACACCTGCACATTCTTTCCGATTTGATCAAACAAACATTTTTGCATGCAGCGCTGGTACGTTGCACCAGCGTTGCGCAAACCAAAAGGCATAGTGATATAGCAGTAAGCCCCGTGCGGGGTAATGAACGCAGTTTTTATTTGATCTTCCTTTTTCAAGGGGATTTGGTGGAAACCGGAGTACGCATCCAGGAAAGACAACAACTCACACCCAGCAGTGGAATCAATCACTTGATCGATCCGCGGTAAAGGGAAAGGGTCTCTTGGGCAAGCCTTGTTGAGGTTGGTGTAGTCGATGCACATGCGCCACACCTTCGGAGCCTTTGCCTCCATGTTCTCGTCCTTCTTCTTTTCAACCATCACCGGATTGGCTAGCCACTCAAGCATGCGTGACTTCCACAATGAAACCGGCAGCCAAGCATCTTTGTCACCTCTTCTCCAATGATCTTCCTCCTATCTTCAGCGAACCGGCGCAATGGTTGTCGCACCGGCTTGGCATCCTTCCGAACGTTTAGAGAGTGCTCAGCCAGCTCCCTCGGAACACCTACCAAGTCATCAGTAGACCAGGCAAAGATATTCCGATTCTCACGGAGGAAGCTGACGAGCGCGCTTTCCTATGCCTCACTGAGGCCGGCACCGATACGAACGGTACGCTCAGGGAAAGCCGGGTCCAGCACGATGTCCTTTGTTTCCTTCGTCGGTTTGAACGCCGGAGCGCTCAGACTCGCACTCATTGCCGCTAAGCTCAACTGTGAGGACTGAGCCAGCGCTACTGCGGTTTGCATTCTTCTTTTTTCCTCCGCGATCACCAACGATTCCGCTAGGTTCGATCCGGCAGACGCTGTTTCCAGCGAGATCTTGTAGTTTCCCACCACAGTT
This sequence comes from Lolium rigidum, assembly GCF_022539505.1. Lineage (NCBI taxonomy): Eukaryota > Viridiplantae > Streptophyta > Magnoliopsida > Poales > Poaceae > Lolium > Lolium rigidum. Next base: position 327,594,515 of record NC_061514.1, on the reverse strand, counting down.
AGAGGTCCACGAGGTGCCGGCATCTTCATCTTGAGATACGCCGTGTGGGTCGAGGCCATGAAGGCCGCCAGCGCCGGTCTCCCCAGCAAGGCATGGTACGGACTATCTAAGTCCACCACCTCAAACTCCAGGTTCTCAACCCGGCAATTGTCACGTCCTCCAAATGACACATCCACCCGGACTTTTCCAACCGGTGCGCAGGACAAACCCGGAACGATTCCATGGAAAGTCGTGTGCGTTGGCTGAAGCATGTTTTCTGTTATGCCCAGGGTATGCATGGTGTGCTTGTACATGATGTTGATGCTGCTGCCATTGTCTATCAGCACCTTGCTGAACTTCACTCGAGTTTGCGGCCCTTTCATGATTGGGTCCACAACAAGAGCATATCCACCCGGATTCGGCATGATCTTAGGGTGATCCTTAGATGACCAGGTAATTTCCTGATTGGACCACATCATGTACTTGGGAACCGCCGGCATCACAGCATTGACCTCCATGGAGCGGCGGTGTACACTTTGCCTGTCTCGTTGGCTCGGTGACAAAGACAACACAAAGACAAATGTGGGTCTTCGTAAACATTCCGGCCTAAAGGTGCCGGTGGAGGTGGTTGGTTATCATCTTGTTCCACCCGGTTAACTTGTCGGTACCGCTGCCGGTTTGGCGGCACCGGTAAGGCGTTTGCCCCGGTAAGTGGGGGTGGCGGCGGTAGCTGTTGCTGCCGCGGCATGTCTTGTGGCGGCTGTGCGTCTTTTACCGTTCCCTTTTGCATCAAGTACTTGGTCCAGGTACAATCCTTCGTCAGATGGTTTGACGGGTGTGCCGGATTCGGCGTGTGCCACCGGCACGGTTGGTCCATGGCAGCTTCCATGGTGTATTTTGCGGGTTCTTGCCGCTTTCTTTTCCGGACCCAGGGTTTCTTTTCCACCCACTCGTTTCTTTGGACCCGCCCACGGCTGCGATCCGGTTCTTTGTCTCCGATCGCCGCCGGCCTCGTAGTTTTCCCGCACAAGCAAGCAACTCCGCTCGCGGACCATACCTTCGATCCGGAAAATCCTCTCTTCTTTTGTTATTCCGGTTATCCCGGTGTTGCTCTTGGCGCATCGTTCCGGCTCAGGTTGCGACCGCCGGCTGCGTTGGGTCTCCCAACGCATAGCTATCCGCCACACGTATCATCTCCGCCAACGTTGTCGCATGTTCCGCCGCAGCTTTTGCCACAACGGCGAACCTCTTCTCGCACCCACCGCTAAACCAAGCAATGGCCTCGTGCCTCGATTACCCCTTCACAGGAGTTCCTTGTGGTGTTCCACCGGGCCGGATAATCCCGGTCTGTTTCGTTCGGGCGCTGCACACACAGTAGCAAGTTGCCGCGGCCTGTTTGGCCTTTGATAGGTGCTGCTGAAATTGCTCACAAAAGCCTCCTCAAAATCCAGCCAGCCATTTATGCTTCCCGCCGGCAAGTTGTTTAGCCGTATTCTTGCCGGTCCAACCAAAAACGATGGTATGATCCTCACGGCCCAACGCCGGTTTCCTCCTCCCGCTACGGTTCCTCCACCGCCCGCGACGTATACCGCGGTCACGTAATCCGCGAGCCAATCTTCCGGCTTCGTAGTGCCATCGTATGTTTTTGTGTCACGGGGCAACGTAAAGTTGCGAACCGGTGGTTTTTCTCTCATGATTCTTGGGCCAAAGCACTTTGGACCCGGAGGACCTTCCTCCTCGATCATTTCCGACAAGTACACTCTATCCAGACGGTGCCTCGCATCCCGTTCCGGTAAGTATCTCTCTCCCAAGCGTTCCCCCAACGGGTTCCGGTATGCTGCCGGTCTTGTTGAATCAGCTTCATCGTAATGTTCTGGTGCCGCGGCCCTTGCCTGCCGGTACCTTGGTAGAGGCATCTCCTCCTCATCATCATCATACGCTGCCCTTGCAGCCGGATAGTTTTGCCCGGTTTCATGTCTTCCGGCATGATTGTTTCCGGCATAGCCTTCCTTGGCGTAGCCTCGTTCTGCCCCTTGGCTTTTTCTACCGGCATCGTGTTGCCCGGCTTTTTGTTTACCGGCAAGGACCGGATCATACACGATCATCCGCCGTGCGTTTACTTCTTTCTCTTTTCTTCTCGTCCGGATGGGGGACGAGGCCCGCCCATGGGACTTGCTTCCGGCATTCTTTGTTGAACGCGCGGATTTCGAGGCTATAGCCTTGTTCAGCCTTAGCCAGCTGCTCGGCGTTCGTCGCTCTACAGTATCTAGCAGCTCTCTGACACGCTCTTGTTGCTTTGCCAGAGCCTCTCCGGTAAGCGAGTCACATAGATCTACAGCAGCCTTAGCAGCTTTTATGGTTTTATCCGGGCTAGTGTACTTAGGCTTCTCTACAATGCTAACAGATGCAGAGGTACTCTTGCCGGTAAGAACTTCCTTACGCAAATCCTGATCTAGATTGCGAGCCTTAAGCCGGTTTTCCGGTACCCTAGCAGCATGAGCGCTAACAGAAGCAAAGCCATGGGCAGCGTTATACTCACGTACGGTTAGGTTCAGCTCGCGCTGCGCCTTGACGACGTCTTTGCCGCTCTCGAGTATCTTCGTGCGCCGCGCCTCCAGCCCGCCTCGAGCCGCTGCCGGGTCGATGTTCCGCGCGATGGGGGTCGCCGCCGCGTTCATCGCCGCTTGGAGAGGTGTTGCCGGTGGTGCGGAAGATGCTCCCGCCGCGCCGCGTCGCGCTCCAGCCGGTGGCTTAGCCGCACGGGTCGAAACCGCGCGACCAGCACCTTCAGCCGCAACCTCCTTTCCCGCACCAGCCACACCGGTCATCATTACCTCGACGCTGCCGGCGGCGCGACCAGCACAGAGCCATCTTGGCGGGTCCGGTGCCAACAAGCACCGGCGAGAGGCGCCGGCGCACAGTGGACGGTGCCGAAGTAGACGCGGTGGCTGCCAAACTCGATGATGCGGCCGTTCTTGGGAAGACGCGCCGTTGGCGAAGCAGCCCGCGTTGTCGTTGATGAAGTCGATGGAGTAGAAGCTCCGGACGAGCGCGTACACCGTCCGCTCGCCGGCGAACCCGAGGAGGCCCGCCCGAATGTGTATTCCAGCATACGCCACTTCATGCCCCACGGTGGGCGCCAACTGTCGTCGTGGTGAACAGACAGATGCCATAGGATGGCTTAAGTTGGGGCCGAATGGACGCAAGAGGATTCGGGGGAGGGTTTGTGATCAGGTGTGATGAACTTCCGGATGGTTTCCTCAAGAACTTGGCCAGGGCCAGAGGTTGAAGAAGAAAGACACAAGGAAGAACTCGCTCTAGATCACCATGTTCATTGATTCACACAAGTTACAAGTTACAGGTTTTTCTCTATCTCTGTGGTCTCGCGCCTGTAGGAGGCAGTACCCCCTCTCCTTATATAGGGGAAAGGGTGGCTTACACTGGAAGAAACCCTAATGGCATCTTTGACTGGACAAACTACTTTACAAAGCTACTTTAATCATAGATGACACCGGAGTCCTCTTTAATCAGGGGCGCTGACGTCCTCCGGCTTCTTTGACCGTCATCCTTCTCTTTATCGTCAGCCCCTCGTCTAAAGTTACTTTGCTTAGCTCATCTTTGTCTTCTAGCTCTGGAGAGAATCTTTGACCAGCTTTGCCGACAAGCCCTTCCTTCCGGTGGCCCGGTACCTTTTCTATCCGGTTCCAGTATCCCTCTTATGAGGATACCGGCTTAGCATGTTCAGCCAAACGCCTATCTTAGACTCCGGCATGAACGTCTAACCGGTATCCTGATGGCCCAAACCATCCGGTTTGGCATGCCTTTGGCATACCGGGGGTCATCCCCCCAACAACCATCCACATATGGCCCCGGTCATACTGGCATGTTTCTTTTGGATGTGCGTGTAGCCGTGTAGGGAGCGGAGGAGGCTGCTGGGCCGGCCGGTGTGACCGGCCTGGGACTGATACGTCTCAAACGTATCTATAATTTCTTATGTTCCATGCTACTTTTATGATGATACTCACATGTTTTATACACATTATATGTCATATTTATGCATTTTCCGACACTAACCTATTGACGAGATGCCGAAGAGCCGCTGTCGTTTTCTTGCTGTTTTTGGTTTCAGAAATCCTACAAAGGAAATATTCTCGGAATTGGACGAAATCAACGCCCAGGGGATTATTTTTCCACGAAGCTTCCAGAAGACCGAGGGAGAAACGAAGTGGGGACACGGGGCGCCGCCACACTAGGGCGGCGCGGCCTAAGGGGGGCCCGTGCGGCCCTAGCGTGTGGGGCCCCCGTGACTCCTCCGACTCCGCCCTTCCGCCTACTTAAAGCCTTCGTCGCGAAACCCCCAGTACCGAGAGCCACGATACGGAAAACCTTCCAGAGACGCCGACACCCCCAATCCCATCTCGGGGGATTCGGGAGATCGCCTCCGCACCCCGCAGAGAGGGGAATCATCTCCCGGAGGTCTCTTCATCGCCATGATCGCCTCCGGATCGATGTGTGAGTAGTCCACCCCTGGACTATGGGTCCATAGTAGTAGCTAGATGGTTGTCTTCTCCTCATTGTGCTATCATGTTAGATCTTGTGACCTGCCTATCATGATCAAGATCATCTATTTGTAATGCTACATGTTGTGTTTGTTGGGATCCGATGAATATTGAATACTATGTTAAGTTGATTATCAATCTATCATATATGTTGTTTATGTTCTTGCATGCTCTCCGTTGCTAGTAGAGGCTCTGGCCAAGTTGATACTTGTAACTCCAAGAGGGAGTATTTATGCTCGATAGTGGGTTCATGCCTCCATTGAATCCGGGACAGATGACGTAAAGTTCTAAGGTTGTGGATGTGTCGTTGCCACTAGGGATAAAACATCAATGCTTTGTCTAAGGATATTTGTGTTGATTACATTACGCACCATACTTAATGCAATTGTCTCGTTGTTTGCAACTTAATACTGGAAGGGGTTCGAATGATAACCTGAAAGTGGACTTTTTAGGCATAGATGCATGCTGGATAGCTGTCTATGTACTTTGTCGTAATGCCCTGATTAAATCTCATAGTACTCATCATGATATATGTATGTGCATTGTTATGCCTTCTTTATTTGTCAATTGCCCAACTGTAATTTGTTCACCCAACATGCTATTTATCTTATGGGGGAGACACCACTAGTGAACTGTGGACCCCGGTCCATTCTTTACATCTGAAATACAATCTACTGCAATTGTTCTTTACTCGTTCTTCGCAAACAAACATCATCATCCACACTATACATCTAATCCTTTGTTTACAAGAAGCCGGTGAGATTGACAACCTCACTGTTACGTTGGGGCAAAGTACTTCGATTGTGTTGTGCAGGTTCCACGTTGGCGCCGGAATCCCTGGTGTTGCGCCTCACTACACTCCGTCACCAACAACCTTCACGTGTTCCTTGACTCCTACTGGTTCGATAACCTTGGTTTCATACTGAGGGAAAACTCGCTGCTGTACGCATCACACCTTCCTCTTGGGGTTCCCAACGGACGTGTGTAACTATTACCACGCCAACAGCAGGGACTCGGTTATATCGACCCAAAGTTCTGTTTTTGTTGTTTTTCTTACCTTTGTTTTTTATTCTTCCTTTTTTTCTCCTTTCGCGAAAGCATAAACTTCGAGCCTCTTTTGGATAGAAGAAATGGAAGAACAAGAGGCGAATATATGGTGGCGAATATATGGTGGAGGAAAGATGGCGGACGGAGAGGCAATGATTTGAGCCAAGTACCAAATAAAACCTTCGATCCCCTCTTCATAGTGCGGGGTCCTATACTCAAGAGAAAATCGAAAAAGAAGATCTATTGTTGCAAAGCACCAATTATCGTGAAGCACTCATCCGGACTCCGACTTCGAGTCCGTTCCTCATTTCTTCTTTTCCCTTTTTGTATTCATGAACCGACACCATAAGAGGGAGAGAGGACCAAACTTCTAGATGATCTTAGACGAAAATATTAGTCCTCTCTAACCTTGTATTCACCAAACACCAAAATAAAATTAAGGGCATAAATACCCTTACAAGACACACCCCTCGTAGGGCAGGTAGTAGAACCGGATGTTCGTAACTGTGATGCATGAGAAGAAGACAATGTGAAATTGAAGAACAATAGATTTTTTCACCAATAGTAATACATCTAAGAATTAAATCTAACTTGCATTCCTGGTCCACAAAATTAAGGGAAACAAAAAAAGGAAAAGGTGCATTTTTGGTCCCACAAAATAAACTCTCTCCATCACCGTGTCGCTCAACCATATCAATGAGTAAAATACAATGATGGTCTATTTGCAAAGGATTGTGCTTCCATAGACCTGTAGGGATTCGTAGCATAGAAAACAAAAAATTTCCTACCGCGAGAACGCAATCCAAGCCAAGATGCAATCTAGAAGACGGTACCAACGAGGGGATGAACGAGACTAACCCTTGAAGATTTCCAAAGCCTACGAGAGGAGGCTCTCGTTGTTGCAGAAGATGATCACTTGCCGCTTTCAAAAGCGCGTAGAAGATCTTGACGGTGCCACAATCGGGCAGCACCTCCGTACTCGGTCACACGTTCGGTGTTGATGAAGACGACGTCCTTCTCCCCATTCCAGCGGGCAGCGGAAGTAGTAGATCCTCCTTGGAATCCCGGCAGCATGACGGCGTGGTGGCGGTGTCGATGGAGATCTCCGGCGGAGCTTCGCTAAGCGTATGTGGGAGAAGAGGTGGAGGAGGGGCAGCTAGGGTTTGGGAGAGGGGTGGCCGGCCACTTGAGGGATGCGGCCAAGCTATGGCTTGAGGTGGTCGGCCCCCTCCCCTTGTCCCTCATTATATAGGTGGAACCCCCAAGTGTTGGACTACAAGTCTTCGAATAAGACCCAAACCCAAAACCTTCCATGTGTAGGGAAACCTACCCAAGGTGGGATTCCCACTTGAGGTGGGACTCCCACCTTTCCATGAGGGGGGTGGCCGGCCACCTTAGGTGGAGTCCACCTGGGACTCCACCCCCTAGGGCTGGCCGGCCATGCTAGGTGGAGTCCCTCCGGACTCCGCCTTCCATAGTGATTTCTTCCGGACGTTTCTAGAACCTTCCATAAATGCACCGGATCATTTCCAAACTTGGAATATGACTTCCTATATATGAATCTTATTCTCCGGACCATTCCGGAACTTCTCGTGATGTCCTGGATCACATCCGAGACTCCGAACAAAACTTCGAACTCCATTCCATATTCAATATCTACTAATACGACATCAAACCTTAAGTGTGTCACCCTACGGTTCACGAACTATGTAGACATGGTTGAGATCTCTCTCCGACCAATAACCAATAGCTGGATCTGGAGATCCATAATGGCTCCCACATATTCAACGATGACTTAGTGATCGAATGAACCATTCACATACGATACCGATTCCCTTTGTCACGCGATATTTTACTTGTCCGAGGTTTGATCATCGGTATCTCTATACCTTGTTCAACCTCGTCTCCTGACAAGTACTCTTTACTCGTACTGTGGTATGTGGTCTCTTATGAACCATTCATATGCTTGCAAGCTATTTAGACGACATTCCACCGAGAGGGCCCAGAGTATATCTGTTATCACCAGATTTTGACCAGATCAAGAGATGGGCCGTGATTGAGATGAGCTTAGAGGATGTGCACGTAAAATATTCCTGAGTCGGCCTTGTACGAGAATTTGGGCTAGATTGCCCGTGTATCTGTATATTATGGTAGATTTTGTTAGAAGTAAGAGTTAGAGTTTAGCTCGTACACGGTTAGGTTTATTCCCGAATTAGAAAGTCCACGGACTATAAATATGTACCTAGGGTTATTGAGAAAGGAGGACGATCACGTTCACAACAAACCAATCCAGGCGCATCGCCACCCCTTGTTTCGAGGGTTTCTTCCGGGTAAGCGTCATGCTGCCTAGATCGCATCTTGCAATGTAGGCAGTATCTGTTTATTCGTTGTTGGTGTTGCTCGTGCTGAAGCCTTTTTGATGGCGAGCAACACCCTTATCGTGGATGTTTTGGGGATGACGTCGATGCTTTAATGTTACGCTTGTTTAGCTACGCTGCCCCTCAATATCTAGCTGCCCTTACACCTATCTTGGGTGTAAGGGCAGCATCTTGCTTAATCTTTATTTGGTAGATCCGATCTGTTATAGTTGATCCTTGTTCTCCAAGGATTAGTTTGATATCTGCATGTTTAGGCCTTGCAAACGGGTTGAACGATCCGGTAGTGCATGAGGTGTGGTTTGCTGATCCTAGAAGGGATTGTTCCGGGAATCGACTTCATGTTGGTTTTTAGGCCTCTTTTAGGACTAGTTTTCCCTCATCTTCTGTATCTACTAGGCTCAACTACGCGTAGGATATTCCGGTTATGCGGTGAAAACCCTAAACTGTCGTAGATTGGTTTAACTTCGTATTGATAAAGCAGGATCCCCATATCATTGCAAATCCAACGTGAATCATGGGGCAACGGCTCTTTGAGCTGATTCACAGGATAACCTAAGAGCCGATCGGGGCTCGTATTTAATGTTTACGTGTTTGCCATGCAGGAAACTAATTGAAGCAATCCATCACCTTCCTGACCAGGTATAGGTCAGGTGGCACGCCCTTGCAACCGCCAGGACGTGTGCCGGAGCATTGCGGGCCGTTGCCCGAGGGACCAGGGCCCACCAGCAGTCCTGGGAGCCTCCCGGCTCTTCGTGTTGCTCGTCGCTGCTCGCCGGTGGGTTTTGGCAGCAACACATTCTCGGCACGCCCCGTGGGACACACAACAACAAGTACGTCGACATCTGCAGCAGCTATGTCGAAATCTGCAGCTGAGGTGGCTGACGAACCAGTCACGTACGCGGATCTGCCTGAGGAGCACAAGAAGAAGTATGATGAGATTAAAGCCGTCTTCGAATCCGATCTCATCGGCTCTTTCACGAAGACCCGTTCACATGGTATCGGTGGAAAGGGTTCTCACCGAAGGTGTTCTCGACGAAGTAGATTTGTCTACCCCTTCAGAGGAACGCACTAGAGCTCTGCGCCAGGAAGTCAATTACATGGTGGCTCATTCCATACACCGTCATTCTGAGAGCCTGGTGAACTCCTTCGAGGGCATTGCGGTTCGCGTGGTTCAGGAAATCATGAAACATCAGTACTCTCCGTCAGGACCTGCCCTAGGAACTCACCAGGGAGAAATACCGTTCCAGACCAGACCGCCGCTGCCATTCGCGCTTACGGCCTCCGCGAGCCGCAGGGTTCACCGGCGTACGTCGTCTACAAGGTTGGAGGCGATCCTGGCGATTGCCAATTCCTCTATGAGTCGCCTAAAGAGATCCCACATGGATACGTGTGCACATACGTGCCGGACTGCAATAACTTGATGCGCACGAACCAGCTTGCACCGGCAGGAATTTCTGGAGCAGACGCCGACAAACAGGCGTGGCTAGCTAAGTATGCCACCGGAACGAGTCATGAAAGCTCGGTCCCTGCAGCTCATACCGTGGAACAAATCGCGTACCATCTTGAGAGACCGGTGCCGGCATCCCGCCAAAGAGGAAAACAATCGGCTATTCCAAGCCGTACCCCGACGAGTACGATTTGATCCCACTACCACCCAAGTATCGGCTCCCTGAGTTCTCAAAGTTCAATGGATCAGAAGGGTCTAGCTCGATCGAGCACGTAAGCCGATATTTGACACAGTTGGGCACGATTTCAGCATCAGATCCGCTACGTGTGAGGTTTTTCGCGCAGTCTCTCACGGGATCGGCTTTTGGGTGGTACACCTCGTTGCCACCAAACTCAGTCCTGACGTGGAAGCAACTGGAAGAGCAGTTTCATGTCCAATATCACTCAGAGGCTACCGAGGCTGGCATTGCTGATCTCGGCACAGGTACGGCAAAGACGCGGAGAAACAAGTGTCGGAGTACATCCAGCCGTTTCAGGACCGTTAAGAACCGATGTTATTCGGCTCGTCTAAATGAGAAGGAAGCAAGCCGAGCCGGCAATGTTGGGCCTCGCAGCCGCCGATCAAGGATCCGGCTTTCCAAGTAGATTACAGCTCATCGGCGCAGCCGCCACCCGTAACCGTACTCAAGACAAGTTCAAGCGTCCGATAGGCCTCGATCGAGACGAAGAAGTTGAGGATTCTGCAGAAGACCAGGAAGTGGCCGTGGCTGAATGGGCTCGGGGGGCAGTTCCCGTGTCCTGCAAATGGGTAAAACCACAAGGGCCTCCAAAGGGGTTTGACTTTGATATAAGCAAAACTAAGCAGATATTCGATTTATTGCTGAAAGAAAAACAACTGAAGTTACCCGAAGGCCATAAAATCCCTACGGCGCAAGAAATGAACGGGAGACCGTACTGCAAGTGGCATCACTCATTCACCCATGCCACTAATGACTGCAAAGAGTTGCGTCGGCAGATCCAAATGGCGATAGAACAGGGCCGTCTCGATCCTCGGCCGGCTTGCCATGAAAGTAGACACACACCCGTTTCCTGGTGTTAACATGGTGGGACTCAACCACTCCACGGGGTGCGAGCCAGGTTTCTCATTCGAGGTTAACATGGCAGGGCCTGTAGACCGCCATGGCAAGGATAAAGAAGACATCAGTCACTCCGGTGTCAAGGATAAGGAGGAGGCCGATCCACGCGACCGGCCCCGATATGATGACAGACGATACCTCACCGAGGAGCAAGTGAGAAGCGTGCGATATCAACGACCACTCTCCACGCATCTCCTTAACAAGTATGAGCGTCAGTATGACCGACGTCGGCAGTATGACAGAGAAGACGAAAGATATCGTCGGTCTGACGTAGACAATGGAGGATATCGTCGGTACGATAGAAACGACGAAGGATATGAGCGCCGCGCTAAAGGGAGATCAAGAGAGCAGGAGGACATGGATAGACACTGGGACTGTCCTTTCTTTAAGCACTGCTGGGATTCAGGAATGAGCCGATTGCCTACAATCGACAACTGCCGCAGTGTAGACGGCGTAAGAAGGATGCAGGAGAAGTTTCAGCTTTCAAGCGTCTAGGGCCTCTCCCACCACAGAACAAACGAGCTGAGTCATCTCAAGATGAAGATTTTGAGGAGTCAGAAGATGAAGAAGAGGATAGATACCACCGGCCAAGGTGGTGTCCTGATGGACTCAGCCACTCCCAAAAGCGTAGGGCTCAGCGGCTACGTAGCTTGGAGCAAGCCGAGGCGCAATACCTGCATACGTTGAGGAAAGCTCGGCCTGATCTGGCCGTGAAAATTCAGCAGACTTTGGACGAGGAGAGTCGTCCACAGAAGAAAGAATGGCGCCCCAATCAAGTAAAAGCCGATGCGAGTGCATCGGCTGGCACAAATATGGTGTTCATACTTCCGTCGAGTTTCGAGCTCCGAGAACCGAAGAAGTGCCGATAGCACAGCTTTGACCGCGGTCCACAGCCGCTATCTTTGAAAAGCCACGAGAGAAGGGCTACAAACATTTGAAGGCCCTGTACCTGAAAGGTTATATCAATGGGCAGCCCGTCGGCAAGATGTTGGTTGACACAGGAGCAGCAGTCAACATAATGCCATACTCCATGTTACGGCGTTTGGGACGCTCTAACGAAGATCTGATCAAAACCAACGTCACACTAAGCGACTTCAACGGCCAAGCATCAGAGACGCAAGGCGTTTTGAACGTGGATTTAACCGTAGGCCGAAAGACCATCCCTACATCATTCTTCATCGTCGACAGCAAGAGCACCTACGCTGTCCTGCTAGGGAGGGATTGGATTCACGCCAACTGCTGCATTCCATCTACAATGCACCAATGCCTGATACAGTGGGATGGAGATGAAGTGGAGGTCGTTCATGCAGACGACTCAATCGAGGTCTCCATAGCCGGCATGAATATTTGGGACTCGGAAGACCAAGAGCCGCTCTCCGGAGTCGGTTTGGACGGCCGTGATCGCATCGAGGTTACAAAAACGGGGTGAGGCTGGTCTTATCCACTGGCCCGACGAGTAGCAAGAGCAACATCAATCGACGTACGTGGCAAGGCCGATCCTCGCGATCGGCCCCAAAAAATAAAAAGCAATGATCCCACCTCAAGCATGTCACGTAGTCGTAGCAGGGAGACTCCTTCCCGTAGTGGAGCACGGATAAGTTGTAAACCCTCATTGAGCAATGCAATCAAGAAGGAGGCCGATTCCAACGAATCGGCCAAAATTATCCTTGCCATACGTTTTGCCGGTGTTCAAGCATCGATCTAGCGAGGCGACGGGAAGCTAGGGTATGGGTTTACATCAGCCGATGAGCTAGAAGAGATTGACATTGGTCCCGTGGATAAGCCACGACCAACATTTATCAGCAAAAAGTTAGATCCGCATCCGAGGGGCCCGATGATAGCTTTATTGAAAGAATACCCGATTGTTTCGCCTCGGGATTACACAGAGATGCCCGGGTTAGACAGGAGCATCATTGAGCATCGGCTCCCTCTTAAGAAAGGATTTCGGCCGTTCCAGCAGCGGGCACGACAGATGAAGGCCAAAATTTTAGAAGAAGTCAAGAAAGAGATCGAGAAAATGTTGAACGCCGGGTTCATCAGGCCATGCAGGTATGCTTAGTGGATTTCTAGCATCGTGCCTGTAGAGAAAAAGGACGGCCGATGGCGCGTCGCCATAGAATTTCGAGATCTCAATAGAGCCACTCCAAAGGATGAGTACCCAATGCCGGTAGCGAGACGTTGATCAATGCAGCTGCTGGTCATAAGGTTTTGAGTTTCATGGATGGCAATGCAGAGTTACAACCAAATTTTTATGGCTCCGGAAGATATACACAAGACTCGCATTCGCAGTACCAGGCTCGGTGGGCTTGTTTGAATATGTGGTCATGACATTTGGACTGAAGAATGCCGGCGCAACGTACCAAAGAGCCATGAACTACATCTTTCATGATCTGATCGGCAAGTTGGTGGAGATTTACATCGATGACGTGGTAGTCAAGTCTGTTTCAGTGGAAGGACACTTGGAAGATTTGCGACACGTTCTGGACCGAACTAGAAAGTCCGGACTAAGAATGAATCCAAAGAAGTGTGCTTTTGGTGTAACGGCCGGTCAATTCTTGGGTTTCTTGGTTCATGAACGAGGAATTGAGATCGGCCTGAAAAGTCAAGAGGCAGTGCGAACAATGAAGCCACTGATACGTCTCCGACGTATCGATAATTTCTTATGCTCCATGCCACATTATTGATGATATCTACATGTTTTATACACATTATATGTCGTATTTATGCATTTTCCGGCACTAACCTATTAACGAGATGCCGAAGAGCTAGTTGTTGTTTTCTGTTGTTTTTGGTTTCAGAAATCCTACAAAGGAAATATTCTCGGAATTGGACGAAATCAACGCCCAGGGTCCTATTTTTGCACGAAGCTTCCAGAAGTCCGAGGGGGAGTCGAAGTGGGGCCACGAGGTGGCGACACACCAGGGCGGCGCGGCCCAGGCCCTAGCCGCACCGGCCTGTGGTGTGGGCCCCTCGTGACGCCCCTTTACCTGCCCTTCCGCCTACAAATAGCCTTCGTCGCGAAACCCCCAGTAGCGAGAGCCACGATACGGAAAACCTTACTGAGACGCCACCGCCGCCAATCCCATCTAGGGGGATTCTGGAGATCACCTCCGGCACCCTGTCGGAGAGGGGAATCATCTCCCGGAGGACTCTTCACCGCCATGGTCGCCTCCGGAGTGATGAGTGAGTAGTTCACCCCTGGACTATGGGTCCATAGCAGTAGCTAGATGGTTGTCGTCTCCTCATGTGCTTCATTGTCGGATCTTGTGAGCTGCCTAACATGATCAAGGTCATCTATCTGTAATTCTATATGTTGTGTTTTTCGGGATCCGATGGATAGAGAATACTATGTTATGTTGATTATCAATCTATTACCTATGTGTTGTTTATGATCTTGCATGCTCTCCGTTATTAGTAGAGGCTCTAGCCAAGTTTTTGCTCTTAACTCCAAGAGGGAGTATTTATGCTCGATAGTGGGTTCATGCCTCCATTAAATCTGGGACAGTGACAGAAAGTTCTAAGGTTGTGGATGTGTTGTTGCCACTAGGGATAAAACATTGATGCTATGTCCGAGGATGTAGTTATTGATTACATTACGCACCATACTTAATGCAATTGTCTGTTGTTTTGCAACTTAATACTGGAAGTGGTTCGGATGATAACCTGAAGGTGAACTTTTTAGGCATAGATGCATGCTGGATAGCGGTCTATGTACTTTGTCGTAATGCCCAATTAAATCTCACAATATTCATCATATCATGTATGTGCATTGTTATGCCCTCTCTATTTGTCAATTGCCTGACTGTAATTTGTTCACCCAACATGCTATTTATCTTATGGGAGAGACACCTCTAGTGAACTGTGGACCCCGGTCCATTCTTTTATACTGAATACAATCTGCAATACTTGTTCTTCTGTTTTCTGCAAACAATCATCATCCACACTATACATCTAATCCTTTGTTACAGCAAGCCGGTGAGATTGACAACCTCACTGTTTCGTTGGGGCAAAGTACTTTGGTTGTGTTGTGCAGGTTCCACGTTGGCGCCGGAATCCCTGGTGTTGCGCCGCACTACATCCCGCCGCCATCAACCTTCAACGTGCTTCTTGGCTCCTCCCGGTTCGATAAACCTTGGTTTCTTTCGAGGGAAAACTTGCTGCTGTGCGCATCATACCTTCCTCTTGGGGTTCCCAACGAACGTGTGAGTTACACGCCATCAAGCTCTTTTTCTGGCGCCGTTGCCGGGGAACGGAAGAAAAGCTACACCACAAAGATTTCTAACTCCCACGTCAACTACACGCCAGCATCTTTTTCTGGCGCCGTTGCCGGGGAGATCAAGACACGCTGCAAGGGGAGTCTCCACAATCCAATCTCTTTACTTTGTTTTTGTCTTGCTTTATTTTATTTACTTTCTTTGTTTGCTGCATTATATCAAAACACAAAAAAATTAGTTGCTAGTTTTACTTTATTTACTCGTCTTGCACTCTATATCAAAAACACAAAAAAATTAGTTACTTGCATTTACTTTATCTAGTTTGCTTTATTTACTACTGCTAAAATGGCCACTCCTAAAAATACTAAGCTGTGTGACTTCACAACCACAAATAATAATGATTTCTTATGCACACCTATTGCTCCACCTGCTACTACAGCAGAATTCTTTGAAATTAAACCTGCTTTACTGAATCTTGTTATGAGAGAGCAATTTTCTGGTGTTAGTTCTGAT
This sequence comes from Lolium rigidum, assembly GCF_022539505.1. Classification (NCBI taxonomy): domain Eukaryota; kingdom Viridiplantae; phylum Streptophyta; class Magnoliopsida; order Poales; family Poaceae; genus Lolium; species Lolium rigidum. Next base: position 327,579,243 of record NC_061514.1, on the reverse strand, counting down.
GATGCTGCTGCCCATCTCAATAACTTTGTTGAATTGTGTGAAATGCAAAAGTATAAAGATGTAGATGGTGACATTATAAAATTAAAATTGTTTCCTCTCTCATTAATAGGAAGAGCTAAAGATTGGTTGCTATCTCTGCCTAAGAATAGTATTGATTCATGGACTAAATGCAAGGATGCTTTTATTGGTAGATATTATCCCCCTGCTAAAATTATATCTTTGAGAAGTAGCATAATGAATTTCAAGCAATTAGATAATGAACATGTTGATCAAGCTTGGGAAAGAATGAAATCTTTGGTTAAAAATTGCCCAACCCATGGACTGACTACTTGGATGATCATCCAAACCTTATGCAGGACTGAACTTTTCTTCGCGGAACCTATTGGATTCAGCAGCTGGAGGTACCTTTATGTCCATCACTCTTGTTGAAGCAACAAAGCTCCTTGATAATATGATGATTAATTACTCTGAATGGCACACGGAAAGAGCTCCACAAGGAAACAAGGTAAATTCTATCGAAGAAACCTCTTCCTTGAGTGATAAGATTGATGCTATTATGTCTATGCTTGTGAATGATAGGACTAATGTTGATCCTAATAATGTTCCGTTAGCTTCATTGGTTGCCAAAGAAGAACATGTTGATGTAAACTTCATTAAAAATAATAATTTCAACAACAATGCTTATCGGAACAATTCTAGTAATAACTATAGGCCATATCCTTATAATAATGGTAACAGCTTATGGTAATTCTTATGGGAATTCTTACAACAATAATAGGAACACACCCCCTGGACTTGAAGCTATGCTTAAAGAATTTATTAGTACACAAACTGCTTTTAACAAATCTGTTGAGGAAAAGCTCAATAAAATTGATATTCTTGCTTCTAAGGTTGATAGTCTTGCCTCTCGATGTTGATCTTTTGAAATTGAAAGTTATGCCTAATAAGGATATTGAAAATAAGATTGTTACTACAGCAAATGCCATCCAAGTTAGAATTAATGAGAATATAAGATTGATGGCCGAATTGCATGCTAGGTGGGAAAGAGAAGAAAATGAAAAACTAGCTAAAGAGAATAATGTAGCTAAAGTTTGGACTATTACCACCACTAGTAATGTTAATGATTCACATGTTGCTGCACCTCCTACTATCAATGGTAAAATAATTGGTGTTGGAAATGTTTCTACTCCTAGTGCAAAGCTTGCAAAACTGCCGGAAACCGCTAAAACTGCTGAAACTGCCTGTGATAAAACTGCTGAAATTTTTTCCAACATTGGGGATGATGATCCCATTGCTTTAGATTATAATGGTTTGGATTTTGATGATTGCCACATCTCTGAAGTTATAAAGTTCTTACAGAAACTTGCTAAGAGTCCCAATGCTAGTGCTATAAATTTGGCTTTCACAAAACATATTACAAATGCTCTCATAAAAGCTAGAGAAGAGAAACTAAAACTTGAAACTTCTATTCCTAGAAAGCTAGAGGATGGTTGGGAGCCCATCATTAAGATGAAGGTCAATAACTTTGATTGTAATGCTTTATGTGATCTTGGTGCAAGTATTTCCGTTATGTCTAAGAAAATTTATGATATGCTTGACTTGCCACCATTGAAAAACTGTTATTTGGATGTTAATCTTGTTGATATTGCTATAAAGAAACCTTTGGGGAGAGTTAACAATGTTCGCATTACCGTTAACAATAACCTTGTCCCCGTTGATTTTGTTGTCTTGGATATTGAATGCAATGCATCTTGTCCCATTATATTGGGAAGACCTTTTCTTCGAACTGTTGGAGCTATCATTGATATGAAGGAAGGTAATATTAAATATCAATTTCCTCTCAAGAAAGGTATGGAACACTTCCCTAGAAAGAGAATGAAGCTACCTTTTGATTCTATTATTAGAACAAGTTATGATGTTGATACTTCGTCTCTTGATAATACTTGATACACACTTTCTGCGCCTAGCTGAAAGGCGTTAAAGAAAAGCGCTTATGGGAGACAACCCATGTTTGTACTACAGTATTTTTATTTTATATTTGAGTCTTGGAAGTTGTTTACTACTGTAGCAACCTCTCCTTATCTTAGTTTTGTGCTTTGTTGTGCCAAGTAAAGTCTTTGATAGTAAGGTTCATACTAGATTTGGATTGCTGCGCAATAACAGATTTCTTTGCTGTCACGAATTCCGACCTGCCTCTCTGTAGGTAGCTCAGAAAAATATGCCAATTTACGTGCGTGATCCTCAGATATGTACGCAACTTTCATTCAATTTGGGCATTTTCATTTGAGCAAGTCTCGTGCCTCAATAAAATCCATCTTTACGGACTGTTCTGTTTTGACAGATTCTGCCTTTTATTTCGCATTGCCTCTTTTGCTATGTTGGATGAATTCTTTGATCCATTAATGTCCAATAGCTTTATGCAATGTCCAGAAGTGTTAAGAATGATTATGTCACCTCTGAACATGTTAATTTTTATTGTGCACTAACCCTCTAATGAGTTGTTTCGAGTTTGGTGTGGAGGAAGTTTTCAAGGATCAAGAGAGGGAAATGATGCAATATGATCAAGAAGAGTGAAAGCTCTAAGCTTGGGGATGCCCCGGTGGTTCACCCCTGCATATTTTAAGAAGACTCAAGCGTCTAAGCTTGGGGATGTCCAAGGCATCCCCTTCTTCATCGACAACATTATCGGGTTCCTCCCCGAAACTATATTTTTATTCCATCACATCTTATGTGCTTTACTTGGAGCGTCGGTTTGTTTTTGTTTTTGTTTTGTTTAAATAAAATGGATCCTAGCATTCATTGTGTGGGAGAGAGACACGCTCCGCTGTTGCATATGGACAAATATGTCCTTAGGCTTTACTCATAGTATTCATGGCGAAGGTTGAATCTTCTTCGTTAAATTGTTATATGGTTGGAATCGGGAAATGCTACATGTAGTAATTCTAAAATGTCTTGAATAATTTGATACTTGGCAATTGTTGTGCTCATGTTTAAGCTCTTGCATCATATACTTTGCACCCATTAATGAAGAAACACCTAGAGCTTGCTAAATTTGGTTTGCATATTTGGTCTCTCTAAAGTCTAGATAATTTCTAGTATTGAGTTTGAACAACAAGGAAGACGGTGTAGAGTCTTATAATGTTTACAATATGTCTTTTATGTGAGTTTTACTGCACCGGTTCATCCTTGTGTTTGTTTCAAATAAACCTTGCTAGCCTAAACCTTGTATCGAGAGGGAATACTTCTCATGCATCCAAAATCCTTGAGCCAACCACTATGCCATTTGTGTCCACCATACCTACCTACTACATGGTATTTCTCCGCCATTCCAAAGTAAATTGCTTGAGTGCTACCTTTAAAATTTCCATCATTCGCGTTTGCAATATATAGCTCATGGGACAAATAGCTTAAAAACTATTGTGGTATTGAATATGTACTTATGCACTTTATCTCTTATTAAGTTGCTTGTTGTGCGATAACCATGTTTTCTGGGGACACCATCAACTACTCTTTGTTGAATATCATGTGAATTGCTATGCATGTCCGTCTTGTCTGAAGTAAGGGAGATCTACCACTTTAATGGTTAGAGCATGCATATTGTTAGAGAAGAACATTGGGCCGCTAACTAAAGCCATGAATCATGGTGGAAGTTTCAGTTTTGGACATATATCCTCAATCTCATATGAGAACACTAATTGTTGCTACATGCTTATGCATTAAAGAGGAGTCCATTATCTGTTGTCCATGTTGTCCCGGTATGGATGTCTAAGTTGAGAATAATCAAAAGCGAGAAATCCAAAATGCGAGCTTTCTCCTTAGACCTTTGTACGAGGCGGCATGGAAGTACCCTTTGTGACACTTGGTTAAAACATGTGTATTGCGATGATCTCGGTAGTCCAAGCTAATTAGGACAAGGTGCGGGCACTATTAGTATACTATGCATGAGGCTTGCAACTTGTAAGATATAATTTACATGATACATATGCTTTATTACTACCGTTGACAAAATTGTTTCATGTTTTCAAAATAAAAGCTCTAGCACAAATATAGCAATCGATGCTTTCCTCTTTGAAGGACCATTCTTTTACTTTTATGTTGAGTCAGTTCACCTATCTCCCTCCACCTCAAGAAGCAAACACTTGTGTGAACTGTGCATTGATTCCTACATACTTGCATATTGCACTTGTTATATTACTCTATGTTGACAATTATCCATGAGATATACATGTTATAAGTTGAAAGCAACGGCTGAAACTTAATCTTCCTTTGTGTTGCTTCAATACCTTTACTTTGATTTATTGCTTTATGAGTTAACTCTTATGCAAGACTTATTGATGCTTGTCTTTAAGTGCTATTCATGAAAACTCTTTGCTTTATGACTCAGTTGTTTACTCATGTCATTACCATTGTTTTGATCGCTGCATTCATTACATATGTTTACAATAGTATGATCAAGGTTATGATGGCATATCACTCCGGAAATTATCACGTGTTATCGTTTACCGCTCGGGACGAGCAGGAACTAAGCTTGGGGATGCTGATACGTCTCCGACGTATCGATAATTTCTTATGTTCCATGCCACATTATTGATGATATCTACATGTTTTATACACATTATATGTCGTATTTATGCATTTTCCGGCACTAACCTATTAACGAGATGCCGAAGAGCCGATTCTTGTTTTCTGCTGTTTTTGGTTTCAGAAATCCTACAAAGGAAATATTCTCGGAATTGGACGAAATCAATGCCCAGGGTCCTATTTTTGCACGAAGCTTCCAGAAGTCCGAGGGGGAGTCGAAGTGGGGCCACGAGGTAGCGACACACCAGGGTGGCGCGGCCCAGGCCCTGGCCGCGCCGTCCTGTGGTGTGGGCCCCTCGTGACGCCCCTTTACCTGCCCTTCCGCCTACAAATAGCCTTCGTCGCGAAACCCCCAGTACCGAGAGCCACGATACGGAAAACCTTACTGAGACGCCGCCGCCACCAATCCCATCTCGGGGATTCTGGAGATCACCTCCGGCACCCTGCCGGAGAGGGGAATCATCTCCCGGAGGACTCTTCACCGCCATGGTCGCCTCCGGAGTGATGAGTGAGTATTTCACCCCCGGACTATGGGTCCATAGCAAGTAGCTAGATGGTTGTCTTCTCCTCATGTGCTTCATTGTCGGATCTTGTGAGCTGCCTAACATGATCAAGATCATCTATCTCGTAATTCTATATGTTGTGTTTGTCGGGATCCGATGGATAGAGAATACTATGTTATGTTGATTATCAATCTATTACCTATGTGTTGTTTATGATCTTGCATGCTCTCCGTTATTAGTAGAGGCTCGGCCAAGTTTTTGCTCTTAACTCCAAGAGGGAGTATTTATGCTCGATAGTGGGTTCATGCCTCCATTAAATGCGGGACGAGTGATGTGAAAGTTCTAAGGTTGTGGATGTCTTGTTGCCACTAGGGATAAAACATTGATGCTATGTCCGACGATGTAGTTATTGATTACATTACGCACCATACTTAATGCAATTGTCTGTTGTTTTGCAACTTAATACCGGAAGGGGTTCGGATGATAACCTGAAGGTGGACTTTTTAGGCATAGATGCATGCTGGATAGCGGTCTATGTACTTTGTCGTAATGCCCAATTAAATCTCACAATATTCATCATATCATGTATGTGCATTGTTATGCCCTCTCTATTTGTCAATTGCCTGACTGTAATTTGTTCACCCAACATGCTATTTATCTTATGGGAGAGACACCTCTAGTGAACTGTTGACCCTGGTCCATTCTTTTATACTGAATACAATCTGCAATACTTGTTCTACTGTTTTCTGCAAACAATCATCATCCACACTATACATTTAATCCTTTGTTACAGCAAGCCGGTGAGATTGACAACCTCACTGTTTCGTTGGGGCAAAGTACTTTGGTTGTGTTGTGCAAGTTCCACGTTGGCACCGGAATCCCTAGTGTTGCGCCGCACTACATCCCGCCGCCATCAACCTTCAACGTGCTTCTTGGCTCCTCCTGGTTCGATAAACCTTGGTTTCTTTCTGAGGGAAAACTTGCTGCTGTGCGCATCATACCTTCCTCTTGGGGTTCCCAACGAACGTGTGAGTTACACGCCATCAGCCACCTACCACGAAGAAGGAACTCCAGTGTCTCATCAGCAAAATCAATTTCGTCAGAAGGTTCATCTCCAATCTGTCAGGACGAATTGAGCCGTTCATGGGGTTGGTAAAAAATTAAATCTGATGAGGAGTTTCGACGAGGCGAGCAACAGCAAGCATTTGACGAGATTAAGGAGTATCTAACGAAGCCACCTGTGTTGGTTCTGCCCCAGCAGGACAGGCCATTCTACATTTACTTGTCAGTAGCTGACACTTCCATCGCCTCAGTGGTGGTGCAAGTTTATGATGGTCTGGAGAAAGTGGTTTTCTACCTCAGCAGAAGGATGTTGGATGCAGAAACTAGGTACCCTGAGATCGAGAAGTTGTGCCTCTGCTTATTTTTCACCTGCACCAAGCTTCATCACATCTTGCTGTGAGTAGAAATTGTCGTCATATGCAAATCAGATGTCATCAAGCATATGCTGTCGGCTCCTGTGTTGAAAGGCCGACTCGGTAAGTGGATGTTTACATTATCGGAATTTGATATCCGGTATCAGCCTGCGAAAGCAGTCAAGGGACAAGCGTTGGCCGATCTTATTGCTGAACAAATCAACACTGATATAGCAGCACTGTCTGTGCGTACATGGGCAATGTTTTTCGATGGATCGGTTTGTGATGATGGTTGCGGCATCGGCATTCTACTCGTGTCGCCCCGGGGGGCAACCTACTCCTTCTCCATCAAGCTATCTACCCCTTGCACCAACAATGTCGCTGAGTATGAAGCAATACGCAAGGGGATGGAGTTGCTTATCGAAGCCGGGGCAGAAGCAGTGGAACTTTTTGGGGATTCCAAGTTGGTGATTTCCCAGCTCACGGAAGAATACAAGTGTGAGAGCGAGTCACTCTTCCCATTATGGATGCAATGTCGTGAGCTAATGGCACAATTTAGGTACCTAAACTTCAATTGGATCCCAAGGTCACAAAATACCGAGGCAAACGATCTCGCACAGATGGCGTTAGACTACAAGGACGTAGCAGATGGAGCCGATGTTCAGGTACAGTTCCTGGAGCCAGATGACTGGAGAGCCGATATCTTCAATTACTTGAAAGATTCGGCTCGGGGGGCACCTAAACGGATAAGATACAAGGCCATGAAGTATGTCCTTATTGGGGATGACATGTTCTACAGAACTTTGGAAGGGTTACTCCTCAAATGTTTGGGAACGGCCGAGTCGAATCGGCTCTTACACGAGGTACACGAAGGCGCCTGTGGAACTCACCAATCGGCTCATAAGATGAAATGGCTGATCAGGCGATCGGAATTTTATTGGCCCACCATGCTTGAGGATTGTTTTAAGTACTATAAAGGGTGTCAGGCATGTCAGAAGTTTGGGAGCATTCAGATGGTACCCGCATCAGCAATGAACCCCATCATCAAGCCTTGGCCATTTCGAGGTTGGAGCATGGATATGATCGGCAAAATTAATCCTCCATCGAGCAAAGGCCATGAGTGGGTTCTGGCCATTACGGATTATTTCACTAAATGGGTGGAGGCCGTCCCTATGAAGTCAGTGGCGTCGAAAGATGTTATCAATTTCGTGAAAGAGCATGTCATTCATAGATTCGGGATTCCCCAGACTATCACGACCGATGGAGGTTCGGTCTTCATTTCTCGCGAGTTTAGAAAGTTCTGCGAGGACATGGGAATTAAGCTGATCCGATCGTCTCCATACTATGCTCAAGCAAACGGGCAGGCTGAAGCGTCTAACAAGAGCCTTATCAAGCTGATTAAGAGGAAAATCGACGAGCACCCTAGACGTTGGCACGAGGTATTGTCAGAGGCTTTGTGGGCTTATCGCATGTCATGTCATGGAGCGATAAAAACCTCGCCATACCATCTGGTCTATGGACAAGAAGCCGTGTTGCCCTGGGAAATCACGGCTGGCTCGAGACGGATTACGTTTCAGAATGATTTAACAACTGAAGAATATGCAGCCCTAATGAGTGATAGCATTGAGGATGTCACGGAGCTTAGACTTTGGTCGATTGAGAAAATTAAAGAGAACAAGGCCAAGGTAGCTCGCGCATATAATAAGAAAGTGAGACCAAAGGAGTTCCACGTTGGTGATCTGGTATGGGAAGCTGTATTGCCATTGGGGACTAAGGATAAAGTGTATGGTAAATGGTCTCCAAATTGGCACGGGCCGTATAGAGTCGACCAAGTTTTAAAGGGTAATGCATACATGCTGGAGGAGCTGAGCGGTGTGAAATTCCCAGTGGCTGTCAATGGTCAGCATCTCAAGAAATATTTCCCGAGTATGTGGGATGACGGACAGTGAAATATGGAGGCCGATGCATGATATCGGCCAGTAAATTTTTTTTTTATGAGGCACAGCCGATGCACAGACATCGACTTTAGAATAAAAAGCCGATGCGCAGCCATCGACTCTAGAGGTACAAACTATTACAAGCAAGTATCAAGTTACCGTTTGAATTTGGGGAGTGCCTGAATTGGCGTTTTGACGGTGAAAGACCGATGTGTTGCTATCGGTTCTCGGTGCGTGGATTTACTCTGACAATCGGAAGAATCAAATTGGACAATCGGAGAAGTCAAGTTGGGAAACATTCTTCATTGATAAAGGGATTTTTTACAGCTAAGAGCCGATTGCTCTCAAAAGGATGATCTACCACCTGAATTACTACTACTAGCTCTACTAGTCCCTAATCTAGGGGCCGTCGCTGCCATCATCGTTGTCATCGTCTTCTGACCCGGCGCGGAAGCGTTTCGCCGGCGGGTACTCGTCGGAGGAGGTGTCCTCCTCCGTTTCCTCGTCTTCCTCGTCGGAGGAGAGGCTCGCATCCCAAGAGAAGGCGTCGTCGTCGCTTGCCTCCTCCAAAGCCCCGTCCGCGAGGAAGTGGAGGTCCTCCCCCCGTCGGTCAAGGAATCATCGTCCTCGGACTCGACGGAGAAGTCCCAGTCCCTCTCATCCCACCACTCCGGGGCGCGGGCCTCGTACGCCCTTATCGGGTCATACTCCGGCATCGGCTCGCTGGAGGAGGAGGACTGGAAAGAGAGACCGGAGGAGGAAGAGGAGGAGGAGTCCATGGTGGAAGGAGGGTTTTCGAGTGCTACAGAGGAGCAGAGGATGAGGAGGGGATGAAGAGGCGAACTGCTCGATGCGGTTAAATAAAGGGAATATAGTGGAGATGATTTAATGCTTGAGCAGTTTTCGAGGACGCGGTGCCAGAATTGTCAATCGTGCAGAAGTTGAGAAGACAGGGCACCATGATGGAAAGACACTGAAGCGGTTCTGCTCTGCAACGCGTGACCCGACGAAGAAAGAACAGAGTGGTTTTGGAATTATTATTGCCAAAACCAGGGGGGCATGTGTTATCACCAGATTTTGACCAGATCAAGAGATGGGCCGTGATTGAGATGAGCTTAGAGGATGTGCACGTAAAATATTCCTGAGTCGGCCTTGTACGAGAATTTGGGCTAGATTGCCCGTGTATCTGTATATTATGGTAGATTTTGTTAGAAGTAAGAGATAGAGTTTAGCTCGTACACGGTTAGCTAGGTTTATTCCCGAATTAGAAAGTCCACGGACTATAAATATGTACCTAGGGTTATTGAGAAAGGAGGACGATCACGTTCACAACAAACCAATCCAGGCGCATCGCCACCCCTTGTTTCGAGGGTTTCTTCCGGGTAAGCGTCATGCTGCCTAGATCGCAACAGTATCTGTTTATTCGTTGTTGGTGTTGCTCGTGCTGAACCCTTTTTGATGGCGAGCAACACCCTTATCATGGATGTTTTGGGGCTGATGTCGATGCTTTAATGTTACGCTTGTTTAGCTACGCCGCCCCTCAATATCTAGCTGCCCTTACACCTATCTTGGGTGTAAGGGCAGCATCTTGCTTAATCTTTATTTGGTAGATCCGATCTGTTATAGTTGATCCTTGTTCTCCAAGGATTAGTTTGATATCTGCATGGTTAGGCCTTGCAAACGGGTTGAACGATCCGGTAGTGCATGAGGTGTGGTTTGCTGATCCTAGAAGGGATTGTTCCGAGAATCGACTTCATGTTGGTTTTTAGGCCTCTTTTAGGACTAGTTTTCCATCATCTTCTGTATCTACTAGGCTGAACTACGCGTAGGATGTTCCGGTTATGCGGTGAAAACCCTAAACTGTCGTAGATTGGTTTAACTTCGTATTGATAAAGCAGGATCCCCATATCATTGCAAATCCAACGTGAATCATGGGGCAATCGGCTCTTTGAGCCGATTCACAGGATAACCTGAGAGCCGATCGGGGCTCGTATTTAATGTTTACGTGTTTGCCATGCAGGAAACTAATTGAAGCAATCCATCACCTTCCTGACCAGGTATAGGTCAGGTGGCACGCCCTTGCAACCGCCAGGACGTGTGTCGGAGCATTGCGGGCCGTTGCCCGAGGGACCAGGGCCCACCAGCAGTCCTGGGAGCCTCCCGGCTCTTCGTGTTGCTCGTCGCTGCTCGCCGGTGGGTTTTGGCAGGCAACAATATCTATCCGTCATCGGGATGGACAAATCCAACTGTTGATCCATATGCCTCAACTCATACTTTCCGGATACTTAATCCCACCTTTATAACCACCCATTTTACGCAGTGGCGTTTGATGTAATCAAAGTACCTTTCCGGTATAAGTGATTTACATGATCTCATGGTCGAAAGGACTAGGTAACTATGTATCGAAAGCTTATAGCAAATAACTTAATGACGTGATCTTATGCTACGCTTAAATGGGTGTGTCCATTACATCATTCATAAAATGACATAACCTTGTTATTAATAACATCAAATGTTCATGATCATGAAACTATGATCATCTATTAATCAATAAGCTAGTTATACAAGAGGCTTACTAGGGACTCATTGTTGTTTACATAACACACATGTATCAATGTTTCGGTTAATACACTTATAGCATGGTATATAAACATTTATCATAAACACAAAGATATATAATAACCACTTTTATTATTGCCTCTTGGGCATATCTCCAACAGTCTCCCATTTGCACTAGAGTCAATAATCTAGATTACATTGTAAGGTACCTAACACCCATGGCATTCTGGTGTTGGTAATGATTTGCCCTAGGGAGAGCTTTAGTCAACGGATCTGCTACATTCAGATCAGTGTGTACTTTACAAATCTTTACTTCTCTATCTTCGATGTACTCGCGAATCGAATGATAACGCAGCTTGATATGTTTCAGCCTCTTGTGTGACCTTGGTTCTTGTGCATTGGTGATGGCACCCATGTTGTCACAATAGATGACTAGTGGGTCCAATGCACTAGGAACCACACCCAGCTCTACAATGAATCTCTTCATCCATACTGCTTCTGATGAAGCATCTGAAGCCGTTATGTACTCCGATTCTGTTAAAGACTTCGCCACCGTGCACTGCTTCGAGCTTGACCAGCTTACTGCAGCACCATTCAATATAAACACGTACCCAGACTGAGACTTAGAGTCATCAGGATCAGTGTTCCAACTTGCATCGGTGTAACTGGTTACAACGAGCTCTTGGTCACCTCCATAACAAAGAAACATATCCTTAGTTCTTTTCAAGTACTTCGGGATATTCTTGACCGCTGTCCAGTGTTCCATTCCTGGATCACTTTGATATCTGCTAGTCAAACTAACAGCATGTGCTATATTCGGTCTAGTACATAGCATGGCATACATGATAGAGCCTACTGCCGAGGCATAGGGGATCTGATTCATCCTCTCTCTTTCTTGTGCCGTAGCCGGACCTTGAGTCTTACTCAAGACCTTTCCTGGTAACATAGGTAAGAACCCTTTCTTACTTTCGTCCATTCTAAACTTCTTTAGAATCTTGTCCAGATATGTACTATGTGAAAGCCCTATTAGGCGTCTTGATCTATCTCTATAAATCTTGATGCCTAATATGTATGATGCTTCACCAAGGTCTTTCATTGAAAAACAATTATTCAAATAACCTTTTACACTGCTTAATAGTTCTATATCATTCCCAATCAATAATATATCATCTACATATAATATCAGGAACGCTACAGAGCTCCCACTCACTTTCTTATAAATACAGGCCTCTCCATGACACTGTATAAACCTGAAGTCTTTGATCACCTTATCAAAACGTCGGTTCCAACTTCTGGATGCTTGCTTCAGTCCATAAATTGAACGCCGAAGTTTGCACACCTTGTCGGCATTTTTAGGATCGACAAAACCTTTGGGTTGTACCATATACAACTCTTCCTCAATGTCTCCATTAAGGAACGCCGTTTTGACATCCATCCGCCAAATCTCATAATCGAAAAATGCAGCTATTGCTAACAAAATCCTCACAGATTTTAGCTTCGCTACAGGTGAGAAAGTCTCATCGTAGTCAACACCTTGAATTTGTCGGAAACCCTTTGCGACAAGTCGAGCTTTATAGACGAGTAATATTACCATCGAGCATCTGTTTTTCTTTTGAAGATCCATTTATTCTCGACAGCCTTGCGGCTATCAAGTAAGTCTACCAAAGTCGACACTTTGTTATCATACATGGATCCCATTTCGGATTTCATGGCTTCTTGCCATTTGTTGGAATCTGGGCTCATCATCGCTTCTTCATACGTCGCAGGGTCTTCATCATTGTTGTCTACAATCATGACATTTAGACAAGGATCATACCAATCAGGAGTGGCACGTTCCCTTGTCGATCTGCGAGGTTCAGTAGCTATCTCATTCGAAGTTTCATGATCAGTATCATTAGTTTCCTTTGTTACCGGTGCAGGCGGCATAGGAACAACTTCCGGTACTGCGCTACTCTGATCAACGAGAGAAGATTCAGTAATCTCATCGAGTTCTACTTTTCTTCCAGTCACTTCTTTAGTGAGAAATTCTTTCTCAAGAAAGGTTCCGTTCTTAGCAACAAATATTTTGCCTTCGGATCTGTGATAGAAAGTATACCCTATAGTTTCCTTAGGGTATCCTATGAAGACGCATTTCTCCGCTTTGGGTTCTAGCTTGTCCGGTTGTAACCTTTTTACATAGGCTTCGCAACCCCAAACTTTAAGGAACGACAACTTAGGTTTCTTATTAAACCATAATTCATACGGTGTCGTTTCAACGGATTTAGATGGTGCCCTATTTAAAGTGAATGCAGCTGTCTCTAATGCATAACTCCAAAATGATAACGGCAAATCAGTAAGAGACATCATAGAACGAACCATATCTAAGAGAGTTCGATTACGACGTTCGGACACACCGTTTCGTTCTGGTGTTCCCGGCTGTGTCAATTGTGAAAGTATTCGGTATTTCTTTAAATGCATGCTAAACTCATAACTCAGATATTCACCTCCGCGATCTGATCGTAGAAATTTAATCTTCTTGTTACGTTGATTTTCTACTTCACTTTGGAATTCCTTAAACTTCTCGAAAGTTTCGGATTTATGTTTCATGAAATAGATATACCCATATCTACTCAGATCATCTGTGAAGGTTAGAACATAACGATAACCACCACGCGAGGCTACACTCATTGGTCCGCACACATTGGTATGTATGATTTCCAATAAGTCTGTAGCTCGCTCCATAATACCAGAGAATGGAGTCTTAGTCATTTTTCCCATTAGACATGCTTCGCATCTATCAAGTGACTCAAAGTCAAGTGATTCAAGTAATCCATCGGTATGGAGTTTCTTCATGCGTTTCACTCCAATATGACCAAGACGACAGTGCCACATATAAGTAGAATTATCATTCAATTTAATTCGTTTAGCATCAATGTTATGAACATGTGTATCACTACTATCGATATATAATAGAAATAAACCTTTCTTCTCAGGTGCTCGACCATAAAAGATATTATTCATAAAAACAGAACAACCATTATTCTCAGATTTGAATGAATAATCGTCTTGCATTAAACAAGATCCGAATATAATGTTCATGCTCAACGTGGGTACAAAATAACAATTATTGAGGTTTAAAACTAATCCCGATCGAAGGTAGATGTAGAGGGAGTGTGCCGACAACGATCACATTGACCTTGGATCCATTTCCAACGCGCATCGTCACTTCATCCTTCAATAGTCTTCGTTTATTCCTTAGTTCCTGTTTCGAGTTACAAATATGAGCAACCGAACCAGTATCAAATACCCAGGTACTAGTACGAGAACCAGTAAGATAAACATCTATAATGTGTATATCAGATATACCTTCTTTCTTCTTCTTGACAAGGCCGCTCTTCAGATCAGCCAAATACTTGGAGCAATTACGCTTCCAGTGTCCCTTCTCCTTGCAATAATAGCACTCAGCATCAGGCTTAGGGCCATTCTTAGGTTTCACAGGAGGCGTAGCAGCTTTCTTGCCACCCTTCTTGAATTTACCTTTAGACTTGCCCTGTTTCTTGAAACTGGTGGTCTTGTTGACCATCAACACTTGGTGCTCTTTCTTTATCTCAACCTCAGCAAATTTCAGCATGGCGAAGAGTTCAGGTAACACTTTGTTCATGTTCTGCATATTTTAGTTCATCACAAAGTTCTTGTAATTAGGTGGCAGTGATTGAAGGACACGATTAATCCCCAGTCTGTTAGGAATCACTATTCCCAAGTCACTGAGTTTCTTCGCATGCCCGGTCATGGCGAGCATATGCTCACTAACGGAGCTGCCTTCTTCCATCATGCAACTGAAGAAGTGTTTCGATGCTTCATAGCATTCCACTGCCGCATGAGTTTCAAAGATAGCTTTCAGCTCATTGACCAACTCATGAGGATCGTGGTGCTCAAAACGTTTTTGAAGATCGGCTTCCAGATTGCATAGGATGGCACACTGAACTTGAGAGTAACGAGTTTTCCGAGTCGCGTAAACATTCTTTACTTCATCAGTTTCAGTTTCTGCAGGAGGGTCACCTAGCGGTGCATCAAGCACATATTGCGGATTTCCGCCAACGAGGAAAATCCTCACATGACGGAACCGGTCGGTGAAGTTGCTACCGTTGCTCTTAAGCTTTTCTTTCTGTAGGAACTGGTTAAAATTGATTGGGGACGCCATAATCTACAACATATATTTGCAATAGTTTAGACTAAGTTTAAGACAAATTGAGTTCAAATTTTAATTCAACAAAATTAAAAATCTAGGTGAACTCCCACTCAAAACAATATCCCTCGCATTGTCTTAGTGATCACACGAACCAAATCCACTACATTAAGCCCGATCTTCACGAGACGAGATGTAACTTCAATGGCGAACACTTAAAGTGTTCATCATATCAATCATATGATTCATGCTCTACCTTTCGGTATCACGTGTTCCGAGACCATGGTTGTTTTACTCTCTTTCAAACAGTAGACTTTTCAACCATTTTTGCTTGTGCTAGTGCTCCCAGAAATGAATGGATTTTTTGCAATATGAGATTGAATGCCATAACTTGTTAATCAAGTCGAGGGTTCTATTTCGAGAGTCTCGGGTGAACCATGAGAAGATAAAGAAAAGGAAGTGTCTGTACATGCTAATCTCATCAAGGCAACCTTAGTATCCGCGTGTGCAAAACTGGCTTGTACCCGTTGTATACACTTCTTGAATCTATCATACCCGATCATCACGAGATGTTTCGAAACGACAAGTATTAGTAACAGTGCTACTAAGGATGAACACTTTATTATCTTGATATTTTACTGAGAGGGATCATCTTATAATGCTACCGTCGAGATCTAAGCAAAATAAGATGCATAAAAAGGATTAACATCACATGCAATTCATATGTGATATGATATGGCCCCTTTGTCTTTGCGCCTTTGATCTTCATCTCCAAAGCACGGACATGATCTCCATCATCAACGGGCATGATCTCCATCATCGTCGGCATAGCGTCAAGGTCAATGGCGCCGTCTTCATGATTGTTCTCCCATGTAGCAACTATTACAACTTCTTTGAAATACTACTCAACATGAAATTTAAAAACAACCATAAGGCTCCTGCCGGTTGCCACAATACAATAATGATCATCTCATACATATTCATCATCACATTATGGCCATATCACATCACCAAACCCTGCAAAAACAAGTTAGATGTCTCTAATTTGGTTTGCATATTCTACGTGGTTTAGGGTTTTCGAGTAAGATCTAATCTACCTACGAACATGAACCACAACGGTGATACTAGTGTTGTAAATAGAAGAGTAAATTGAATCTTCACTATAGTAGGAGAGACAGACACTCGCAAAGCCACTTATGCAATACAAGTTGCATGTCGAGCGTGGAGCAAATCTCATGAACGCGGTCATGTAAAGTTAGCCCGAGCCGCTTCATCCCACTATGCCACAAAGATGCAAGTACTCAAAACAAAAGACAACAAAGCATCAACGCCCACAAAACAATTGTGTTCTACTCGTACAACCATCTATGCATAGACACGGCTCTGATACAACTGTAGGGATTCGTAGCATAGAAAACAAAAAATTTCCTACCGCGAGAACGCAATCCAAGCCAAGATGCAATCTAGAAGACGGTAGCAACGAGGGGATGAACGAGACTAACCCTTGAAGATTTCCAAAGCCTACGAGAGGAGGCTCTCGTTGTTACAGAAGATGATCACTTGCCGCTTTCAAAAGCGCGTAGAAGATCTTGACGGTGCCACAATCGGGCAGCACCTCCGTACTCGGTCACACGTTCGGTGTTGATGAAGACGACGTCCTTCTCCCCGTTCCAGCGGGCAGCGGAAGTAGTAGATCCTCCTTGGAATCCCGGCAGCACGATGGCGTGGTGGCGGTGTCGATGGAGATCTCCGGCGGAGCTTCGCTAAGCGTATGCGGGAGAAGAGGTGGAGGAGGGGCGGCTAGGGTTTGGGAGAGGGGTGGCCGGCCACTTGAGGGGTGCGGCCAAGCTATGGCTTGAGGTGGCCGGCCCCCTCCCCTTGTCCCTCATTATATAGGTGGAACCCCCAAGTGTTGGACTAGAAGTCTTCGAATAAGACCCAAACCCAAAACCTTCCATGTGTAGGGAAACCTACCTAAGGTGGGATTCCCACTTGAGGTGGGACTCCCACCTTTCCATGAGGGGGGGGGTGTGGCCGGCCACCTTAGGTGGAGTCCACCTGGGACTCCACCCCCTAGGGCTGGCCGGCCATGCTAGGTGGAGTCCCTCCGGGACTCCGCCTTCCATAGTGATTTCTTCCGGACTTTTCTAGAACCTTCTAGAACCTTCCATAAATGCACCGGATCATTTCCAAACTTGGAATATGACTTCCTATATATGAATCTTATTCTCCGGACCATTCCGGAACTCCTCGTGATGTCCTGGATCACATCCGAGACTCCGAACAAAACTTCGAACTCCATTCCATATTCAATATCTACTAATACGACATCAAACCTTAAGTGTGTCACCCTACGGTTCGCGAACTATGTAGACATGGTTGAGATCTCTCTCCGACCAATAACCAATAGCGGGATCTGGAGATTCATAATGGGTCCCACATATTCAACGATGACTTAGTGATCGAATGAACCATTCACATACGATACCGATTCCCTTTGTCACGCGATATTTTACTTGTCCGAGGTTTGATCATCGGTATCTCTATACCTTGTTCAACCTCGTCTCCTGGAAAGTACTCTTTACTCGTACTGTGGTATGTGGTCTCTTATGAACCATTCATATGCTTGCAAGCTATTTAGACGACATTCCACCGAGAGGGCCCAGAGTATATCTATCCGTCATCGGGATGGACAAATCCCACTGTTGATCCATATGCCTCAACTCATACTTTCCGGATACTTAATCCCACCTTTATAACCACCCATTTTACGCAGTGGCGTTTGATGTAATCAAAGTACCTTTCCGGTATAAGTGATTTACATGATCTCATGGTCGAAAGGACTAGGTAACTATGTATCGAAAGCTTATAGCAAATAACTTAATGACGTGATCTTATGCTACGCTTAAATGGGTGTGTCCATTACATCATTCATAAAATGACATAACCTTGTTATTAATAACATCAAATGTTCATGATCATGAAACTATGATCATCTATTAATCAACAAGCTAGTTATACAAGAGGCTTACTTGGGACTCATTGTTGTTTACATAACACACATGTATCAATGTTTCGGTTAATACACTTATAGCATGGTATATAAACATTTATCATAAACACAAAGATATATAATAATCACTTTTATTATTGCCTCTTGGGCATATCCTCAACAAGACCCCCAAAACCGAAACATTTTCCTGAGTGAAACACAAGGATGGTTGTGATTAAGCGATACCTATTTGGAATTAGTGATATGATGGCTGAGATTAAATGATACCACTATACCCCTATAGGGGTTTACACTATTTTAATATTCGAGGGTCTATGGAAGCACAAGCCATTTTAAAATTGAAATCGAAGAACTACAACGATGGGGAAGAAAACGAAAATTTTGAGGGTATTTGCAAACTGAAATCGGGTTCATGCCTGACAGACGGGGTACACAAATTGCCACGTCAGTAAATACGATGTTCCACCTCGACGAGTGACCTTGTACGAAACACTCGCCATATTTAGTGACCGTAAATCACGTATCACTATGTACGGTTCATGGGGATATGCCCTAGGGGTCCATCACCTAACTCACTCACCGAAAACCCCGGCGAATGAAGCCCTAGAGCGAAGACTTGGATCATGGGTTTATGACTGTCGGCCTTTCTTGCAGATACGCATGATCTTACCCATGTAAACCCTAACTCGGGGGTGCCCATATAAACCCTCGAGCTAAACCCTAGAACGGATTAGACCGCATCTCCATTGTACACTAGAACTCGCAGTCGACCACCGACTCGCCGAGCACCCCATTGTAAACACTACTGAGCAATACAATCTAGCAGGACATAGACCTTTTACTCCAGCGGAGGGGCTGAATATGGGTAAAACCCGTCTCTTGTGCATCTCAGTCCATAGATGGCTACGCTCCCCTTGCCCCGCATCAATGAAGTGATGCACCCTGTAGCACATGTCGTGCCATATCCACGACAGTGGTGCCCACCATGGGGCGGAGGACGACATGCCTCAATTCTACGGCGAGACCCTACTCGCCAATCCATCGGACGGTCGCTTCCGGCTGGATGATCGCCACCAGCGGCTTCTTCCACATCTAGTCGAGCACCTACCACCTGGCGTTGGCACCGGTCACCCACACCTGGATGGTGCCGGTTGGCACGATCAACCTCTTCATCGGTTTCGCTTGCGCCACCGAGTCGGGCGAGGCTCTCACTTACGCGTCTGGCCAGCTCTTCACCGCCACTCTCCCGATCACGGGAGACACATTCGTAGAGGACGACTTAGCCTTGGCCGATGACGCCGATCAGTAGCTGCGGCGTAAGTCACCGGATGCATCACCGATGTGTCAATCGCTGACTCAATCACCCCGGTCTCCAATCCGGGTGACTTTGGGGATAGCTCCATCCCCCTGATTTTTTACTATGAGTTAGAATCGGATTTCATTGAGCACCCCCACCCCGGTGCCACGACACCGTGCTCATGGCCAACGATGACCCGCCGCCCCCAGATCCATTCTCCACGGAGATATCGGTGATGTAAACTGTATATGACATCGAAGCCCACCGCCAGGCCCTTGAGGAGCAGCAGAAGAAGGAGCTGGAGGAGCGTAAGAAGTTCCGATTGGAACATGATTTGGCAAGAGCGTTGTCAAGCTACCGCTGGTGGCGCATACATCAACGCATCGACCCGAGCTTCCCCACCATACGCTTGAACTTCGATGACGACACTCCACGGACGGCAGCAGCCGGGTGGTGCGACAAACCACGAAGTCCCGGAGTCGAGTCGAGCAGCCACGGATCGGACGGTCGCAAACCGAACGAACCCACCACCACCGGCACTGCCGCCAAGGGGTCGCGCAGCCCCTCGACTCAAAGTTGACGCTAACGGTCTCCCCCTTCACTCTAAGACGATGGAAAACGCCATCGCTGCGCAGGTCGCCATCGCTAATCTCAACCCCAGCAGGGAAGATGGGGTCTACGTACGCTACACGAAGGCCCTAGTTGCCAAGGCCCACGGGCGCCTGATACGTCTCCGACGTATCGATAATTTCTTATGTTCCATGCCACATTATTGATGATATCTACATGTTTTACACATACTTTATGTCATATTTATGCGTTTTCCGGAACTAACCTATTGACGAGATGCCGAAAGGCCAGTTCCTGTTTTCTGCTGTTTTTGGTTTCAGAAATCCTAGTAACGAAATATTCTCGGAATTGGACGAAATCAACGCCCAGGTTCCTATTTTGCCCGGAAGCATCCAGAACACCCGAGAGTCGCCAGAGGGGGGCCACACAGGGCCCAGATGATAGGCCGGCGCGGCCCAGGCCCTGGCCGCGCCGCCCTATAGTGTCGGCGCCCCTTCGACATTCTGACGCCGCCTCTTCGCCTATTTAAGGGTCCTCGACCTAAAACCACGAGACGAAAAAGCCACGGTACGAGAAACCTTCTAGAGCCGTCGCCATCGTGAAGCCAAGATCTGGGGGACAGGAGTCTCTATTCCGGCACGCCGCCGGGACGGGGAAGTGCCCCCGGAAGGCTCCTCCATCGACACCACCGCCATCTCCATCAACGCTGATGTCTCCCATGAGGAGGGAGTAGTTCTCCATCGAGGCTCGGGGCTGTACCGGTAGCTATGTGGTTAATCTCTCTCCTATGTGCTTCAATACAATAATCTCATGAGCTGCCTTACATGATTGAGATTCATATGATGATGCTTGTAATCTAGATGTCATTATGCTAGTCAAGTGGGTTTTACTTATGTGATCTCCGGAGACTCCTTGTCCCACGTGTGTAAAGGTGACGAGTGTGTGCACCGTGCGGGTCTCTTAGGCTATATTTCACAGAATACTTATTCACTGTTATGAATGGCGTAGTGAAGTGCTTATTTATATCTCTTTATGATTGCAATGTGTTTTGTATCACAATTTATCTATGTGCTACTCTAGCGATGTTATTGAAGTAGATTTATTCCTCCTGCACGGTGTAATGGTGACAGTGTGTGCATCCGTGTTAGTACTTGGCGTAGGCTATGATTGTGATCTCTTGTAGATTATGAAGTTAACTATTGCTATGATAGTATTGATGTGATCTATTCCTCCTTTCGTGGCGTGAAGGTGACGAGTGTGCATGCTATGTTAGTACTTGGTTTAGTCGTGTTGATCTTTCATGCACTCTAAGGTTATTTAAACATGAACATTGAATTGTGGAGCTTGTTAACTCCGGCATTGAGGGTTCGTGTAATCCTACGCAATGGTGTTCATCATCCAACAAAAGAGTGTAGAGTATGCATCTATCTATTCTGTTATGTGATCAAAGTTGAGAGTGTCCACTAGTGAAAGTCTATTCCCTAAGCCTTGTTCCTAAATATCGCTATCGCTTGTTTACTTGTTTTTCTTGCGTTACTACTGCTGCGTTACTACTTGCTTGTTTCTTGTCCTGGGCAAAGCACTTTTACGGTGCCGTTGCCACTTTGCTCATATTCATTCATACCACTTGTATTTCACTATCTCTTCGCCGAACTAGTGCACCTATTAGGTGTGTTGGGGACACAAGAGACTTCTTGCTTTGTGGTTGCGGGGTTGCATGAGAGGGATATCTTTGACCTCTTCCTCCCTGAGTTCGATAAACCTTGGGTGATCCACTTAAGAGAAACTTGCTGCTGTTCTACAAACCTCTGCTCTTGGAGGCCCAACACTGTCTACAAGAATAGAAGCTCCCGTAGACATCAAGCTATTTTCTGGCGCCGTTGCCGGGGAGGAAATTAAGGTAAAAGGTACTCACACTCCGGATCTCGGCTACTAAGCTATTTTCGCCGTTGTAAGTACTCGAAGCTATTTCCTTTAGATCCTGCAATTGCATCTTTTTGTTTCTTGTTTACACTAGTTGGGCATAATGGACAACAATGAGCTTTTTATTCTATTTCCTGATTTAAGACATGGATGGTTTGATGCGAAAATTAAAAAACCTATGGAACCTTGTTTGCATGCTGGTAGTAATATTAGTATGAACGCTTTGAACACCATTGTTGCTAATGATATGGAAAATTCTAAGCTTGGGGAAGCTGGTTTTCATGATCTTTTTAGTCCCCCAAGCATTGAGGAGAAAATTTTCTTTGATGATACTTTGCCTCCCATATATGATGATTATAATGATAGTGGTCTTTTGGTGCCACCTACTATGGAGAGTAAATTTTGTTGTGAATATACTATGCCTCCTACACTTGATGAGAATAATAATGATAGCTACTTTGTTGAATTTGCTCCCACTATTACTAATAAAATTGATTATGCCTATGTGGAGAGTAATAATTTTATGCATGAGACTCATGATAAGAATGCTTTATGTGATACTTATATTGTTGAGTTTGCTCATGATGCTATTGAAAGTTATTATGAGAGAGGAAAATATGGTTGTAGAAATTTTCATGTTACTAAAATGCCTCTCTATGTGCTGAAATTTTTGAAGCTACACTTGTTTTATCTTCCTATGCTTGTCACTTTGCTCTTCATGAACTTGTTTATTTACAAGATTCCTATGCATAGGAAGCATGTTAGACTTAAATGTGTTTTGAATTTGCCTCTTGATGCTCTCTTTTGCTTCAAATACTATTTCTTGCGAGTGCATCATCAAAACTGTTGAGCCCATCTTAATGGCTATAAAGAAAGAACTTCTTGGGAGATAACCCATGTGTTTATTTTGCTACAGTACTTTTATTTTGTATTTAAGTCTTGGAAGTTGTTACTACTGTAGCAACCTCTCCTTATCTTATTTTTTATCGCATTGTTGTGCCAAGTAAAGTCT
Source organism: Lolium rigidum (assembly GCF_022539505.1). Lineage (NCBI taxonomy): Eukaryota > Viridiplantae > Streptophyta > Magnoliopsida > Poales > Poaceae > Lolium > Lolium rigidum. The sequence continues at coordinate 327,556,268 of NC_061514.1, read as the reverse complement.
TTGATAGTAAGGTTCATACTAGATTTGGATTACTGCGCAGAAACAGATTTCTTGCTGTCACGAATCTGGGCCTAATTCTCTGTAGGTAACTCAGAAAATTATGCCAATTTACGTGAGTGATCCTCAGATATGTACGCAACTTTCATTCAATTTGAGCATTTTCATTTGAGCAAGTCTGGTGCCATTTTAAAATTCGTCTTTACGGACTATTCTGTTTTGACAGATTCTGCCTTTTATTTCGCATTGCTTCTTTCGCTGTGTTGGATGGATTTCATTGTTCCATTACCTTCCAGTAGCTTTGAGCAATGTCCAGAAGTGTTAATAATGTTTGTGTCACCTCTGAACATGTGAGTTTTTGATTATGCACTAACCCTCTAATGAGTTTGTTTCGAGTTTGGTGTGGAGGAAGTTTTCAAGGGTCAAGAGAGGAGGATGATATACTATGATCAAGAAGAGTGAAAGCTCTAAGCTTGGGGATGCCCGGTGGTTCACCCCTGCATATTTTAAGAAGACTCAAGCGTCTAAGCTTGGGGATGCCCAAGGCATCCCCTTCTTCATCGACAACTTATCAGGTTTCTTCTCTTGAAACTATATTTTTATTCGGTCACATCTTATGTACTTTACTTGGAGCGTCGGTTTGTTTTTGTTTTTGTTTTTGTTTGAATAAATGCTTGTGTGGGAGAGAGACACGCTCCGCTGGTTCATATGAACACATGTGTTCTTAGCTCATAATATTCATGGCGAAGGTTGAAACTGCTTCGTTAATTGTTATATGGTTGGAAACGGAAAATGCTACATGTAGTAATTGGTATGATGTCTTAAATAATGTGATACTTGGCAATTGTTGTGCTCATGTTTAAGCTCTTGCATCATATACTTTGCACCTATTAATGAAGAAATACATAGAGCTTGCTAAAATTTGGTTTGCATATTTGGTCCCTCTAAAGTCTAGATAATTTCTAGTATTGAGTTTTGAACAACAAGGAAGACGGTGTAGAGTCTTATAATGTTTTCAATATGTCTTTTATGTGAGTTTTGCTGCACCGGTTCATCCTTGTGTTTGTTTCAAATAACCTTGCTAGCCTAAGCCTTGTATCGAGAGGGAATACTTCTCATGCATCCAAAATCTTTGAGCCAACCACTATGCCATTTGTGTCCACCATACCTACCTACTACATGGTATTTCTCCGTCATTCCAAAGTAAATTGCTTGAGTGCTACCTTTAAATAATTCAAAATTTATCACCTCTGATTTGTGTCAATGTTTTATAGCTCATGAGGAAGTATGTGGTGTTTTATCTTTCGATCTTGTCATTTACTTCTGACGGACTTTCACAATGGACTAGTGGCTTCATCCGCTTATCCAATAATTTTGTAAAAAGAGCTGGCAATGGGGTTCCCAGCCCGATTAATTAACTTGCATTAATAATTCTCTTCACATGTTTTGCTCTGATTCATCGGTAAGCAACTTAATTTTGCAAATAGACACTCCTCCATGGTATGTGAATGTTGGAAGGCACCCGAGGATTCGGTTAGCCATGGCTTGTGTAAGCAAAAGGTTGGGAGGAGTGTCATCCATAAATAAAGAAAAACTAAACTAAAGTACATGTGTAAACAAAAGAGAAGAGGGATGATCTACCTTGCTTGGTAGAGATAACGTCCTTCATGGGAGCCGCTCTTGAAAGTCTGGTTGATAAGGTAGTTAGAGTGCCCACTACCATTCGTTGACAACAACAAACACCTCTCAAAATTTTACTTTTATGCTCTCTTTATGTTTTCAAAACCAAAGCTCTAGCACAAATATAGCAATCGATGCTTTTCCTCTGTGAAGGACCATTCTTTTACCTTTTATGTTGAGTCAGTTCACCTATCTCTCTCCACCTCAAGAAGCAAACACTTGTGTGAACTGTGCATTGATTCCTACATACTTGCATATTGCACTTGTTATATTACTCTATGTTGACAATTATCCATGAGATATACATGTTACAAGTTGAAAGCAACCGCTGAAACTTAATCTTCCTTTGTGTTGCTTCAATACCTTTACTTTGATTTATTGCTTTATGAGTTAACTCTTATGCAAGACTTATTGATGCTTGTTTTGAAAGTGCTATTCATGAAAAGTCTTTGCTTTATGATTCAGTTGTTTACTCATGTCATTACCATTGTTTTGATCGCTGCATTCATTACATATGCTTACAATAGTATGATCAAGTTTATGATGGCATGTCACTCCAGAAATTATCTTTGTTATCGTTTACACTGCTCGGGACGAGCAGAAACTAAGCTTAGGGATGCTGATACGTCTCCGACGTATCGATAATTTCTTATGTTCCATGCCACATTATTGATGATATCTACATGTTTTACACATACTTTATGTCATATTTATGCGTTTTCCGGAACTAACCTATTGACGAGATGCCGAAAGGCCAGTTCCTGTTTTCTGCTGTTTTTGGTTTCGGAAATCCTAATAACGAAATATTCTCGGAATTGGACGAAATCAACGCCCAGGTTCCTATTTTGCCCGGAAGCATCCAGAACACCCGAGAGTCGCCAGAGGGGGGCCACACAGGCCCCAGATGATAGGCCGGCGCGGCCCAGGCCCTGGCCGCGCCGCCCTATAGTGTCGGCGCCCCTTCGACCTTCTGACGCCGCCTCTTCGCCTATTTAAGGGCCCTCGACCTAAAACCACGAGACGAAAAAGCCACGGTACGAGAAACCTTCTAGAGCCGTCGCCATCGTGAAGGCTCCTCCATCGACACCACCGCCATCTCCATCAATGCTGATGTCTCCCATGAGGAGGGAGTAGTTCTCCATCGAGGCTCGGGGCTGTACCGGTAGCTATGTGGTTAATCTCTCTCCTATGTGCTTCAATACAATAATCTCATGAGCTGCCTTACATGATTGAGATTCATATGATGATGCTTGTAATCTAGATGTCATTATGCTAGTCAAGTGGGTTTTACTTATGTGATCTTCGGAGACTCCTTGTCCCACGTGTGTAAAGGTGACGAGTGTGTGCACCGTGTGGGTCTCTTAGGCTATATTTCACGAGAATACTTATTCATCGTTATGAATGGCGTAGTGAAGTGCTTATTTATATCTCTTTATGATTGCAATGTGTTTTGTATCACAATTTATCTATGTGCTACTCTAGCGATGTTATTAAAGTAGATTTATTCCTCCTGCACGGTGTAATGGTGACAGTGTGTGCATCCGTGTTAGTACTTGGCGTAGGCTATGATTGTGATCTCTTGTAGATTATGAAGTTAACTATTGCTATGATAGTATTGATGTGATCTATTCCTCCTTTCGTGGCGTGAAGGTGACAGTGTGCATGCTATGTTAGTACTTGGTTTAGTCGTGTTGATCTTTCATGCACTCTAAGGTTATTTAAACATGAACATTGAATTGTGGAGCTTGTTAACTCCGGCATTGAGGGTTCGTGTAATCCTACGCAATGGTGTTCATCATCCAACAAAAGAGTGTAGAGTATGCATCTATCTATTCTGTTATGTGATCAAAGTTGAGAGTGTCCACTAGTGAAAGTCTATTCCCTAGGCCTTGTTCCTAAATACGCTATCGCTTGTTTCTTGTTTTCTTGCGTTACTACTGCTGCGTTACTACTTGCTTGTTTCTCGTCCCGGGCAAAGCACTTTTACGGTGCCGTTGCCACTTGCTCATATTCATTCATACCACTTGTATTTCACTATCTCTTCGCCGAACTAGTGCACCTATTAGGTGTGTTGGGGACACAAGAGACTTCTTGCTTTGTGGTTGCGGGGTTGCATGAGAGGGATATCTTTGACCTCTTCCTCCCTGAGTTCGATAAACCTTGGGTGATCCACTTAAGGGAAACTTGCTGCTGTTCTACAAACCTCTGCTCTTGGAGGCCCAACACTATCTACAAGAATAGAAGCTCCCGTAGACATCAGCGCCTCTACCCGCGTTCGTCGGCCAGTCGCTCGTCCTCCTCACCCACCGCTTGCCCTGCGAGGTGCTCACTCGACCAACCGAGTCGAGCCACGTTCATTGCGCTAGATGGTCGCCGCCAATGGCCAGCCAATCGACGTGTGCACCCACATCGCGAATGCACGCCAGGAGGGTGACTTGCGCATCAACATCAACAATAGCATCGCCAATCGCCACGACCAAGAGTTGCAAGTGGAGCAAGCTCGTCGCAGCTCGTTCTCTCAATTCGGCCCAACATGCTCCGGCCCCATGGTCCGACCCAACATGCTCCGGCCCCATGGTCCGAGGAGAGCCTTACCCTCCGGGGTTCAAGGGCCCCCGCGACATCGAGAAATACGACACCACCGTCGACCCGGGGGTGTGGATCAATGCATACACCATGGCTATGGGAATCGCCGGGCACTCCAAGCTATTCGCCGCTCGGTACCTGCCCCTGATGATGGATGGAGCCACTCGCCGGTGGTTCAACACGGTGGCTAAGGCGAAAAAGAGTTTAAATTCAGTGACCTTTGATCTATTTTACTCCATATAAAGGTTTGTTTGTTGATCCCCAGGCGGGAGCACCTCTATACTCCTTCCGTTCACAATTAGATTGCATTCTACATTTAGTCAAAGTCAAATTTTGTAAAATTTAACTAAATATTTCATAAAAAATATTAACATCTATAATGTATAATCTATAGTATTAGAATCGCTATAAACTATATTTTGTCATATTATATTTCTTTGGTATTGTAGTTGTTAATTTTTTTTCCATATTTTAGGTTAAATTTGACAATTTTTAATTTTAACGACACGAACTAAAGAAAAACGGAGAGTACATACGATAGATTTCATACCATCCATGTACGACACCCAAAACAATCCGTCCCTGGCACACGAATTGGCGTGCGTACATGTTCAGGAATTGTCGTACGAATTGGGGCACAAAAATATCATGTTCAGGAATGGTCTGGTGGGCCTCCAGTCTGAAAATTGCAAAAAGCACTATTGGAAAGATGTTGGCTCCAGATTACCAAACTGAAAAATTATGTGTATTGATTATTACCTGCTAGCTTACTGAAAGAAGGCGTCCAGGAACTTTTCATACTACTCCGCCGCTCCACCACTCCAGTCTCCTCCCGTCGCCACCGCCGGCGACGGCGGCGCGAAGCCAGGTTGCTTCTCCCAGCAGTTGCTCCCCCCTCCCCAAGCAGATTAATCCCCTCTTGTCGCCTTCAGCCCTAACTTGGCAGGGGGAATTTGGAATCGGAGAAGAAACCGAGCGGGTCTACAAATTTCTCCAGCAAGTACCAAACTTTCGGGCCCTTGATATCCGTTTCGTTCTTGGACTCGGATTTGCTTGACCTATTCGAATTCGGAGGCCTCCATGATTGGTGATATATAGTATAAGTGTAGGCAGGAGATTCCTCTCTGTGCTCCATCCAAGTTACTGAAGAAATTTTGTCAGGTTTGTCCAACCATCAGGTCTCTGCAGCTAACGGAGTCATTGAAGAAATTTGTCTGGTTTGTCCAAGCATCAGATCTTTGCAACTAAGGGAGTTATTGATTTTTTTTGTCTGGTCTGTCCAAGCATCCGGTCTTTGCAACTTAGGAATTTAGCCAGGAGCGTGTCTTCCCTCTGTTACTGAAGAGATTTGTCTGTTTGGCGAAGTTCCAATCTTGACAGAGAGACCCTGATCCCATGGAGTTATGTAGTGTTGCCTCGGTAATGAGCTTAGGGAGTCTAGCTATACAGCGCACACATTTGTGCTCCCTAGTCTTCAGAGCTTTGCCAAGGCTGCTAGGCTACACTCCCAGTTCACCGAAGAAACTATGCAAAGATGTTGATCCACTGCTGACCGAGACTATCGTGGGCACATTGCGAGAGCTGCCTCAGGACATCTTGATGGATATCTTTGCCACCCTTGAAATCCCTGACCTCATACGTGTTGGCGCCGTCTGCCCCTCTTGGCACTCTGCATATACCAGCCTACAAAGCCTTGGGCTGTATAAACTATCTCAGACGCCGTGCCTTCTCTATACTTCTGAATCTGCTGACGATAGCTCTGCTTACCTCTACAGCCTCAGTGAAAAGAGATCGTACAAGTTAACTCTTCCGGATCCACCTATCCGCACTAGGTGTTTGATAGGGTCCTCTCATGGCTGGCTGATTACTGTTGATGAAAGATCTGAGATGCATCTTGTCAACCCGATCACATGTGAACAGATTGCGCTACCTTCAGTGATCACCATCGAGCAGGTGAAGCCCATCTTCGATGAGTACGGTGATCTACACAAGTATGAATTGTCATGGCACACTGGAACGCGTGCTGCTTATAACTCGCCATCTATTTATGATCTTGACAAGCTGCGGGATGAACTCCACTATAAGGCGTTTGTGTTCCCTGATACATCCACAGGAAGCTACATGGTGGTTCTCATCCACAATCCAAAGCAGCAGCTTTCTTTCACAAGAGTAGGGGATGATAAGTGGACCTGGCTTCCACCCCATGATGCCTATGAGGACTGCACTTACAAGGATGGCATGTTGTATGCAGTGACTGGATTTGGAGAAGTTCATGTTTTTGATTTTAGTAGTGGACCTGCTGTTACAGTGGAGATGATTATGCAAGTGCGCAATGTGTATGGCTGTGGGTACATGTACATTGCTCAAGCTCCATGGGGCGATCTGCTGCTGATTTGGAGAATCTGTGAGGATCATGATGTAGAACCTGAACCAGGGGCATCTGTGTTTTGGAACACTACGGAATATGAAATATATAAATTTGACCTTAAAAGAAGTAAGCTTAAGAAAATCAATTGCTTGCATGACCATGTGTTGTTTCTTGGACATAATCAGTCACTTTGTCTCAGTGCTGGAGAATATCCGTCTCTCAAGGCAAATCATGTCTACTTTACTGATGATAATGTGTTATGGACATTGAGATTGAAGAATAATCATCGTGATATGGGAATTCTCAACTTGGATGATAACAACAAGGAAGAAGTTGTGTCTCATCAGCTCTTCTCCAACTTCCCGGCTCCTATTTGGGTTACACCTGATCTTAGAAAGATGGACATGGCTTCACGAGTGGATTGAAAAATCCTTGATGAGTTCACTAAGTTAACAGTAGGGTGGTTTGCTAGGTTATTGCGGATTTGGGCTTCCTAGAGAAAGTCATGGACAAACTACTCAAAGGGCCACTTGGACTGTGCGTGCATCATGGTCGCTTGACCCCAGTTGTACACACTAGCTTTGAGCAGTTGAATAATTAGTTTGAGTTTTTCTTTGTTTACCCCTGTTATAATCATGTACTTCACACAGTTTATTTTTCAATAGAAAAATCGATAAATATGTTTGTTGCGTCTTTGATTTTCTTCCCATTTCCCTATCATGCGTGTGCATTTGATTGTGTATTTTGCCTTTACAACAGAAACTCTTGAAACTTGATGCTAGGGATGCAGGTTATTCCAGGCATTTGCTAGTTAGTATATGGTTGATGATTGCGAGAGATGCAGGTAACCTGTCTCAGCCCAGCATGTCCACGAAGCATGAAACCTGTTTGGTTTGTGTTTTGGTCGGCAGGTCGAACGGTTTTGGACCAACCCTGAACATGCTTAGTTCCAGGTATTTGTCCGTCCTGTAATTAAGATGTTATTACAATCAATTACAACCTATATTGGTTGTAATAACATCTTATATTGTGGGACAGAGGGGGTATATGCTGTTAATGATTGCAAAGAATGCAGGTAATGGAAGCCTCCTTACATCATCAGCAGAGGCTGCATTGATCGACATTGTCATTCATAATTGTGTGGGTAACAGTGCTTTGAGTTAGGTGTAACAGTTATACCAAGCATGAATATTGGTGGATGTTAATCGCCATTGTTGTTCATAACTCTGTATATGGTTCATAACTCTGCATATTGCTGCATACATTGAATACTAAATAAGATTACAAGTTTTAGAGTGATTGGCATTTTTAATAACTGTCTATTCACCTCAATCTAACGGTGGCAAATAGACGGAACCAAACTGATGGAACCCAAAATATGGGACCGGAACCAAAATATGTAGGACCGGAACTTCTAATATACTTTGCGAATATTATAAAAGAGGATCATCCTTTTGCCTGGTACAAGCACCGGATAAGACTGCACGAATCTTAAAGCAACAAACAATTGAGATATATGCACACATCTTCTCAATCACTCACCGGTTCTCTTCTCCAGTTCTCCCGGCGATCCCCGCGTGGTTGTCCAGGCGGCAGAACAGAGTCGGCCGCCAGCGCTAGTCGAGGAGAAGCAGGCGCGTCGGGGATTGATAGGATCGGCGTCGGGGATCGATAGGATCGGCAGCGGGGAACCACCACGGAGCCGGCCGCCGGCTCTAGGAGAGGAAGGAATAGGGGCGTCGTGGATTGTGGGACATCGGTGGGAAATTGGGTAGCTGTCGGGGTGGTCCGATGGAGCCTGCCGCCGGCGTTAGGCGAGGAAGGAGGAGGCTCCGTGCCTGTGACATGTTCAACGGAAGGCCCCTGCAGCTTGCGGCAATGTTTTCGTTCTCCAGCCTGTACAAGAACACCATGAACGTGAGGAAGACCTCCAGGCGTCTACCGTGGTGATGCATCAGGTAAAACATAGTGTGCCCATTGATGTGCTCAGCGACCTATTCTCTGTATATAGAGTGGTGGAAACAATATTTCAATCATTGAATCAGCATGGTCGTAAAGTCTTAATCCAGAAAAAAACATGGTTACATGGCTGATATTGCTTTGAGACCTACACATGGTGTTTACCTATAACTCAGATCATACATAATTGCAAGCTCTCGCTGATTATTCATCTGTGTTGTTCTCTGATTAATCCCCGACCAAAAATTTTACCTGACAATCTTCAGATGTTTGTGAACCATGATTAGTTATGCCAATTACTCCTACAGTATTTTAACACGCTAAAATGTGCACTAAGTCAGTGTCTAATAACGTCTTCATACTTCATTGTTATGCCAATTACTCCTACAATATCTGTTATGGTCTTTGTTGTTTGAGATTTAGTAAGAACCATTCAATTCAGCTGTAGTTCAATAAACTGAAACTGAATTGCTTGAGATTGATGAACTGAAGCTTCACTCACTGTCGCTTTGATTCAAACTGTTCTTGTATGAGTACACAGTACAACGATGTAACCAGTCTAAACAGTTTTGCATTTTAAATATCTTCCATCTTACCAATTTTAATAAGTTTCTCATTTAGGACAGGGAAAGACACAGAAGTTTGATGTGAACAGCTCTAAGGCACAATATGGTACAGTAGTTATTGTTGCATAAGTTTGTATTATTGCATTGCCCAGGTTTACTGGTTTATCAAGTGTTGTATGTCCTTTCCAGGCAGATACTTCTCCACGAGGATCCAACGTGTAGAAGCATTTAACTGCTTGAGTTTATTTGATCTCTCCTCTTGGTGGTATCAAAGTTAGTGTTGGAACTTGGAACTGGGTAGTATTACATACACGTTTGCATAGCCTAGTACTACACAGTTCTGAGTGGAATGGAGTTTGCTTACCGAATCCCCTCCCTGTCAATCGCTCGCTCGAGCGATCGGTTTCTGTCGGCGCGGAGCGCTCGCGCGAAAGCGCGACTCAATTCCCTTTTTATTGCATAGTGTTTTAATTGCGTTCACACGTGTTCACACTAATAGCTTGTATTACTACTTTGCAAATTGCATGCAGCCAAGAGCGTTCACACTACATGCACGCACATGCACAAAGCATCTCATGGATTTGCATTTAATGAGCCAACTTTTCAACACTCTTTCATAAGTTGTTGCATGCATACACATAGCATCTCACTTTTTTTCTTCAGCACGAGACAGACTCTCAATTCTCTTTTTGCAATTCCCTTTTGGGTTTTATTTTCGTACGGTAATTCATATTTAATGGGGTCCTTTTGCAATTCCCTTTTTCGGGCAAGTGGTTTTTAAGGGGGAAAATAACGGGTGGAAAGATCCACTTGCAACTCAAATGAACTACCACTTGCTACTCAAATTAAGTACTGTTTTAAGTTGTAAGCTATCAAAAGTTGCTAAAATATTCTAAATGAAAATTACTTTTTAGGGTTGCTAGGTTTTTATATTTACCGTTGATAAATAACGGGGCACCGGGTTGATAACTTGTAAACAAAAAAAGAGTCGCTACATATTTTAAATTAAACTAAATTTTTAGGGTTGATATTTATTTATATTTACCATTGATAAATAGCGGGTCACCGGGTTGATAGCTTCTAAACTAAAAGAGAGTCGCTAAAATATTCTAAATGAAATAATTTTTAGGGTTATTATTTATTTATATTTATCGTTGATAAATAACGAGGCACCGGGTTGATAGCTTGTAAAATAAAAAAATGTTCGCTAAAATATTCTAAATGGAATACTTTTTAGGGTTGGTAGTTATTTATAATTACCATTGATAAATAACGGGGCACCGGGTTGATAACTTGTAAACTAAAAAGAGTCGCCAAAATATTCGAAATAAAATTAGATTTTTAGGGTTGGTAGTTAGTTATATTTACTGTTGATAAATAACAGGACACCGGATTGATAGCTTCTAAACTAAAAGAAAATCGCTAAACTGTTTCAAATAAAATTAACTTTGGGGTTAATAATTTTATACATTTACCGTTGATCACTCAAGTACGGAGGGGTTGATTATTCAGATAGAGAGGGTTGATAACTTTTTGCCCAAAAAAAAGTTTCTCGAAACATATCAACATGGGTGCTAATTTTGAAGATCTCGTCGAGACCGACTCATAGGTGAAAGCGAATCTTAATTTGGAGTTGTCGTTTGTGAGATAAAACGTTTTGAATTTACAAATTTGGAAAAGATTTCGCTGATATCAGCAGATTCGTCTTTTCGTGCATGCATGCAGAACTTTCACTCAATAGCCTGCACTAGGTTGATAATTTTATACATTCACCGTTGATCACTCTAGTACGGAGGGGTTGATTATTCAGATAGAGAGGGTTGATAACTTTTAGCCAGAAAAAAGTTTCTCGAAACATATCAACATGGGTGCTAGTTTTGAAGATCTCGTTGAGACCGACTCATAGGTGAAAACAGATCTTAATTTGGAGTTGTCGTTTGTGAGATAAAATATTTTGAATTTTCAAATTTGGAAAAGATTCCGCTGACATCAGCAGATTCGTCTATTTGTGCATGCATGCAGAACTTTCCCTCAATAGCCTGCACTATGTTGATAATTTTATATATTCACCGTTGATCACTCAAATACGGAGACAGAGAGGGTTGATAACTTTTAGCCCGAAAAAAAGTTTGTCGAAACATATAAACATGGGTGCTAGTTTTGAAGATCTCGACGAGACCGACTCATAGGTGAAAACAGATCTTAAATCGGAGTTGTCGTTTGTGAGATAAAACGTTTTGAATTTTCAATTCAGAAAGATTCTCGCTTACGTCATCAGATTTGTTCACTCTACATACGTACGAACTTTCCTGAAATAGGATATACTACAATCCAAAACGTTCCTAAAATAGAAAAAAATTATGTCCTAAACCGATCGCTCAATTTGATTGAAGCAACCGATCGCTAGCTAGGGTAGCCCTTTGCTTACACCTAATTTCCTACATACACAATGGTAAAAAAATATGTGTGTAAAAAGCATTTGTATATTTGCAAGAAAATGCCACTAATTATTGGACTTGTCTGCACCTTGGTTTACTTCCTGCGTACCTAATTTGTGAAATATTTCCTGTGTAACTAATTTCTGAAATATTTCAATGTATGCACCTTTTCTTTCATCAGATTCTTGAATGGCTTGGAACACAACATTGGTGGGACATTAGTGAGATGTACTTTTTGATGCTTGTCATGGCTTACGGAAAATAGGGAGATTTGAGCAAGGCGGAAAGTGTACTGGTGTACATGAATAAGAAAGGTTACCGGCCAACTGTGGCATCTTAGACTGGTCTGATGGAACCATAAGAGCCAAGCAGTACTGCAATGAAGCACATAGCTCACATCCTATTTCTCTGTCTATTATTAGTTCAGTTATAGTACATATTGTAGATAAGCCTCAGCAAAACTGTATTGCAAAGGTTCCTTTAGTTCGGTTCAATTATACATCTGTTACAACACCAAAGCAGTCCAGCAAAGATAATATACACAACAGACTTAAAACTCAAATGTACGCCTGAAAGATTCAGAGTTCACCATATTTCAGTGTCCTGTCTACTCTTCACTTGAGTGAGCAAAGAACTCATTGTTTATATACATACACGTATAACACACAAACAGATTATTTATACATACATACATACACGCATAGCTGGTGTTCTGAATGTATGGATTAATTAAAAGAACCACATCCCTCAGCTTGCTACCGAAGGAGCCATCAATATTAATTTGTGATAGCCTGATAGCAGCAAAGCAGTCCAAGAGATGTAGATGTACTGGAAGAAACAATATCTCGTCAGCCCAACGTCAGAGAACTGTGGGCCTTCCTTCCAACTGCTTCTATCCAGCTGCAGAAAAGGGTGCTTCAGCTATTTTTATTTATATCCCGGAACCAACGCAAGTTATCAGGTTGCTTCAGCCCCTAATCGTCAAGCACCTCAATGGGAAATGAAACAGCTGGAAAACACAAACTGACAAAGTACTATTTAGAATGCTCAACCTGCATATTGATAGGCCACAGGTGACACAGCTTACCATGAGTTTTACACTTTCCAAGTTATTTACTAGAAATTTATTTTTCCACTCAAATCAAGTTGCCTAGGAGCTGACTTGCCAACTAGTATTTTTCCACTCAAATTTATTTGAGCCGGTGAGTAAAATGAAAACTGATATATCTTTAAGAAATTGTAGTACGATGAAGATACAATGGATGTCCAAGCACAGTTGCACAACTCACAGAGTATCCATAGACATTACGAGCTGAGCAATATACATAAAAATAGACAACGGCTGCGTATCAACAAGAAGCAACAACGGTCTCAGACTCTAGCTCCAGCCTTCAATTCTTATGTCCACAAGAATCAAGAGAAGAAATAATTCAACTATCTACAATGTTTCAGAATACAGTCTAGCTCCTATGTAAATTCACATGCTAACTGAATCTCGAGGCAATGAAAAGAAAAACAAACATGATGGCACTTTGTGTTCAAATCTTAGTGTTGTAGTTAATACTGTGGTTCCGTAGCGAAGAACAAGCAATATGCTAGTCGTAATGCAGTATTATTTTTTATGAATCGGAGCTTACCAACGGCCACAGAAGCGATTGAAGGATTCGACGTGGACTCGTCAGGTAGGGGTTGGATACTCCCGGCGATCCCAGCGACGCTCCGGCCGATTCCCGCTACGGAGGGGACTGGTCCGTGACTCCCCCGGCGATCCCCGTGACGGAGGGGTGGGGGCTGCAATGGAGATGACGGGGCAGTGAATCTCCAAGCGATCCCCGTGACGGAGGGAGGGGGCGGCAATGGCGGTCGGCGGCTCGCGGCTGCGACGGACAAGACGGGCCTGCGACGGGGGGAGGGCGCGGCGGCTCGCAGCTGCGACGGAGGAGAGGGGGGTTCGACAGAGAGGCCGGGGCCATGAGTCCCCGCGACGGGCGGCGACTGCGGCGGCGGCGGAGAGGTCGGGGCCGTGATCCCACTCGACGGGGGGAGGGATGGCGACGGCGGGGAGGCGGCGGCGGCGGCTGCGGGGCTGCGGCTGCGTCTGCGGGGCTGCGGCTTCGGCGGCGTCTGCGGGGCTGCGGCGGGCGCTGGTGGGAAGCGAGCAAGGGTTCGTTCGTTTCTATCGGGGATTCTTTTTTTATCTACTAGCAAAAGTGCCCGTGCGTTGCACCGGGTCTAAAATAAATTGGTTTGACTTAAAACACGATTTTTGTTGTACCATTGTTTTAGAAGTATGCACCGTTGTTTCTCATAACTATCTTGATGTTATGTCATTCAAAATTGTCCATTGTTATATTATAAGCATACAAAAATAAATAAAGTAATAGATTTACAATGTTGGCATCACCAGTGATGGTACTGAGGATATGTTTGTCAATTAAGTACAGTTTGTGCTCCATTCTTATAGAAGTAATACATTTTTTCGATTATTCACAAAGTAAAACATGTTCAGAAATTCAGGAGCAGTAGACAACGCATTGCATCTAGCACCAAATATAATTTTACTCAAATAGAATGAAGTAATACTTTGTAATATTAATCACAAAGTTAAACATGTTCAGAAATTTAGGACCATTAGACAACGCATTGCATCCAGAGCCTACTATAATTTCAATCAAATAGAATAAAAACAAACATAAATACTAAACTTAGAGTTGTAGCAGATAGAAGAAGAGTAAATTTGCAACCTGAAGCTGACGCAGCAATCAGCAACGTCGTCTTAACTTTTACATGACAGAAGCAAGAAACGGAGGCAAATTCTCCATGTCACAGGCAACCTGAACCTAGCTTGTCCACTGATATGTTATTCAAGGATTAAAGCATTGCTCCAGAACTCTAGCTCTAGTAAACTCGTGCTCCCAGTGTGGCTCTTGCACTTAAATCGCATCAGATGAGCGATACAAAAAGTGAGAGAGCTGGACCTTGCAGCTCACTGATCTTCTTCTCTCTAGCTCTGAAGAACTCACAGGGACAAACACACACACGCACGCGCCAAGGAAGAAGAAGACAGGGGCTTTGCCAACGACACTTTTTCCTTGACAAGCACAAACGCTACATCTTTTCTCACTTTCTCGTTACTGGACTCATCTGATTACAAGGCTATATATAGCCTACACACAGCACACGGTGAAGCTACTCAACTACTTGATCCTATTTCTGCTCCACTACTCGCTGCATGCACACACGATTTTAGCACTTGCGCGTCTCACTTCAACGTCACACACGACCAGGCTAAGGCAGCACACTTGTAGCTATCCTCTACTTGGACTTATTCCTATCTAATCCAAACCATTAAGCTTATCTACACAAACGGTCGCAGTTTCGTCTGTGAAGACTGACGGAGCTTTCGACACGAAAATAAATAGGATAAAACTCTAAACTTGACACTAATAACAAGATTAGCTCCAACAAAAAGAAAATAAATTCGAGCTGAGGCAGCAGCTACCTTCACCACGCTAGGACCTCGTCTCTCACGGCGGGCTTCAGCTCCGTGTGCCCGTCGTCGTCATGTCAACTTTCGTTCCTTCCTGGTAGAAAGCGGTCCATCCAAATTCCAATCTCTCCAAATCCCCTCAAGCCCAAACTGAACACTCTCCGTCTCAGCGTGCGGAAGCTGAAAATAAGAGGAGCCAGGTCGCATCGGTCGTGTTGTGGGGACGGACGAAGATCATGAATCGGCCTCATCCGCTACAGCCATGGATCGAAAGCAGCCGGGGATCTCCGAGAGTCCGAGCATGGATCGACCGGTCTCGCCGACCTGTGTGTGCGGTATGGATGAGGCTTTGCTGGCTGGAGGGGGCAGTAGCAGCAAAGCTTTCCCTGCTCACCAGGTCGAGCCGATTTGGACACTCGCGAGTTTGGAAGCGGTTTCGAACACGCCGGCAGGCGAAAAGTACGGCCTCGACGTCCTCTGCTCCAGAGCCGCGTCGCTGACTCATGCAGGCGGCCACCAAATCGCCCCGACGGCAGCGCGGATCCCCGATTCCCAGAAGTTCTCTTTGAAGAAAAGCAGGGAGGGGCGAGGGTCTAGAGGCCACAGATGTTCCATCCACCAGCCGGAAGGGGCAGCGGCTCTAGTGGCCGGAGTCCGGAGACCGAGGTGTGGCGGCGGCTCGTGTTATGCTCTGGTCCTCTCGAGGAGGGATTTCGGGGGAGATGAGGTAATAAGAAAGAGCGCCGGATGAAGGGTAAACAAAAGCTGAACCGGTATAATGGCATTTTGTTGTATTATGTATTTTGGTGGGAGGGCAAAACGGTCTAAAAAAAGCGTTGACGAAACTTTTTGGCAGAAACCTTAGCTCCTTTATTATTAGGTATAGGTATAGATATCTTGATTTTGATCTGATTCTATTTTTTTTGGAACACTGATTAAAACCGTCCGTCCAGAATTGTTGTAGCAATATAAAACTTACAGAAAATTTACCACAGATTTAATCAACGGTCACGATAAATTAAATTAGACGGAACCAAAATCCGATTAGACGGAACCAAAGTTCCATGCCAATCACCGTAAAAGAGCTCAAGTAAGATATGTTATTCTCCTAGTGTGATTTCTTTCGTAGATGATAACGACTGAACTACGGTAGAAGATTTTTTGCAGTGATTATATATGACCATAATGATCGGGTGGATCACCCGACCGAAGTCGTAAACTACTGGAATACAAGTGGTCATGTGATTCATTCCATTAGCATCAACTCAACCTACTCGGTTCATTGGCATCATGTGTGATCCAGCAAAATGTTGGATGAATACCTTTCTTGACTCATATAAGGCAAGACGGTGTCTGCTTTGATTTCGGCAGCTCATTTCATACAGTATACACCAGATTTTTGTGTAACATGTATCTTACAGGTCATGTAGGTTATGAGTGATTAGCTCAGTCCTGTAGAGGAGGCGCTGGCTCCCTACTTGTTCTAATCACTTGATCTGGCTCTGGATCAATACAACAAGTTCGTGGCAGAGATGTACCCATGAAGGGTGAAACCGGTCTGGTTTGGGTTGGGTCGGTAGGTTCAACGGGCTGGACCAAACCTTGAGCAGGCTTAATTCTAGGTATTGATTCGGTAGTATGCTGTTAATGATTGCAAGGGATGCAGGTAAGGGATACCTCATTGCTTCATGAGCAGAGGCTGCCTTCCTCATTGGATTACAGAAGGGTACATGATCTCTCTCACCCCTTTTTTTTTGTTTTCTGTTCTTTGGGTTAGGAGTAGCAGTGGTAATAGACATTGTTGTGCATATTGTTTACTAGGGATACATACATTGAATACTAAATAAACTCAATGGCAAGAAACATTGAAGTTTGTCTTCTCCAGAATGCCCCCTTCGAATTGATGGCAGTAAGCAAGTAACTATTAAACTAGCAAACATTTCCTAGATGTTCAGGCTAATGTGGATGTTATTTGCGTCAGGCTT
The DNA here is from genome assembly GCF_022539505.1 of Lolium rigidum. Classification (NCBI taxonomy): domain Eukaryota; kingdom Viridiplantae; phylum Streptophyta; class Magnoliopsida; order Poales; family Poaceae; genus Lolium; species Lolium rigidum. The sequence continues at coordinate 327,539,199 of NC_061514.1, read as the reverse complement.
TGTCTGATTCATGAGCTGCCAATATATTCTAAGAGAAACCTGTGTCTAAGCAGCACATACAAGCTGCTGGCACATGAATTTGAGATCATCTAAGCACATATGACCATAATCATAGGAAGAGGTTTAAGGAAATGCAAAGCAGCGGCAACGTGAGCAACAGAGAATAGAAGAAAACATTCAATGCATTCACATCTTTTGCATGTATGCAATGCTGGTTTGACAAAATGTGGATCTTAGCATTCAGTACATTCAGAAGTTCCAGTATACAAAGCAACCGGCATTTGCCCCACCGACTGTTGTGATCTTCAAATGTTTTCACTCCTCAACCGGATTGATCCCTCAGATGTACTTGTTCCACCAGTCAGGAGCCTGCACGTGGAAGAAGTACTTGTGAAGGTCAAGCTCACGGCCTGGGCGTAGTCTGACAGTGCAACCACCCTCATCGCAACGAACAGTAGGTACTATATCCTCATGACGTTTCCTACAGTGAGTAGGCATCTACAAAGAAAGTTAAGTTATACTTAGTGCTCAAAACTCAAAAAGACTCAAAACCTTGAAACAGATGTAAAGGTTTACTCACATCTTTTGCAGCGAAATATGGGGACCTCTTCCAATCAAAAACGCAGAAATGGCAGACTTCTGTATTCGCCTGGCGCACAGTGGACGCTCTGCAATAGAAAGCATATTGTTTGACGACCGCCTCCGGTACTTCCACGCCATCAACAATCTGACGGAAAATGAACCATAATAGCAGTCAATGGATTGACAACTTGAGCCATATTCAGTGACTGGGTTTTCTAGAATCTAAGGTATATATTTCCTTATTCTTGGATGTCATTTGCATTACCAGGTATGTGTTCATGTAATTAGTTGTTTGCAAAATTTCTGCATAATCACTATTTTTGGCCTATCACATCTGACTGAAACAAGGAGTAAAGGAGCAGAATATAATTTGCAATTTTTTCATATTATCTGTTTCATCAAGAATCAAAAGGACAAAACAAACTATGGTACTGATGACACTGCAACCAACATAACGAAGCATATGCTACATGATGGGTGTTTGATTAGCATAAAATCAGTTGAAGTCACCAGAACATAATGACCAGTAGCATCATAAAATCGTCCAAGTCATAAATGAAATGCTCTGAAATTATAAGGTCCAGTAAGCTAGAAGGTGAGTTTGGTTATCTGGAACCAACATCTTCCTGATAGGGCATTTTGTTGGCAGGTTAACAGTGGAACTATCGTGTGTGGCATGTGGGAAATATGGACTGCGAGAAATGCAAGGAGTCATGGAGAAATCTCGATGTCTGCAACTCAAGTAGACCCTAAAGAAGCAAGTCAAGACTCCAGATGGAATCTATCACAGACTTTTGTGTGCATATATGCTTAGATTGTCTGAATTCATTGACTGGATTGACAAGTTGAGCAATATTCAGTGACTGGGTTTGTCATCTAATTCAGGGTATGGGTAAACAAGAATTCATGAACTCCCTTTCCTACCTTACAGGTTCATAAATTTACATTGCCTCCAAAATTTAGTGTTTTCCATTTTATATCTCTCAACAAGAATCATAAGGACTAAGGAGAGGGCAAATTATGGTACTGATGACAATGCAACCAACATAATGGAATGCACTAAATTTGGTTAGCAGCAAATTCAGTCCAAGTCAGCAGAACAGAATGTTTATGAAATCACCAGTAGCATAATAAAACCGTCCATGTCATAATTGAAATGCTCTGAAATTACTCCTACAAGGTTAAGTAAACTAGCAGGTAATAATCAATGCACAGAATTCTCCCGTTTGGTAATAATCTCAATGTCTGCAACTCAAGCAGACCCTAAAGAAACAAGTCAAGAACGCTTCAACCAAGAACGCTTGGATAGGTCGGCGAGGGAGGTTACCGGCGGCGAAGTTCTTGGATTGGGTGGGGAGCGCGCGGCGGAGTTCTTGGAGTGGCTGGAGCAGGGGGTCAGCCTGAGGTGATTTTGGAGAGAAGAAGGGGAGGGAAGCTGAACGGCATATATCGGGCGGGCGGGGTCAGAACGAGAACGAAGCTTTCGGAAGTTCTCGGCTCACTCAGCCCGGCCCAGCTCAAGCCTCTCCGTGAGAGATTTGGGCCTAACATGACTGAACTGATTTTTTTTTTCCAAATGACTTTTTCTTTAGTAGAATTGCTGTGTTCCCACCAACTGGTTAAATGTAGCTTTTCTCTAGAACATTCCACAAGGACAGATCAGAAATAAAAATTATAGGAAAACCCATGAATAAGATAATTGAAAGGGTGACGTTGACTCCTTGACTCCTGTAGCCACCATCTTCACTCCATGGATTCAACAAACACCAAAATAAGATTAATGACATAAATACCCTTACAATCTATCCATTTTTTTGTATTTGGCGACAACAAGGTTAAAGCTCACAAAATAAATATGGTAGGAGCCAAACGAGTTCCCCCGGACACTTAGCATTGTTGCAAGTAAAATATGGATATCACAAATAGTGAAACGATGCAAATAATATCCATAAAGAGCCAAATAACCCGCGAGTGAAACAACCTTTCTCCCCATTGGCAAAAAGTACCAAAAAGAGGAAAAGGAGATAAAATGCAAGAAAATGCGGGTAAAACCTCAAAGAATATGTCACAAAGCCTAAGAGGCGAATAAAAAGAGCAGGGAATTACTTCCTCTATGTGCGAGCTCAAATTCCATTGAACCGCGAAGAAACGTGCTTGGATTCATTGACGGTTCTTATGATGTAACATCGAAGACATGGGTATGCATCATGCCAAGACATGGTAAGATGCTAGCCCCACATATGTTGCACTACTAAGCTAGATAAGAAAGTGAAATGCATGGAAGTAAAACAAGTTCATCAAACCAAATTTTTGGAACTGAGAACAAGCACACAATCCTACACTTACCATGGTAACCGGCCTACAAGCACAAAGATAAAGTAAAGATCCAACCATGGAACGGTTTGCCTTTTGATCAACCACTTCATCAATTTCTCCACGACCAAGTTGCCCATTGGTTGACATTGGAGTCTTGGCAACTTTGGCCTTGTCCATCTGAATTTCTTGAGCTTAATCTTGAATAGTGGTACGATTTTGTTATCCATTTTGATCTTGCTCATTGGTTTGAGGATTTGATTCTTGTTCTTGTGTATGTGTCTCCTCTTGATTATATGTTCCTGGGGAGATGCAATGACGGGTTCGACTTGAGTTGAGCTAGGCTCCACTTGAGTTGAGCTTGATTTTATTATTATTGTCTTGACCTTGGTGTTGATGGATGATACGTCCAATTTGCATCACTATTTTATATCATAATTTGTTGTTATTCATTGATATATTTCATATTGGGACACAATACTTATGTTATTTCATCTATTTTGCATGTTTCATTATTTGGAGATCGCGCACCGGAGCCAGGATTCTGCTGGAAAAAGCACCGTCAGGATGCAATATTTCGGAAGATCGACTGTGGAAGGAAATTTTACCAAAAATCCTATTTTTCCAGATGACGAAGGAAGCCAGAAGGGGGAGCCAGCTGGACCCAAGGTGGGCCCACACCATAGGGCGGCGCGGCCCATGGCCCGGCCGCGCCACCATGTGGTGTGGGGCCCCCGCAGCCTCTTTCGCCTCCTTTTCTTCGCGAAACCCTTCGTCCCGAAGACCGAAGCCAGAGAGGAATCCTCACGAAGGGTTACAGCCGCCTCTGCGGGGCGGAGAACACCAGAGAGAAAAGAGCTCTCCGGCGGGCAGGATCCGCCGGGGAAATTCCCTCCCGGAGGGGGAAATCGACGCCATCGTCACCGCCATCGAGCTGGACATCATCTCCATCACCATCATCATCATCATCACCATCATCACCGCCGTCTCCACCGCTGGACATCGTCACCGCTGTAGCAATTTGGGGTTTGATCTTGATTGTTTGATAGGGGAAACTTTCCCGGTATTGATTTCTACTTGTTATTGATGCTATTGAGTGGAACCATTGAACCAAGGTTTATGTTCAGATTGTTATTCATCATCATATCACCTCTGATCATGTTCCATATGATGTCTCGTGAGTAGTTCGTTTAGTTCTTGAGGACATGGGTGAAGTCTAAATGTTAGTAGTGAATTATGGTTGAGTAATATTCAATGTTATGATATTTAAGTTGTGGTGTTATTCTTCTAGTGGTGTCGTGTGAACGTCGACTACACGACACTTCACCATTTATGGGCCTAGGGAATGCATCTTGTACTCGTTTGCCAATTGCGGGGTTGCCGGAGTGACGAAACCCGAACCCCGTTGGTATATCGATGCGAGGAGGGATCGCAGGATCTCGCAGTTTAAGGTCGTGGTTAGATTTATCTTAATTACTTTCTTGTAGTTGCGGATGCTTGCAAGGGGTATAATCACAAGTATGTATTAGTCCTAGGAAGGGCGGTACATTAGCATAGGTTCACCCACACAACACTTATCAAAACAATGAAGATTAATCAGCCGTATGTAGCGAAAGCACTAGACTAAAATCCCGTGTGTCCTCGAGAATGTTTGGTCATTATAAGTAAACAAACCGGCTTGTCCTTTGTGCCAAAAAGGATTGGGCCACTCGCTGCAATTGTTACTCTCGCACTTTACTTACTCGTACTTTATTCAACTGTTACATCAAAACCCCCTGAATACTTGTCTGTGAGCATTTACAGTGAATCCTCCATCGAAACTGCTTGTCAACACCTTCTGCTCCTCGTTGGGATCGACATTCTTACTTATCGAAGATACTACGATACACCCCCTATACTTGTGGGTCATCAATGGATCTCACAAGGTAAAATGTGTCCAATGTCTATGGTCCCTATGACTTGAGAGGATTCTCCATCACCTACAACACTTGGAAAAACTTGCCCCGCTTGGGAGCCATTATTGTCATCGAATTCCACATCACAAGATATGAGTCTTTCTTTATTATTATTGATGAAACATTTGCATTCGAAGACACGAAATATGAGATGTTCTGCTTGTTCTCCATGATAAGTTCATAGGGGGTCTTGTTGTAGATTATTTGAAGAAGAATCAATTTTATGCATGAACATGGTTATTATCATTTCAGTCATCATCATGTTCTTCCTCTCCACAACACCATTCATTTGAGGGGTATATGATGTGGAGAATTGGTGCTTGACTCCCTCATCTTCAACAAAAACTCACATGGTATAGTTCTTGAATTTGGAGCACGTGACATAGGCATCCCAAATGGGCCTGCCGAATATAGTACCCGGGGTTTATTGAAGGCCCATTACCCGAAGAATAAGAAGATTCGGAAGCCCAAGATGTGTTTAAGGAAAAGATAGAGTTGTAATAGGAAGTGTTATTTGTAATCTGGCGGGATGAGTTAGAAACCGTCCCGGACTCTGTAACTTGTACAAAACGAAACCCTTGGCTCCACCTCCTATATAAAGGGGAGTCGAGGGACGAAGAGATCATCGAATTATTGTCTGCAAACCCTAGATTTCATATTCGTCGAGTACTTTTCGGCTGAAACCTTCGAGATCTACTTGCCCTCTACTTCTAACTAAACCCTAGCCTACAATCTATAGGCATTGATAAGTTAATCCCTTGTCAATTGGCGTCGTCTGTGGGAATTAGAGGCGTAAGGAGCTGATCTCGATGGCACGTTCAAGATCTTCGACATCGTCAACCGGAAGCAATACTATGGATCGAGGTAAACAGATCGCTGCTGGTCTTTTTGATTTTGTTCCTCACCCACCCTCCCGTTTGGATGCATATGCGTATCTGGCGGAGCCCTTGGAGATGACGTTCGGAAGATTCCACTTTCGCGTCGAGAAGGAAGGATCGTATCGTGTCGAAATTCCGATTTCGTCGGGATCGTTGGCGGTCGATTCTGACTTTTCAAGCTATGCATCGTCAACTGAGTCGAAGAAGAAACTTCGGCAACACGTTACGTCGGCATCGAGCAAGAGAGAAACTCGCCAAGATCTTCGAGCAACCCATCGTTTGAGTCATCGCGGACTCATATATAAGCGATGGCTCAAGCGATGTCGACAGTTACGACTTCATCGACAAGTCTCTCACAGTAGGCAAGGTCTTCATCAATCTCAACAATGATGTCACCGAACCCAACATAGATCTGAGTACAAAATATCATCAGATTTATGCTATCGAAAATCAAGAGGAAACATCGGAGGCTTTCGATGAGTTGGGAAATCCTTTTGTCGATCCCTCAGATCTAAGGAGAGGTATGGGCACTAAATATGTCGGGCCCACACCACGTGTCAGAATCCAACTTCCACAGGCAGCCTGGGATAGAGCGGCAAAAGCCATAGATGGTTCAGAACCAATGACGACAACGGCTACAGCTCAAGAACTGCAAGCTTATCAATATATGCTCGCACGAACTGCCCGAGAAATAGAAAAACGGAGCAGCTGAGTTGAACAGGAGAAAGGAGGCGGCTTCGCATCCGACGAGGAGAAGGGCAGATCTAAGTGGACAATCTAGAGTTTCGGGTGATAGCCACGGGAGGCTCGGAACAGAGGAAGATCAAGGTTACAACACATACCCGAAGCGAGAAGAGAGTTCTTGGTTCAAAACCTCGACATGTCTTTTATGTCGATAGATACAAGGGGAAATATTATCCCTAAGACACCGAAGCTGGGTATATGGCGACACAAGCTTACATCCTCGCATCCGAGCCACCCCGGAGATCCAAGGGAAACATTATACAACATGGCATTGGCAGGGGTTGGAGCTATGGGGACAGCGTTCGTAGCAACGCCTCCCGAAGGAGCGGCAAGGCAAAATAGTCCACGACCTGCGGCAGCAACGGCGGCAGCTCCGGAAGGACCAAGTGGAGCAAGAGACACAGGAGTACAAGCAAGGGTCGATAGAGCAAGGCAAAGCAGAAGGGATCATCGGCAGTCCCCGGAGCTTAATGACGAGGATATGTGCGGTTTACCGTGCTTCACGAGAAGAGTCCGAAAAACTCGAGTCCCCTCAGGATTCAAGTTACCCGACCACTTCAAAAAGTTCGACGGCCTGCAAGATCCGGAGGACTGGTTAATTGATTACCTCGAGACGGTGAAGCTAACTGGAGGAACTAGAGCAACGGCGATGCAAAGTATTCGAGTGCACTTAAGTGGAGCCGCACGATCTTGGATCAAAAAACTTCCGCCAGGATCCATCGACAGCTGGGAAAGTTTCGAGGACGTATTCGCCAAGAACTTCAGGTCCACGTGCAAAAAACCTGCGTCGTTAGAAGAGCTGAGGGCATGTCGACAAAAGCCAGATGAATCAATGAGAAAATATATCCAAAGGTGGAACATCATAAAAAACTCGGCAGAAAATATATCTGACGAGAGAGCAATAGATGCGTTTGTCGCAGGAATTAGGCGTGGAGACTTTGTCGAGGATTTGGGAAGGACCAATCCAAAAACAGTATCCGCGTTGATGGAGATAGCAAATAGATGGGCAGACGGAGAAGACGCTGTCCACAATAAACGACACGAGTCGCCGGAAGAAGACCGTGGTCGAAGTTATCGATCGAGGCGACGATTTCCTCGGCGGTATCCAACTTATGACGCCCCGGGGCAAATTTCGGCAGGATTTCGGGCAAGTACGGGAGGAAGCAACGAGAGACGATTATCAGAGAAGCAATGAGCAGCGAAGTGATAATAGGGACGACTCTCGCAACAGGCAAAATAATGGGCCAAGGTTTCCACGACCTTTTGTGTCTCCCGAAGAAATGTTAAACGGACCGTGCCAGATGCATTTTTTCCTCGATAGCAATGGGAAAAGACAGTCAGGACACCTGCAGAAAGATTGTCGAAATTTCCAAGCAATGTTCAGATGTGCAGAAAACGCTCACGCACGAGCAGCACAGAGAAACCCTCGGGAGCCTAGGAGCGAAGTTCATCTACCGCCACCTCCCGCGATTACAGAGGACAATCGACACCAACTCAGAATAGCGGCAGCACCTGCACCACCACCCTACGTTGATCCTAACTCCAACGGAGCGAGTGTCGATGATTCGGAAGGGAAGGCCATCCAATAGAGCTCAAAAAGTAATCTCACGACAGTGTTTATGGCGAGAGAAAATGCCTCCACCAACGAGTTGAATACCTTAATTGGTCGGGGCAAGACATCGGCTTCACAATAGCGGATCATCCGCGGCAAGTTCCTCGACCGGGGCGGTCGGCACTTATTCGCCGGCGGTTATTGCGGGTTTTGATGTTTCTCGAGTATTCATAGATGGTGGCAGCAGCTTAAACCTTATGTATGCGGATACATTGAGGAAAATGAACATATCCTTAGCAAACTCGAAGCCAACGGACACAAGGTTCCACGGCATCACACCGGAAAAACCAAGTTACCCATTGGGGAAGATCAACCTCGACGGTCCAGTTTGGGACCCGAGAGAATTATAGAATCGAGAAGCTGGAGTTTGAAGTCGTGGATTTTCCATCGCAATACCACGCTCTGTTGGGACGACCGGCATATGCTAGATTTATGGCAGTACCACATTATACATACCTGTTGTGGAGATTGCCTGGACCCAAAGGACCAATCACGGTCAAAGGGAGTTTCGCCTTAGCTGATAAGTGCGACAAGGATTTCCATCGGTTATCGAAACCTTCGGGATGCAAGCTGAATACCTGGCGTAGAAAAGCATGACCGATTACGACGTGCGCCGGACGTTGGAAGGCCAAACAAAGAATCAACTTTCAACACGGAGAAAAATTCTAAGGAGGTGCGAGATTCACCCGACGGATCCAAAAAGACGACATCCATTGCAAACAACATGGATATCGCATAGGAAAGCGCGCTCGTCGAGTTCCTCCGTGAGAAGCTGGAAAATCTTCGCATGGTGTCCAGCTGACATGCCAGGAGTACCCAGGGAACTTGCCGAGCACCACCTAAATTTGGATCCAACAGCGAAACCAATCAGACAACCTTTGCGGCGTTTTTCGGAACAAAACCGCAAATCCATGCTATCAGAAATAAATCGACTAGAGGAAGCTGGTTTTATCAGAGAGATATCTACAGAAGCCACATGGGTAGCTAACCCAGTGATGGTACCAAAGAAAAACACGACAGTCCTTCGCATGTGCGTCGACTTCACGTGTCTCAACAAACATTGCCCTAAGGATCACTTTCCCCTCCCAAGGATCGATCAAATCATCGACTCCACGGCAGGTTGTGAACGTCTTTCCTTTTTGGATGCATACTCTGGTTATAACCAGATCAGATTAAAAGAAGAGGATGAAGCCAAAACAGCGTTTATTACACCTTACGGCGTGTTTTGTTACAAGACAATGCCCTTTGGTCTAAAAAATGCGGGAGCAACATATCGGAGGATGATGCGAAGTGTTTAGCAACACGGATCGGGAAAAACGTGCAAGTGTACATTGATGATGTCGTCATAACATCAAAAAAGGGGACAACGCTGATCGAGGATCTCAAAGAAACTTTTGACAACCTCGACAAATTCTGCCTCAAGCCGAACCCGACGAAGTGTTCTTTTGGCGTCCCAGCAGGGAGAACTTACGGGGTTTCTAGTTTCAGCAAGAGGGATGGAAGCAAATCCCGACAAAATACAAGCCATAGTAACAATGAGGAAGCCAACGAAGTTGAAAGAAATACGAGCGACTAGCTGGGCGAGTCGCGGCTTTGAGCAGATTCGTCGCCGGGTTAGGAGAAAAAGCGTTACCATTTTATGCGCTGATCAAACAAGGAGATAAATTCCGGTGGAACGAAGAAGCCGATAGAGCTTTCGAGGATCCGAAGCGAAAAATATCGACACCACCAATCCCGGTGGCTCCAAAGGAAAAGGAACCTCTCCTGCCGTATATTGCAGCCACACCCCAAGTGGTTAGCACGGTGTTAGTTGTCGAAAGAGAAGAAGAAGGGAAAATCCATGGAGTACGGCGACCGGTATACTTCGTGAGCGAAGTCTTGTCTCCCTCAAAACAAAGGTACCCTCGGTACCAAAAACTAGCATATGGAGTGTTCACGACGAGCACGAAAATTGCGCCACTATTTTTCGGCACACCCGATCATAGTGGTCAATGAAGCTCCTTTATCAAATATACCTGAACAACCCGGAAGCTACGGGTCGTGTCTCCCTTTGGGGAATAGAACTTTCCCCTCGGGACATCACGTATGAAAAAAGAAAAGCAATAAAATCGCAAATACTACCGGACTTCATCGCGAGTGGATGGAGTTGCAAAATACAGGACCCCCAGATTTATCGAGAACCTGGACTATGAATTTTGATGGGTCCAAGAGACTAGAAGGGGCTGGCGCAGGAGTAGTACTCATATCACCCGAAGGCGACAAGCTGAAGTACATCCTTCGGATGACGTTCCCTAACGCGTCTAACAATGAAGCGAGAATATGAGGCTCTCATACACGGGATGAAGATGGCGAAAGCTGCGGAGCAACTCGATTAAAAATCTTTGGCGATTCACGGTTGGTAGCTCAGCAAGTTATGAACCAATGTGACGCGATCAATGACGAGCATGATGGCATACAAGGAGGTGTACAATGAGCTCGAGAAGTTGTTCGATGGATGCGAAGTAAATCATATTAGTAGATTGAGCAACGACGAAGCCGACGTTACGGCAAACATCGGGTCGCGAGTGCCTTGCGGTCCCGCCGGGTGTATTTTGGGAAGAGATAACGAGAGAGATCCACCGAGTCGACAAAATCAAAAAAGAAGGAGAAGAAACCCTCGGGGGCTACGGAGGAGAAGCAAGAGGAAGCAGAAGAAGAGCAAGACCTGGTCATGGTAATACAGATACCATGGATGCAGCCATACATATCATATATACTCAAGAAAGAAATACCCGACGATCCAGTTGAGGCAAGGCGAGTAATTCGACGCTCCAAAGCTTTCACTGTGGTTAAGGGAGAATTATATAAGAGAAGTATCTCAGGCGTCTTGCAAAGGTGCGTCACACCTGAAGAAGGAAGAATAATTCTGAAGGATGTACACGAAGGAATATGTGGCCACCACGCAAGTAGTCGAGCTATCGCGGCTAAGGTTTTTCGGGCAGGATTCTCTCGGTTAACGAGCAATTGAGGATGCTAAGGACATAGTACGAACTTGCGATGCGTGTCAAAGGTTCGCCGCAAAACCTCACTCTCCGGCAGCGAGCTAGCACCAATACCTTTGTCGTGGCCCTTTGCACAATGGGGACTCGATATGGTGGGCAAGTTACACAAATCATGGCCAGGAGGAAAGGAGTACATGCTAGTAGCCGTCGACAAATTTACAAAGTGGATAGAAGCGAAGCCGATAAATTCACCAGACGGAGCATCTGCAGTAAAATTCATACAAGGTCTCGTCTTCAGGTTTGGAGTGCCCCACAGCATCGTCACAGACAACGGCAGCAACTTCACATCCAATGAATTCAAAGACTATTGCAAAGAAGTGGGTATCAAGCTGAATTTTGCGTCAGTTGCACATCCTCAAACCAATGGGCAAGTCGAGAAAGCCAATGGCATCATCTGCAATGGCATCAAGAAACGTCTGTTGGGACCTTTAGAAAAAGCTCGACATACACGGCACGAAGAATTACCAAGTGTCTTGTGGAGCATCCGAACAACACCAAATACGGCGACACAAGAAACCCCGTTTTTACGGTCCATGGCGCGGAGGCGGTACTTCCAATAGAAATAGAGCACGACTCCCCTAGAGTCACGGCATATGATGAAGAAGCTTCAAAGACGAGCATTGGAAGACGATGTAGACGCACTCGACGAAGCTCGAGACGAAGTACTATCTCGCGTAACCAAATATCAACAGGACTTGAAGAATTACCACGGTCGACGTTTGCGGCCAAGGTCTTTTCAAGTGGGGGACTTAGTTCTTCGGCTCACGCAAAAAAGTCATGAAAAACTCGAATCACCATGGCTTGGCCCTTACATCATCACGGAAGTAATCGGAGGAGGAGCATACGGGATAAAGGACAAGAAGACGAGGGTGGAGGAGCCAAACCCCCGGAACGTGGCGCAACTTAGGCGGTTCTACGCCTAGAGTCGAAATATAGTCCTTGTAAAACTTCAATGTACTGAAACGCCCACGAGTTTTCAGACGCACTCTTTTCCTTTTTCGGGGCACCGAGTGGGGCCGGGAAAGGTTTTTAATGAGGCGGGCTCGTGGTGCTACAATATAATAAAGATAGTGAAGATATACTTCTTATTTTTCGACACGCTCGGGGGCTCAAACGCTCAAGCCCCAAAATACATACAATATAGATTCACTGAAATATTTCGCCTTGGTACATTAATACCTCGCCAAATATAAAAAAAATTGGGAGACAGCAATCATAAATATAGTACACACATCAAAAAACATAAGTGCCTTGGTTTAAAAACCTCGCCATGCAAATATAGAACTTCGACATCAACGATATTCAAAAACGGGCAATCTGCCGAAAGGACAAACAAATATGTCTTATTCAGGAAAAATAGATTTCAAGGAAGGAAAAATAGTGCAATCTTCGGGCTGGGGGCTTCAACAACATAGAGGACCTCAGCAACATACAACGAGTTCCTTCGGAAATATGAGCTACAAGATTTCTAACATGATACAAGTCAATGAAATCCCAAGATAGTATCTACCGATAAACCCCTGGTTGTTTTGTGTTCAGCATAAGAACCTTTGGTAAAGAATTCGGAGTCCATCCGAAGAAGTTCATCTATCATCGACTCGGCCACAGGAGCTACCATGGCATCGATTGAGTCAATATCATTCTTTCGACGCGTTTTCTTGGCCGGGCAACCAGCAACAATCTTCGTCGAGTCCAACTTTGGGTAACAAATGTTTATCATAATCATGGCAAACCTCGCTCCAGCCAGTGAGTTGAGCCCGCACAAAGTTATGGATGCGAGGAGCATCTCTGAATACCTCCAATAATTCGGGAAGAGTTTTCGGAACCTCGTTTCGCGGAAACAGATTCCTATAGACAAGGGTTAATGTCGACGTGCAAAAGTTGAGAAAATCGCGCACCTGGCAAGCACGATCTTGGAACCTAACAATTTGTTGGGTTCGTTCAGGAGTGGCCCGGAACAAACACCCATGATTAAGGGAGAGGTTAACAAGAAGATTTGTTCTCTCATTTACCCTCTGATCTTCGGCAGCAGAATCAAGAGCCGAGCCCGTTAAAAGCAACGGGGCAAGAAATTGGAAGAAAGGCACGAGCAAGATAAAGAAGAGGCATCAAAAGAAGGCAAAAACGTACCTAGCATATCCGTGCTAGCCTCTAGCATCAGCTCAAGCATACTATTTTCTCGGGTTGTGGCTCCTTTTGCTTCCAGATACAGCGAGCATCCCTAGCAGCCACGGCTTCTTCGGCTTGATGAAGAGCAAGTTTTTCTCCTTCGGAGGCTTTTCGAGATTGCTCCATCATGGCCAAAGTTTGTTTCTTCATAGGCCGAAGTTGTTGTCGAAGTTCTTGTAAATCTTCCGACAAATGCCCGCTTGATGAACTCTTGAGGAGACTAGGGTCGATTAATATTTTCTTCGAGAAGGAAGATGCGGGTGAAGCAGCGGCGAGCAAGGAGGAGTCGAGTAGTTATCAAATATTAGCTGGAAAAGAAAGGCCCGGGATCAATGAAAAGCACGAAGGAAAATTTCATTTACTTGCTAGAATATTTACATGGGTATTACAAAAGAAAGTTCTCCGGGAAGATTAAGTGAGTAATTGTCGCCAAAGCTAAAATGGCGACAAGACCAAAAGAAACGGAAAAGGAAACAAGAAGGCATGCCACTAGACCTCCGGCCTCGAGGAGGCTGGGAGTCGAAGTTGGCTTAATCCCGAGATACGCCAAGATTTTCTTCGTATTGGGCTTGGCCGCCTTCATCGGTGACTTCCACCTCGATTGCTCTATCCGATCGGTGTCGCCAACCTTCGTCCGGTCGAGAGTCCGCGGCTGTCGGCAACCGAGCAACAGTATTTTCAACAGCCACCTTCATATTCTCATGGCGCATCTTCAGCCCAAGATCTTCTGATGTATTGAAAAGCTTGGCAAGATCAAGTAAAGTCGAAGGTTCCTCTTTCTTCGGGAAGAAGTAGGGGAACAACGCCGACAAAGCCCCACTAGCATTGGCCACGCCTTCACGAATTTCGCGTCCATGGAGCTCCAAAAGAGAAAGTGCGTCAAGGAGAGGGTCATTGACGGGATTCTCCAGATCATAATCTTGGCCTGTTTGGGCTGACACACGAGACAACATATTAGTCGAAAACCAAGACACAGGAAATGCAACAAAATAGAAGAAATTGAGGATATTACTCAGCGTACGTCGACATTGCGACTTCAAGCGCTTGATGACCCCTTGCTCACGTGCAGCCTGTGCAGATTTCTGCTCGTGTAAGGCAGATTCAGCATCTTTGAGCCTTTGTTGCAATTCTTCGACACTAGCGGCCTTTGCTTTAGCATCATCAGCTTCAGCTCTAGCTTCGCTAGCGGCAAGCTCAGCCTTCTTACGAGCCGTCTCACTTTGCTCGAGTTTTCGAGCAAGTGTCTCGGCACGTTGGTTAGCCTCCGCAAGTTTTTCTGTTGAGATGTCGAAAAGAAAGATCAAAAATAGCGACAGAGCAGCATGAGTAAAAAACCGGGGAAAAAAAGCGAGTATAAAAGTCGTTACCTTCGGCTCTGTCGGCATACTCGCGGTACCCAATAAATTGGGACCCGATGCGGATAAGATCCTTGATCATAGGCTGTCAAAGAAGAAGAAAAGAAGGGGAAAAACTTCGACATTACAAAAAGTAAGGTTCCATAAAAGCAAAAAAGAGGAAAGATGGATCTCGATAAACTTACATCATCCAAGAGCGGCGGCGAATAGCTGGTCGGTTGAGGAGGAGGCTCAACGATCATTTCAACCCTTGCCCTTTTTGGTGAAGGGACAAGGGGGCTCGATGGTGGAGTAGTGGTGACGACGTTTTGTTGGGGAGGCGATGTTTCATCTCCTTCAACTAACGTGTCTGAAACAAGCACAGTACGTGACGTGCTGGTCCGAGGAGCTACGTCGATGCTCGGTACTTCTTCTTCCTCATCACTAGTGAATAACAATCGACAGTACAAAAAGCAAGACAAGTTAAATCTTTCGAGCACATAAAAAGGGGAGGAGAGATAAAGTTGACTTACGAGCTGATGAGGGACTCAACATAAGGATCATAAGCTGCCTTCGGATGAGAAGGAACAACTTCTTCAGCCTTAGAAATGCCGGAATCCTCGGCTTCGGTCCTTTTCCTCTTGTTCTTTGGAGAAACAGCGGGAGGAAGGGATTCGGTCGATTCACCGGCCTCGGACTCAGCCTCTTTCTCATGAGAAGCCGCAGATTTGTGAGAACCCGCGACTTCACTTTCAGGAACAGAAGAGCCTTGAGCATCTTCGGCAACTATACCCATTTCTTCGACTTCTCCATCCTCAGGAAGAGGAGGAAGGGAAGCTATAGTAGGGTGATCCTATAAAAAAAAATAGCGACAAAGGGAAAAATAGCGAGATATTAATACAATGAGATGCAGGAAAAATTCGAAACAAGATAAAAATTCGAGAAGACAAAATACCTCGGGAAGAGGATTGGTGGAGTTGTAGGGTGCCACGCGACAGGAGGAAGGAATAGGATCCTTCTTACTCAGCGAGGTAATTCTTCGAATAAGCTTCTCCAAGTCCTTCACGGAAAGATCTCCGGAGAGCCTATTGGCGTCATTGGCACCGAGAATATGTCCAAAGGGGATTTTTGCGAGCCCGAAGAGGCTGCACTCTAATTCTAAGAAAATAGGCTGTGATTTGGACACCGAGATAACTCTTTGCCTCGAGTATTTTGGAGCTGATGAATACGAGACATGAGAGCTTCGTCGCCTTCTTCTCTTCTTCGAAACTTCGGCGTCCCAGGAGTGGCGGCGTTGAATTTTCGCGTTTCCGTCGAAGGGAACTATGTTGTGTTCCACGGAATTGGCGCTTTCTTCGTGTATATAGAGCCACCTCTTGCGCCATCCTTGGACAGAGTCGGGAAATTTGACGTCGAAATAATCGACATCGGTTCGGACACAGATAACTACGCCACCTATGTTGTAGGTAGCGTTGTGCGCGCCATTGCGGCGAAGGCAGAAAATGCGCTTCCAAAGAGCCCAATTGGGAGCGACTCCAAGGAAGCATTCACAAAGAGTGATAAAAATAGAAATATGAAGGATCGAGTTGGGAGTCAGTTGGTGCAAGCTGAATCCCGTAAACAAAGAGAAGACCGCGGAGGAAATCATGGATTGGGGGAGAGAGGCCACGGATGAGATGATCAACAAAACTAACCCGATACTCCATTGGAGGGTTGGGGTAGCTTTCTTCGGCTGGGAAAGCGGATGGCGTCTTCCTTCTTCATAAGGCCAAGCCTTTTCATCGGATTGACGTCTTGATTGGAGATTTTAGATCTCTCCCACTCAAGATCTTCAGCAGCCATCGCGGATTCGGAGTCTTCGTGGCGAGTCGGCGCGCGCGCGGTGGCATCAACGGCAATGGACGAGCAATGTATGCAAGCGCGGGAAATCGGAGAGAGTTGGGCGCGGAGAAAGTTTTGCGAAGAGGAACGGGTGAGCGGCGCAAGCAAGGGGATGAACGGAGGTTGAAGACAGGTTTATATAAGGATTGAGGGTCGCGAAAGCCGTTGGATGAGGAAATCGTGTGGTGAGAATCGATCTTCTGGTTACAAGGGCAAAAAAGTATTTTTACTGAGATAGGCGTTACCGTACGTGCGCCAGGAAAAGCGGAGGACGTGTGTCCCCCACTTACACGACGTGTCAACATGGTGGAAACGATGGACCCACAAGGCAGGAAAAACTCGGCCATTGATAGAGTTGAAGAAAAATTTGCCAAGGGAAAATATGTCGACAAGAAAAATAAAAAGAAAATGGCGACATGATGAGTGATTTGCATACTTCGGGAGCCTTTGGTCAAGAACAAGTTTTTGCCCAAATGCTCGGGGGCTACTTCGAAAAAAGTAAAGTTTCGATTATGGCAAAAATAGAAATTGTGGGAGCCTACAACCAAGCACAAGTTCTTGGCTGTAGCCTCGGGGGCTACTCCCATCGGGAGCGCTGTTCGCGCACCCGATAGATAGATAAAAAAAAAAAAAAAGAGAAAGAAGAAGGGAAAGAATATCGGAAGATAATGGCAATATAGCGACAAGGTGGACTAAAATGTTGAGCCTACAACCAAGCACAAGTTCTTGGCTGTAGCCTCGGGGGCTACTCCCATCGGGAACGCCTGTTCGCGTGCCCGATGAAATTAACAAAGGAAAAATAGAACGGCAAGAGAGTATATTTCGAGTTATAATTAACTCTACATATACTCCCATCGGGAGAGCAGTATAAGTCATATTTGACTCGATAAAATGTGCCATTCCAACAGCCGGAAAAGCACTCGACAATATATTCTCAGAACGCCAAAGTTGCGATCAATTTCCGAATGCCGCAAATTTGCGAAGGTAAGACCCCAGATCTATTCTGCTGGGCGTGGCATCGCCGAAGACTGCGCTCTGCTACTTTTATCCGTATCAACAGATACGAAGAAAAATCCTAACGGACGCGTTAGGTAATCGATAAATTTACCTGGGACTCGACAGAATGGTAAGACCTTAAGCGGCACCTGTCGAAGTTTACACCAGTATCCCGAGATCATGTCCGGGGACGTGATTTTGAAGTAGGTTTTTGCGGATTGCCACTAGAGCAGTTAACTAGTACCTGATCCGTCAGATGAACTAGCCCCAACTACCAATATCCCTGTACAAT
This sequence comes from Lolium rigidum, assembly GCF_022539505.1. Taxonomy (NCBI): domain Eukaryota; kingdom Viridiplantae; phylum Streptophyta; class Magnoliopsida; order Poales; family Poaceae; genus Lolium; species Lolium rigidum. Next base: position 327,521,402 of record NC_061514.1, on the reverse strand, counting down.
ATAGAATTTTATGAGAAGAAGTATAAAAGTTAGAGCTTTTGAATAAAAATAAACAGTGGAGATTTTCCTTGACTCTATGATTCAAGCAAAATCTCGGGGGCTACTGACATAGGCATCCCAAATGGGCCTGCCGAATATAGTACCCGGGGTTTATTGAAGGCCCATTACCCGAAGAATAAGAAGATTCGGAAGCCCAAGATGTGTTTAAGGAAAAGATAGAGTTGTAATAGGAAGTGTTATTTGTAATCTGGCGGGATGAGTTAGAAACCGTCCCGGACTCTGTAACTTGTACAAAACGAAACCCTTGGCTCCACCTCCTATATAAAGGGGGAGTCGAGGGACGAAGAGATCATCGAATTATTGTCTGCAAACCCTAGATTTCATATTCGTCGAGTACTTTTCGGCTGAAACCTTCGAGATCTACTTGCCCTCTACTTCTAACTAAACCCTAGCCTACAATCTATAGGCATTGATAAGTTAATCCCTTGTCAGCACGTGAATCTCATCATTGGACATTACTCAAGCACCTCCTTTCTTCCGGTCATATGATTTGTGCATCATCAAGCACCCATTTTGGTTCACGAGAGGAATATTCCTACACAATCAAGCCTTAGATTTTGGAACCCATTTTGCAATGGGTCCCTTGACATTAGTAACAAGAACTTTAGGTACCTAAATGGAATATAAACTATAAGCATACTCACTACGGGGACCAATATATTTAGCATACACATTCCCATTTCTTCTCTTACATAGCACATAGGTTGGATTAAATTACCCCGCAAAGTACTGATTAGGGTTGCCCCTAGCTAGTGGCATTCCCAAACCCAATGTTCTTCTTGACATTCTCGTTTCTATTGTGCCTCTCTTGCACAAAGTTGATCTTCTTCGGCGGTTGGTTGAACAAATGAAGAGTAGTATCACAAGCAATATCATAAAAAAGAATAGGATCATATATGGTTCCAAGAACTTCATTGTGAGCTACCTCCCTAAGTTTCAAGAGTTCAACCTTAACTAACTTTATAGTAACCTCAAGGTGCTCAAGATCCTCAGCGAGAGAAGCATGAACAACCTCTAGTTCCTTTTTAGAAGCATCAAATTCGATCTTGGGCAATTGTATGCGATCTATCAAGTGAATCAAGATGTTTAACTTTATCTAACTTACAAGTCTCGATTTGTTGTGAGAGTAGAAAGGAAGTGTTCTTTTCCTCGCTAAGCTCTTGCTTGAGAAGATTGTATCTACGAACTCCATCTTCAAGATGGTATTCAATTCCTCAATGGCCTCGTTGTCTCCAACAACGGCATCCACTAAGTACTCGAATTCATCTCGACCTTCGCCACGAAGAGAACACATAACTTTACACAATTTAGTAAGTAAAGACACATCATCTAAGTCATCATTACTACTAGTACTAGAGGGAGTAGAGGAAGATGTCACCTTGGTTCCCAAAGCCATAAGGCATGTATGGGAGGAGTTACTGTTGTAGTCCTTGGAGTAGTCATATGTGAAAAGTAATCCAGGTTTAGCAAGAGCTAACCCGACCATTGCGCCATCATACTCCTCCTCATATTACTCACATCATCAGATGTATAGTTGGCTTCTCTCTTCTTGTTCTTGAGGTTGATGGGATTAGGCTTCAACTTGGGCCTTATCCCCTTGGTGTACTCCGGCTTGTCTTCCGCCTTCTCATATGGGCACTTGTACGAGAAATTTCACTGGTCATCACAATTATAAAAATCTCACTTTCTCTCTTTAGTGAAGCCTCCTTTCTTAATGGTGAACTTTCCATATTTCTTGGCAAGAAAAGACAAGTCCACGTCAAGATCACTAGTTGAAGTCATTTCTAGTTCTTCATCTTCATTGGCATCCTCATCTTCTTCTTCATGATATGAAACAACTTTGTTTTTCAATGCTAGGGAAGTCTTGTTCATAGCATGAGCAATATCCTTGGTCTTATTGGTGAAGTTAACCATGTAATCATGAGCAACAAAGTTTCCCACAAGTTGATCCGATGTCATTTGATGCAAAGGATCCAAGAAGTTGACATTGAAGGCCAATTCTTGATATTGGGGAGAAATTATTTGAATGAACTTGCGATTGATGAACTCATCATTCACAAAAAAACCATATTGAATTATATCACAAGAAAGGTCAATGATCTTCTCCTTGAGAGATATAAGTCTTGCATAGGCACTAGTAAATAGTAATAGATTCTCCATCTTCTCAACAGATGACATGTTTCTTTCATCCATGGGATCATAGCCATTCTCCACCACTCCCCATAGATCCACGCAAACACTGCGAAGATTAGAATGCATAGAGAACTCCCAAAAAGAAAAGATAACATCATCAAGTTTGGGGGTATTCCCCGAAGGATTCATATGAGGCATAGGAACATATGCCAGAGGGTAAGTGTACGGAGTTGCATTATAAGAGGAGGAGGAACCATCCTTTATGGCTCTCTTAGGAGTACCTCCAAGAGGGATTCCAATCTCCGGTGCCGATGGTGGCTTCATTGGAGAAGACACCACAACAGCGCCAAGGGGCAACCTCTTATCAAGCATTTCCGCAAGCTTACTCTCCATGAGTTGAGCCATCCGCTCAATCATGATTTGATCATGCTCCGCCTTTTGGGCCGCGAGCATGTCCTTGATTTCTTGAGCGAAGTACATTTTGTCCACATCCAACTCCTTCTCAAGATCACCCATCTCATTCTTAAGGCGGCAAATCCCTTAAAAAGTGTCCCTGGCTCCGATAATTGAACTAATCAAGAGGGTAACCTAGAGGGGGTGAATAGGTTCACAAAATTTTACTCACTTCTTAGCAATTTTAGGCTTTTGTGGATAAATAAAGTGGTCTAATGCAATACTACATGAACAACCTATACGATGCACTAATCTACTTTAAGCACGAAGGCTATCAAGATAAAGTAAAATTTATAGAAATAACCACTTGAGGGGAAGCTAGTCACTGTTGGAGTGGGTGCGGGTTACCACGAAGGGCCCCCAACGCCACGAAGGCAAACCATCTTCTCCATGAGCTTCTTCACAAAATCAAGCCTTTCCTTAAAAAGAAAAACTAGCCATTTTTGTCTAAAATCATGTAGAAAAAAGAATGGCTGGTATGACCGGCTCTGGGCCCAGTCATACCGGCCCAAGAAGCTGGGGACAAAAAGAATAAGGCGGAGCAGGAGATTCGGCATGTATGACCGCCCTTGGGCCCGGTCATACCGGCCCATGTCACTGGTTGCCGCGTGCCTAGGCGAGCGAAGCGGCGCGTTGGTCGAATGAGAGATGCCTAGCGGGCGGGCGGAGCAACGCAGCGTGTGGACCAAGGGAAAGCGGCGCGCAGGGGGGAGCCACAACGTAGGCGATGGCCCTTGCCGGTATGACTGTCCACGGCCCGATCATACTGGCATTTTTCTTTTGGATATGCGCGTAGGGAGCGGAGGAGGCTGCTGGGCCGACCGGTGTGACCGGCCTGGGACTCGGTTATATCGACCCAATTTGTTTTTTTGTTGTTTTTCTTCCTTTGTTTTTTCTTCTTCCCTTCTTTCTCCTTTTTACGAATGCATAAAACTTCGAGCCTCTTTTGGATATTAGAATCGGAAGAACAAGAGCCGAAATATGGTGGCAAAGATATGGTGGAGGAAAGATGGCAGACGAAGGGGAAATTATTTGAGCCAAGTACCAAATAAAATCTTCGATCCCCTCTTCATATTGCGGGGTCCTATACTCAAGAGAAAACCGAGAAATAAGATCTATCGTTGCAAAGCCCAAATTATCATCAAGCACTCATCCGGACTCCGACTTCGAGTCCGTTCCTCGTTTCTTCTTTCCCCTTTTTGCATTCGTGAACCGACATCATAAGAGGGAGAGAAGACTAAACTTCTAGATGATCTTAGACACAAATATTAGTCCTCTCTAACATTGTATTCACCAAACACCAAAATAAGATTAAGGGCATAAATACCCTTATAAGATAGACCCCTCTTAGGGAAGGTAGTAGAACCAGATGTTCGTCACTCTGATGCATGAGAAGAAGACAATGTGAAATTGAAAAACATGAGATTGTTTCACCAACAATAATACATCTAAGAATTAAATCTAACTCACATTCTTGGTCCACAAAAAAAAGGGAAACAAAAAAAGGAAAAAGTGCATTTTTGGTCCCACAAAATAAACGCTCTCCATCACCGTGTCGCTCAACCATATGAATGAGTAAAATACAACGATGGTCTATTTGCAAAGGCTTGTGCTTCCATAGACCCCCAAGACCGAAACGTTTTCCTGAGTGAAACACAAGGATGGTTGAGATTAAACGATACCTATTCGGAATTAGTGATATTTGTATTTTTATATTTTAAAAATTTACCATTTTTAAATATGAACATTTTAGAATTTGAACATTTTTCAAATTTGAACGTTTTATAAATTTGAACGGTTTTTAAATTTATTTTTTTTTCAAATTTTCACATTTTCTAAATTTGAATATTTTTTTGAATTTGAACATTTTCAAAAACAAGTTTAATTTAAAAAAATTCAGATGTGAAAATTAAATATAATAAACAAAAAAGAAAGCATAAAATAGAAAATAGAAAAAGGAAATAAAAGACAGAAAAGAAAAAAACCAAAAAGGCTACGTGGCTAGGCCTAGACCAGCACCGGGGGGGGGGGGTGACTGTGGTGGCTGGTAGCCACCGACCTGGTACACGCGTGCGGGAACGCCCCACACCCTCCGCACCAGGCGGCTACCAGTTGGGTCGCAGCCCAACAGGTTAGTTTTCTTTTTTTTCTTTTTTCTATTATTTTTCTATTGTTTTTCTTTTTCTTTTTTATTTTTTAAAATCAGTTTTTTTCAATGGTAAGAAAATCGGCAATCGTTAACTGCTCGGTCGGTTTGGGAGTAGTGAATAATTGAAATTCAAGCAATTAACTTATTTAATCGGCTGGCTATTAATCGGTGCAACCTACACAAATTAGCACCCAAACACGGCGGCTATATAAGAAAGAAACAAATAATATATGGGCCTTTATATATGCTTACTCTAATTTTCTAGAGCCCAAAATCCTATTAAAACATGTACGCTTCTTCTATATATGATGTAATTTTCTAGGTCATGAGCAACAAAGGAGCCACCAACCGCCACCATATTTTTTTTTTTGCTTCTCCTACTTTGCTCTCTGAAGTTTCTCTTCTCTCGCCACCTGCCCAGGGTACTATCCGTCTTGCACCTCAACCACCTACCCTATTTGAAGGCGTCATGGAACTCTTCGACAAGCTCCTCAAAGCGGTCAAGATCTTATATCCAATATCTGGTCGAAAACGGTGAGCAATTGTTCACCGATGGCAGGAATCGAGATCCTGGAGACGAGAATCGAGTTGAAGCTTCCAAAATCTACCTGATTTGGAAGCGGCTGAACGGGCAATCTGTATTGAAAATTTTGCAACTTTATCGACCAAAGTGGACTAATTAATCGGTAACATTCATAGTAATAAGACTATCAAATCAATTAATCGTGTTAAAGGATTAACACAAACGATTAGAGGTAATCGACACGGTCAGGCCCTAGTAGTGATTAAAATCCGGCCTAGTTTTTTAACACTATTTTTTTCCAAAAAAACAATTCAATATTTTTTAGAAACTATTTTTTAATAAAAACTAACATTTCCGACAAATATTTTTTGTTCAAAATTCAATTTTTTCAAAAAAATTTAAGATTGAATATTTTTCGAAAATGAACTTTGTTTGAAAATCTAATTTTTTCCGAGTATGGACATTTCTAAAATTTGAACATTTTTAGATTTGAATATTTAAAATTTAAACAATTTTTTAATTTGAATAATTTTTAAAAGTGATAATTTTCAAGGTTGAATTTTTTTCAAAATTCGAATATTTGCAAAATTTGAATATTTTTCGAGATTCAACAATTTTGGAGAATATTTTTAAAAAAACATGTTTTTTTAAAAAAATGAACATTTTTAGAATTTGAACATTTTCAAGATTGAACATTTTTCAACTTTAAATATTTTCAAGATTGGACAGTTTTTGAATAGTTTTAAGATTATAAAAATTTATATTTAAATACTTGTTGAATTTAAAAAATGCATATATGAAATTTTTATTTTTTATAAAGTCTTAAAAATAAAAAAATAAAATTGAAATGAAATGAAAAATAAACAGAAAATAAATAGAAAAACAAACAAAACAGAAAATTGAACCTGGCCAACCAAAAAACAAACAAAAAACACGAACCTGGCCAACCAGGTCTATCCATACCGCGAGTGGGGGGGGGGTGTGCAGCGCGTCGGAAACCTAGCCACGCAACAATTTCTGCAACATGGAGATGAAGGTCAATACTAAGAGCATTTGTGGGCCGCTCTTACGTGTGCCGTTTTTGAGAGGCGTCCGTTTTCAGCCGCACCCTCCAAACAATGCCCCAAAACAATTAAATAAGACAAAAATAAAAAAAATCATTCAAATTTGATTTTATTTTACAACTTTGAATGAAAACCACCAGTTCATCTACCTAGCCTACTCGCCATCCTTCGGGACGCTCGACGGCCCCGTCCTATCACCACCTCCCCCATTTCTCTGCTTTTGGAGCCGTTGCATCCTCTGGAGCCCCGCGAAAATAGCTCGGCGTTCTGCCACGTCCTCGAGTAGCCGTTGCCGCTCCTCCACGAAGAAGCGGTGGCCCGCCTCCTCTATTGGCACCCGTTGGATGGAGACGTCGATGGTGCGGCGCCTCTGCTCTTCGTTGGCTTCCTCGTGGGGCGCGAGCGTCGTCCTCGGTATGCTTCAGCGACTCAAAGTACGCGAGGATGCCCCTCTACTCCGCTGCCTTATCCTTCGGGTCAGGCTCGTCGTTGATTCAGTCAAGGTTTCGCTCGCATCCTCTTCCACGACCGCTTCCTCCTCCGCCGCCCCCTCTCCCGGGTACACCACGAACATCGCATGAAGCGCCTCCTCCTCCATGTCAGTTATGGTTTGCGCGTGAATTGCCTCCTCCTCCGTGTCCTCCGTGTCCTCCGTGTCGGCGTAGTCGAACTCGAAGATGTCGACCAGGGGAGGTGCAGACGGTGGTGGAGGTGACTTGCCACCGCCGACGCAGCTCGTCATTACGAAGGTGGTGGATAGGCGACGAGGCATACTTTCGTGGAGGCGGAGGGAAGGATTGTTGGCGGTTGTGGTGGCGATAGCGAGCGGAGGCGGCCTTTTTATAGTTAGTGGTGGCGCGGGAAGATGCGGGGAGAAAGCGCGGGAAGGCACAGGAAGCGGTAGAGAAGGCGCGGGAAGGCGGGCGGCGGCAACGCGTGGAGGAGGCGCAGCACCGACGATACGTCTCGCCTGCAGCGCTAGGAAACCGACGTCACCATTAAGGCAAAGATGCACCGCTTCGGTTCGTCTCGCTGACGAGGTTGGCCCGCCACTCGCAATGCGGGTTTTGGTTCCGTCCGGCGCTCCCGCGGCATCCCCTGTGTAGAGGTTACGGGCTCGAAGCACCGCACACCGTATTGAACCGCGTCGAATGGAAAAAAAAAATCTTTGGGACAAACTGCAGGAAGCGGTCAAACGCCCGGCACCCCCAAATCCTTTTGAGGCCGGTTTGGGGATGCAGGTGGAGATATTCTAACTATAAAAAATGTCTAAATACATCTAAACTTATATAAATATCTGACATCCTAATGAAGGGAATATGACATATGCTGAAACTGAAAGCCGAAATGCACGATGGGCATCTCAGTGTTAGTGTGGATGGGTGCTGCTGAAACAAGTGCAGGTGACGATAATGTCTGTGCTGATTACTCATGAAGCTTTGTAGCGAGTGAAAACTTCCATTTGTTTTTTTGTTTGTCGGATCAGCGAAAACTTCTGTAGTGCCAATATAATCACTAGTGCTAGCTTGTCAATGAATTCAGCGAAACGGCTTCAAGTGACCTGGCAATGAATTTCTCCGACAAAGATGCTCACACACGAATTTGGGTATACCCGCTAAAAATCCATTAAAAACTGCTCTGTTGTTCTACCCGCTCCTAGCCTCCTCCCGCCGCCACCGCCGCCGCCGACGGCGGCGCGTGCGCTTGCTCCTCCCAGCAGCCCGCCGTTGCCGTTGCCGTCGCCGGCTGCTCCCCCAAGCGGATTAATCCCCTCTTGTTGCCTGCCGCCGGTTAGTGCCCTTCCTTCAGCCCTAGCTTGCCACGGCAGAATTCGGACAAGAAACCGAGCAGGACTAGAAATTCCTTCAGCAAGTAGCTAAAACTCCGGGTCTCTGATACCTGTGTCGCTACTGGACTCGGATTTGATTCTCCTACTCGTACCAGGAGTGTGGCCTCCAGGCTTAGCGATGCATATATAAGTACAGACAGGAGCCTGCCTTTCGTCTGAACAAACTTGTCCAAGCATCAGGGATTTGCAACTTTGGGAGTTACCGAAGGAATTTAGCATTGAGTCCGCCTTCCCGCCGTTATACTTGAAGAAATTCGTCTGCTTGGCCAAAGTTCTAGATCTTTGCAGAGTGACCCTGCTCCCATGGAGCTAAGTAGCGTCGCCTCGATGATGAGCTTAGGGAGTCTGGCTATCCAGCGGACAAATCTGTGCTCCCTAGTCTTCAGAGTTTTGCCAAAGCTGCTAAGCTACACTCCCAGTTCACTGAAGAAACTATGCAAAGATGTTGATCCACCACAGAGCGATACTATCGTGGGCACATTGCGAGAGCTGCCTCAGGACATCTTGATGGATATCTTTGCCACCCTTGAAATCCCTGACCTCATACGTGCTGGAGCCGTCTGCCACTCTTGGCACTCTGCATATACCAGCCTACAAAGCCTTGGGCTGTATAACCTATCGCAGACGCCGTGCCTCCTCTATACTTCTCAATCTGCTGGTGATAGCTCTGCTTACCTCTACAGCCTCAGCGAAAAGAGATCGTACAAGTTAACTCTTCCGGATCCACCTATCCGCACTAGGTGTTTGATAGGGTCCTCTCATGGCTGGCTGGTTACTGTTGATGAAAGATCTGAGATGCATCTTGTCAATCCGATCACATGTGAACAGATTTCTCTACCTTCAGTGATCACCATCGAGCATGTGACGCCCATCTTTGATGAGTGCGGTCTTCTACACAAGTATGAACTGTCGTGGCACGCTGGAATATATGATGCTTTTGACCCGCCATCTATTTATGATCTTGACAAGCTGCGAGACGAATTCCAGCTTAAGGCGTTTGTGTTCGATGATACATCCACAGGAAGCTATATTGTGGTGCTCATCCACAATCCATTGCGTCAGCTATCTTTTGCAAAGGTGGGGGCTGATAAATGGACCTGGCTGCCACCTTATGATGTCTATGACGACTGCACTTACAAAAATGACATATTGTATGCTGTGAGATCAACTGGAGATATTCATGCTTTTGATCTTAGTGGACCTGTTGTCACAATGAAGATGATTACGGGGACATCTGACTGTCTTTCAACTGGTAGTTCGTACATTCTTCAAGACCCATGGGGTGGTCTACTGGTTATCTGTAGAATATTTGAGGATTATGAATTACTACCTGATCGGGCACCTGTGTTTTGGAAGACAGGTGAAATTATTATGTATGAAGTTGATGTGGTAGCAAGTGAACTCAAGGAAATCAATTGCTTGAATGCCCATGCGTTATTTCTTGGGCATAATCAATCGCTGTGTCTCAGTGCTAAAGAATATCCATCTCTCAAAGCAAATCATGTCTACTTTACTGATGATAGTTTTTTCTGGACAATTGGATTGAAGAATAATCACCGTGATATGGGAATTCTCAACTTGGATAATAACAGAAGGGAGCACCTTATATTACCTCAGCTTTGCTCCAACTTTCCAGCTCCTATTTGGATTACACCTGATCTTAGAAGGCTGAACTTGGCATCAGAGGCTGCTTGAAAATGGTTGATGGGCTCAATGAGCTAACAGTCGGGTGGTTTTCTAGGTTATTGTTTTTCCTAGAGAGAGTCATGGACTCAAGGACCACGTGGATTGCGTGACGGCATCATGGTTTCTTGACCCTAGTACATAAACACCTAGTTTGGACCTAGATGGCTCTGAATAAATAGTTGTGAGCTGTTATTTGGTTGTAAAATTTGACTTTTTCGATTGTATTCCTTGGCAATGCTAATGCGAATTTCTTATCTTAGCAAGTCGGTACAAATTGTTTGTTCTTCATTATTCAGGAATATCCAAATGAGCTTGTAATCTCTAGTTCTGTACTCTACTATAATGTTCAAAATATCCATGTTACTCTAGTGTAACATTGTTGGGTTTGGCATGACAGCAGCGAACTAGTACTGCATTTTCTTCCAACTGTTCTGTGTTGAAAATAGAAGAAAGTACTGTAGCTTCTACTTATGTTGGAAATAGAAGAACGTACTGTAGCATCTACTTGTGATTTGGATAACTAAGGGTTTTTATTTAAAAGGAGTTAGAGATATAACTTGAAGAACTCATGCCATGGGCACAAATATATTTGTCAGGTATAGCTGCAGCTAGTTTGGCTTTATAGTCTTTGCAAAAATAAAATGTATTTTGGCAACGAAAAGCTAACAGTTTGTCAACAAAAAAGCTAAAACAACAATTGTGTTAGCCTTCTTGGACAATTGATGTGTCAATTACGCCTGCCACCGTTTTTGACTGGCATGGAACTAATGTACCTCCTTGATCTCAGGAGGGCAAGTAACGTCAATGAACTTGTATGCTTACCACTGGCAATCAGGATCAGCGTCGAACATTGAAAATTGGCTTCTCCAGAATTGCCCCTTCCAAGGATCCTGTTGGCAACATCAGCAAGAAACCAAAGATCCCCACGAAAATTCCTTCAGTCTCACCGACCTTTAATTTAGCTGGTTGCGGCTTTATCAGTTTCTCACGGGTTGATGGAGTGGTTTAATATATGTCTCACTGACCTATCTTTCTGGGATGCTTTTAGAACATTATTTGTCCAACTTGTTGTGCAGCTGAAGTTTACATCTCCGTTTATTAGTTATTTATACAACTTAAGGAAATAAAGACACCGTGTACTTGGGAGTATCAAGTGCTTTATTTTGGTAATAGATGTCTCATGGACCTAACTTTATAATCTTCTAGGATGCTTTCAGGACATTCTTTATTCCACTTATTGTGCATCTGAGGTTGATATCTACATCTATTTATGAATGCAACAAAAATCTACTGAACTCATTTTCATTAGAGTATGCAGTTTCCGTAAAACGATTCTTGAGAGTAGTAACTTAGCTAAGTAGTGACAAGGTGGCACTGTCACCATGTTCTAGAAATCTTGGGTGCTCTGTAGATATATATCCTAATTTTGATAAACTGCTCTGACAAGCTGAATATATATGGCAGTTTTTATTACGGTATGCCGTATGCAGCCTACGGAGGAGCATGCCCTTGACACTGGCATTGCCAATGCCAAATTTCTCGTGATGGTAGATTCGGATAGAGGATCACGTTCTACAGACTCATCACCTCTAGTGTAGGCTCTGGCTTGCTAATGCAGCTTCTTATTTTACCGCAAATAAAATCTACCCTCTCCTCTACACGCCGCTATGCAGTTTCGACTTTCATCCCTCGTGCTTGTCTCTCTCTTTTTTTAACTCTGTAGCATTTTGAAACAGGTGAGGGTATGTGCTGGATCCAAAATGTGACAATTCAGGAGAACATTTTATTTGGGCAACCAATGATGGAATTTGGCGATCAATCTCAGTGGTGGGTACAAATACCGCATTCAGCTTGCCAGAACAGTTTATCGAAATTGCAAAACATATATCTCCTTGATCTCGGGAGAGCAAGTAACATCAAGGAAGTTGCCTACCACTGGAAATCAGGATCAGCATCGAACATTGAAGATGGCCACGCAAATTCTTCATTGACAGCATTATAAGATATATAATGTTCAAGATATCTATGTTACTCCAGTGTAACATTGTTGAGTCCATCATCAGGGAACTCCGTTGTGTGTGGGAAATAGAAGAAAACATCAGGGACGTTCTTTTGCAGCTCTCTGTAATAAGCAGTAGAAGCAGGCATATGAACTTGACAGTGGTCTGAGCTCATACGGCCATAATCATAGGAAGAGCTTTAAGGAAATGAGAGAAATGCGAAGCAGTAACAGAGGGAGAAGAAAAGCAAGAACAACCAGAGATGCTCATAGAAAGCAAGAACAACCAGAGATCAACGTTGGACATTCACGAATTCCAATATACAACAGAAGCACACAATTTAAGTACAAATCAGCAACATCCCAAGTTTGACAACCGTAGCATAACAAGCAAAGAACCGAAGAGCACAACACATAGTTTTTCTTTTCTTTGCTTTGAACTTTAGCTCTGCTACCTCCCTGTATGATCCCATCTTCTCGACGGCTTCTTGTAATAGGCATGTGTTCGAGAAAAAAAGAGCACAACGCCAGCCTTCATTGTTACTTCCTCATTTCCTGTAAAATCAGCTTTCACTTTGTTTCGTTCTGCCCTGGAAAGATAATGGAAAAAAGAGTTTACTTTAATTCTAAAAATATAGGAAAGCTACTACATGGCTAGTCTTTACATTTATTCACATCAGAAGTAAAAGGTTCATTTTAAGAAGGAAAATACAGTACCTATCGTCAGACATACTCTTGCCACCAATCAGAAGAGAGAGTATGGCAGAAGAGGGTGTGGCGAGCCAGGTCACGGGCAGAGCGAAGCTTCATCACGCAGCCAACCTTGCGGCACCAAACACCCTCCCACCTACCATGATCGTACGAGCAATGCCTGAGCATCTATCGAATGGAATCAAAATGAGCTCCAATTCAAAGGGAGAAAGTGTGCTGAGCTAAAACGATGCACAGGTGGGGGATGCCTTACATTGTTAGTACGCACGATGCAATTGTTGGACTTTCGAGTTTCAAAAGTGCACAAATGGCATACTTCTGAGTTCGCCGGGCACACTCTAGACGCTCTGTAATAGGAGGCATATTGTCTGACGACCGCCTCTGGTACTACCTCACCATCAATTTCCTGACAGAAAATGAACCACAATAGCAATCAATAAGTAGTTCCTAAGGCATCATGATCATTTGTGTGCATATATGCTTAGATTGTCTGAATTCATTGACTGGATTGACGAGTTGAGCAATATTCAGTGACTTGGCTTGTCATCTAATTCAGGGTATGGGTAAACAAGAATGCATGAACCCCCTTTCCTACCTTGCAGGTTCATAAATTTACATTGCCTCCAAAATTTAGTGCTTTCCACTTTATATCTCTCAACAAGAATCATAAGGACTAAGGAGAGGACAAATTATGGTACTGATGACAATGCAACCAACATAATGGAATGCACTAAATTTGGTTAGCCGCAAATTCAGTCCAAGTCAGCAGAACAGAATGTTTATGAAATCACCAGTAGCATAATAAAACCGTCCATGTCATAATTGAAATGCTCTGAAATTACTCCTATAAGATTAAGTAAACTAGCAGGTAATAATCAATGCACATAATTCTCCCGTTTGGTAATAATCTCAATGCCTGCAACTCAAGCAGACCCCAAAGAAGCAAGTCAAGACTCCAGATAGAATCACCCACAGACTGGCGTGAATCCTATACATCATACAAGGACAGAACTTTCAGTTTAGTAATCTGGAGCCAACATCTTCCTGATAGTGCTTCTTGTTCGCAGATTAATTGTGGGACTAACCTATGTGGCATGTGGTCAATATGGAACGCAAGAAGTCATGCAGAAATGTCTGCAACTGAAGATTCCAGATGGAATCACCACACACATTCAGGCACAGAACATGGATGCAGCAAATTATGTATAAAGCACGCAGAATTTGATGGCAGAAGGGAAGAATCCTTACGAAAGTCTCACGCCGCGCCGGAGAGGGTGGTGGAGGCGGAGGGGGCGGTGGAGGCGGAGGGGGCGGTGGAGGCGGAGGGGGGGTCGGGGCACACGGACGCCGACGACTAGGATCATTGGGGTACATAAACGCGTAGTCCCTCCGCGGCGGCGGCGATGATGGCGCCGGCGATGGCGCCGGCGTGCCCACTCCCTGTGGCAGGAAGGGTTGCCGCCGACGCAGCAGGCGGCGGATGAACTCGGGGACGAGGCGGAGCACGCGCTGGAGGAAGTCGCGGCCTACGGCGCGCGCGCGCTGGAGGAGGTTGCGGATGACGGCGAGCGCGCACCGTCCGGGATGGAGCACAGCGTCGACGGCGCGGCGGGCGCGTGCCGCCGCTCGCCGTCTGAGATGGAGCACAGCGTCGACGGCGCGGCGGGCGCGTGCTGCCGCTCGCCGGAGTAGAGGCTCCCCCGCAGGCTGCGCGTCGTCGCGCCAGTTCTTCCTGGCCATGTCTGCTGCTACACTGGCCCTTCTCGCGTTCTTGGAGCGGAAGAAGACGCCGGGGTGGAGGAGGCAGTCGATGGCGCCGCCGCCGAGCGCCACCGCGCCTCGAAGCACACGCCTGACAGGGCCGCGCTCACGCTTCGGCGCCCTCGCCATGTCCGATCTTGAGGGTTTCTTGGCCGGTCTTGGTCGGCCGCGCGCGCGTGGTTCTTGCCCTGCGCGCGGGAAGAGATGAGCTCCCTGTCTTCCCCGGCGTCGCTTCAACCAAGAACGCTTGGATAGGTCGGCGAGGGAGGTTCCCGGCGGCCAAGTTCTTGGATTGGGTGGGGAGCGGCGAGGATTGGGTGGGGAGCGCGCGGTGGAGTTCTTGGACTGGCTGGAGCAGAGCAGGGGGTCGAGGTGTTGTTTGGGAGAAGAAGGGGAGGGAAACTAGAAGGAACGGTATATGAACGCGAACGAACAAGCTCTGGAAGGCCTTCCGTTCTCTGTTCCATTAGCCCGGCCCAGCTCAAGCGTCTATCTCCGTGAGAGATTTGGGCCCAAGATGACTCTGAACTGATTTGTTTTCCCAAATGATCCATTCTTTTGGAGAGTTGCCGCGCTCCATTCAAATCACCAAACTGGTAACACAAAACTTAGCTTTTCGCTACAACATACCATAAGGACAGCTCGCCAAGCAGAAAAGCTGCGGAAGGGTGCTGCCGGTCCTGTAACCACCATCTTCACTCCATGGATTCCAGTCGTCGCCACCTTCGACGTAGCATCCGCCGTAGTTCGGTTGAAATTCTTGCAAGGTTCTGGCGCACACGCTCCATGATCCCGTCCGGTTTCTACAGAAGCACCGTGTTGTTGCTTTACAGTAGGGTGTGGCCTTGCTCGCTCTGGACCGGGAGTGCATATTTTTGTCGTGGCAGATGGGTGGGTTTCCACCATTTTCGTGCTATAATTCTTTTTTGGGCCCACAACACAGTAAGTGCAACCTAGAATGGGCATAGAGGCAACATAGACCCTTTTGAACCTTGATAGATGTGTTGCTTAATCGATCGGTTTTTTTAGAAATATTAATTCTTTTGAGGTTATGAGAGATGGATGTATACGTGGTTTTAGCTATGACCGTTTTCCTCGGAGAGACGTTAGGGCGACCGGGAGGGTGATTTGTGGATCTATGGTTGTTGTCACACTCTGATGAGGATGAGGAAAAAAAGTCAGTTCCATGTGTTTTCGGAAATTCATACGGCTCCCGAGTGCATATCATCCCTCTACATAAAATACATGTTCTGAAGTATCGAATTTTTTTGGGAAAAAATTATATTCCATACATGTACATCTCTCCCTCCCACCCCACCCCTCCTGCCCCCTGGTGACGCTAGACGCTGTCAGAACGGGAGCTTGACATGGAAGACTTTATTCCATCTTTAAGGAGTCGACATTGCCAAACCTTTCTAAATAGAACACAAACTCTAAGCAGACTGAGTAAAACATCAAAAAAAAATTCCCCGTCGACAAGGATCGAGATTCATTTCGCCTCCATCGCCCTAAGGCCACAAAAGGCGAGGTAGATCGCCGGCGGCCGATAGGAGGCAAGAAAACCCTAAATCGCCTGGAAACGTATCAAAACATATGGGAAGTGGTAACCCTACACAGGGCTGTGGTGTGTTTATATATAACAGACATCTGTACATATACAGTCCACCTCCTATATGTGAGGGGTACAAATACAACATAGAGACCATGCATATACACAACTAGCTATACATGATATTTAACACCTCCCTCAATCATAACTTATCGAAGTTAAGATTGTGACGAAACACTGCTAGTTGTCTAGTAGAAAGTGACTTTGTAAAACTATCAGCCACTTGGTCTTCTGATGGAACAAACCGAATGTCTAGCTAAGAGCTTCTGAGCAACCCTCTCACGAACAAAGTGATAATCCACTTGAATATGTTTGGTCCGTGCATAAAACACTGGATTAGCTGAGAGGTAAGTAGCTCTAATATTTTCACACCACAAGTGCGCCACTTTATCCTATGACACTCCCAATTCAGCAAGCAGACTTTGAACCCATATAACTTCAGTTGTAGCATTAGCTAAAACTTTATACTCTGCCTCTATACTAGACCTATACACTGTAGCATCTTGCCTCCATAAGATCATATTAGATTCAAAAAAATACTGCAAATCCTCCAATAGGCCTTCTATCATTAGGATATCCTGCCCAATCCGCATCACAAAATGCACTGACTAAAGTAGAAGAAGACCTACTCAATCGAAGTCCAAGAGACGTAATCGTAGTTGATGCATGTAAAAACTGACAAACCTTGGAAGCACAAAAACCAAGATACTTGAGCTTGGAGCTAAGCCGAAAATACCAGGCACGGGGCGCCTGCTTTAACCCATACAAAGCCTTCTCCAACTTACAAACATATCCTAGATTCTCCTCATATCCTGGAGGTTGTCGCATGTAGACCTCTTCTTCCAGAACACCATGCAAAAACGCGTTCTTCACATCTAGCTGACGAAGATGCCAGTTTTTCACACTAGTCGAATCGTAGCCGCCTTAACCACATGACTGAAGGTGTCCTCGTAGTCTATGCCATAGCATTGCTTGAACCCTTTCGCAACCAACCGAGCCTTATAGCGATCAACAAAACCATCAGCTCGGCGCTTCACTTTATAAACACACCTGCAATCGATCACATTTTTGCCAGTACCAGCAGGAACAAGGCGCCAAGCACTGTTTTGTTTTAGGGTCAGAAATTCCTCATCCATGGCCACCTTCCACTTGGGATCGGCGAAAGTGATAAGCTTGGGCTGAGAGATCCCACTTTGAAACCGTTTGTGTGGATGAGCGGGTGCTGAAACAGCAGGAGCAACAACAACATTGGGCGCATAAGATCCAGATGAATCTGACGATCGGGGCGAACAGCCACAGAGGATCATGTGATACGTGATGGCGTGTATTTCACACGTTCGTTGGGCAACCCCAAGAGGAAGGTATGATGCGCACAGCAGCAAGTTTTCCCTCAGAAAGAAACCAAGGTTTATCGAACCAGGAGGAGCCAAGAAGCACGTTGAAGGTTGATGGCGGCGGGATGTAGTGCGGCGCAACACCGTAGATTCCGGCGCCAACGTGGAACCCGCACAACACAACCAAAGTACTTTGCCCCAACGAAACAGAGTGAGGTTGTCAATCTCACCGGCTTGCCGTAACAAAGGATTAACCGTATTGTGTGGAAGATGATTGTTTGCGAGAGAAAATAGTAAAAACAAGTATTGCAAGCAGATTTGTATTTCAGTATTAAAGAATGGACCGGGGTCCACAGTTCACTAGAGGTGTCTCTCCCATAAGATAAAAGCATGTTGGGTGAACAAATTACAGTCGGGCAATTGACAAATAGAGAGGGCATAACAATGCACATACATGACATGATAAGTATAGTGAGATTTAATTGGGCATTACGACAAAGTACATAGACCGCCATCCAACCGCATCTATGCCTAAAAAGTCCACCTTCGAGTTATCATCCGAACCCCTTCCAAGTATTAAGTTGCAAACAACGGACAATTGCATTAAGTATGGTGCGTAATGTAATCAACAACTACATCCTCGGACATAGCGCCAATGTTTTATCCCTAGTGGCAACAGCACAACACAACCTTAGAACTTTCTCGTCACTCGTCCCAGGTGTCAATGCAGGCATGAACCCACTATCGAGCATAAATACTCCCTCTTGGAGTTAAAAGTAAAAACTTGGCCGAGCCTCTACTAGTAACGGAGAGCATGCAAGATCATAAACAACACATGTGTAATAACTTGATAATTAACATGACATGGTATTCTCTATCCATCGGATCCCGACAAACACAACATAGAGTATTACAGATAGATGATCTTGATCATGTTAGGCAGCTCACAAGATCCAACAATGAAGCACAATGAGGAGAAGACAACCATCTAGCTACCGCTATGGACCCATAGTCCAGGGGTGAACTACTCACTCATCACTCCGGGAGGCGACCATGGCGGTGTAGAGTCCTCCGGGAGGTGATTCCCCTCTCCGGCAGGGTGCCGGAGGAGATCTCCGGGATCCCCCGAGATGGGATCGGCGGCGGCGGCGTCTCGGTAAGGTTTTCCGTATCGTGGTTTTTCGCCTCGGGGGTTTCGCGACGGAGGCTTTAAGTAGGCGGAAGGGCAGAGTCGGGGGCCCGACGAGGGGGCCACACCATAGGCGGCGCGGGCCCCCCTTGGCCGCGCCGCCTTGTGGTGTCGCCCCCTCGTGGCCCCACTTCGTATGTTCTTCGGTCTTCTGGAAGCTCCGTGGAAAAATAGGCCCCTGGGTCTTCGTTTCGTCCAATTCCGAGAATATTTCGTTACTAGGATTTCTGAAACCAAAAACAGCAGAAAACGAGAACTGGCACTTCGGCATCTTGTTAATAGTTTAGTTCCAGAAAATGCACGAATATGACATAAAGTATGCATAAAACATGTAGGTATCATCAATAATATGGCATAGAACATAAGAAGTTATCGATACGTCGGAGACGTATCAAGCATCCCCAAGCTTAGTTCTGCTCGTCCCGAGCAGGTAAAACGATAACAAAGATAATTTCTGAAGTGATATGCCATCATAACCTTGATCATACTATTTGTAAACATATGTAGTGAATGCAGCGATCAAAACAATGGTAATGACATGAGTAAACAAGTGAATCATAAAGCAAAGACTTTTCATGAATAGTACTTCAAGACAAGTATTAATAAGTCTTGCATAAGAGTTAACTCATAAAGCAATAAATCAAAGTAAATGCATTGAAGCAACACAAAGGAAGATTAAGTTTCAGCGGTTGCTTTCAACTTGTAACATGTATATCTCATGGATAATTGTCAACATAGAGTAATATAACAAGTACAATATGCAAGTATGTAGGAATCAATGCACAGTTCACACAAGTGTTTGCTTCTTGAGGTGGAGAGAGATAGGTGAACTGACTCAACATAAAAGTAAAAAAGAATGGTCCTTCAAAGAGGAAAGCATCGATTGCTATATTTGTGCTAGAGCTTTTATTTTGAAAACATGAAACAATTTTGTCAACGGTAGTAATAAAGCATATGAGTTATGTACATTATATCTTACAAGTTGCAAGTCTCATGCATAGTATACTAATAGTGCCCGCACCTTGTCCTAATTAACTTGGACTACCGGATCTTTGCAATGCACATGTTTTGACCAAGTGTCACAATGGGGTACCTCCATGCCGCCTGTACAAAGGTCTAAGAAGAAAGCTCGCATTTTGGATTTCTCGCTTTTGATTATTCTCAACTTAGACATCCATACCGGGACAACATGGACAACAGATAATGGACTCCTCTTTAATGCATAAGCATGTGGCAACAATTATTATTCTCATATGAGATTGAGGATATATGTCCAAACTGAAACTTCCACCATGAATCATGGCTTTAGTTAGCGGCCCAAAGTTCTTCTCTAACAATATGCATGCTCCAACCATGAAGGTGGTAGATCTCTCTTGCTTCAGACAAGACGGACATGCATAGCAACTCACATGATATTCAACAAAGAATAGTTGATGGCGTCCCCAGAAACATGGTTATCGCACAACAAGCAACTTAATAAGAGATAAAGTGCATAAGTACATATTCAATACCACAATAGTTTTTAAGCTATTTGTCCCATGAGCTATATATTGCAAAGGTGAATGATGGAATTTAAAGGTAGCACTCAAGCAATTTACTTTGGAATGGCGGATAAATACCATGTAGTAGGTAGGTATGGTGGACACAAATGGCATAGTGGTTGGCTCAAGTATTTTGGATGCATGAGAAGTATTCCCTCTCGATACAAGGTTTAGGCTAGCAAGGTTATTTGAAACAAACACAAGGATGAACGGTACAGCAAAACTCACATAAAAGACATATGGTAAACATTATAAGACTCCATACCGTCTTCCTTGTTGTTCAAAACTCAATACTAGATGTTATCTAGACTCTAGAGAAACCAAATATGCAAACCAAATTAGCAAGCTCTAAGTATTTCTTCATTAATGGGTGCAAAGTATATGATGCAAGAGCTTAAACATGAGCACAACAGCCAAGTATCACATTATCCAAGACATTATAGCAATTTACTACATGTATCATTTTCCAATTCCAACCATATAACAATTTAACGAAGAAGAAACTTCGCCATGAATAATATGAGTAGAGCCTAAGGACATATTTGTCCATATGCTACAGCGGAGCGTGTCTCTCTCCCATAAAGTGAATGCTAGGATCCATTTTATTCAAACAAAACAAAAAACAAAAACAAACCGACGCTCCAAGCAAAGTACATAAGATGTGACGGAATAAAAATATAGTTTCGGGGAGGAACCTCGATAATGTTGTCGATGAAGAAGGGGATGCCTTGGGCATCCCCAAGCTTAGACGCTTGAGTCTTCTTAGAATATGCAGGGGTGAACCACCGGGGCATCCCCAAGCTTAGAGCTTTCACTCTCCTTAATCATATTGCATCATACTCCTCTCTTGATCCTTGAAAACTTCCTCCACACCAAACTCGAAACAACTCATTAGAGGGTTAGTGCATAATAAAAATTCACATGTTCAGAGGTGACACAATCATTCTTAACACTTCTGGACATTGCATAAAGCTACTGGACATTAATGGATCAAAGAAATTCATCCAACATAGCAAAAGAGGCAATACGAAATAAAAGACAGAATCTGTCAAAACAGAACAGTCCGTAAAGATGGATTTTATTAGGCCACCAGACTTGCTCAAATGAAAATGCCCAAATTGAATGAAAGTTGCGTACATATCTGAGGATCACTCACGTAAATTGGCTTAATTATCTGAGTTACCTACAGAGAATTAGACCCAGATTCGTGACAGCAAAGAAATCTGTTTCTGCGCAGTAATCCAAATCTAGTATTTACTTTACTATCAAAGACTTTACTTGGCACAACAAAACACAAAACTAAGATAAGGAGAGGTTGCTACAGTAGTAAACAACTTCCAAGACTCAAATATAAAACAAAAATACTGTAGCAAAATAACACATGGGTTATCTCCCAAGAAGTTCTTTCTTTATAGCCATTAAGATGGGCTCAATAATTTTAATGATGCACTCGCAAGAAATAGTATTTGAAGCAAAAGAGAGCATCAGGAGGCAAATTCAAAACACATTTAAGTCTAAAATGCTTCCTATGCATAGGAATCTTATAAATAAACAAGTTCATGAAGAGCAAAGTAACAAGCATAGGAAGATAAAACAAGTGTAGCTTCAAAAATTTCAGCACATAGAGAGGTGTTTTAGAAACATGAAAATTTCTACAACCATATTTTCCTCTCTCATAATAATTTTCAGTAGCATCATGAGCAAACTCAACAATGTAACTATCACATAAAGCATTCTTATCATGAGTCTCATGCATAAAATTATTACTCTCCACGTAAGCATAATCAATTTTATTAGTTGTAGTGGGAGCAAATTCAACAAAGTGGCTATCATCATATATAGGAGGCATATTGTAATCATAAAAGAAAATTTTCTCCTCAATGCTTGGGGGACTAAAAAGATCATGCTCATCGAGCCAGCTTCCCAAGCTTAGAATTTTCCATAGCATTAGCAACAATGGTGTTCAAAGCATCCATAGTAATAACATTCCCATTAGCATGCATATAAAGTTCCATGGGTTTTTTAATTCTCTCTTCGAACACATCATGTCCTAATTCAAGATAAAGTTCATAAAGATCTCTCATATTTTTGTTGTTTTCCATTATGCTTAACTTGTGAAATAAAAACATGCATGATATTAAGTAAAGTAAAACAAGTAACTAATTTTTTTTTTGTGTTTTTGATATAGAGTGCAAGACAGTAAATAAAGTAAAGCTAGCAACTATTTTTTTTGTGTTTTGATATAATGCAGCAAACAAAGTAGTAAATAAAATAGAGCAAGACAAAAACAAAGTAAAGAGATTGGGAAGTGGAGACTCCCCTTGCAGCGTGTCTTGATCTCCCCGGCAACGGCGCCAGAAAATATGCTTGATGGCGTGTATTTCACACGTTCGTTGGGCAACCCCAAGAGGAAGGTATGATTCGCACAAGCAGCAAGTTTTCCCTCAGAAAGAAACCAAGGTTTATCGAACCAGGAGGAGCCAAGAAGCACGTTGAAGGTTGATGGCGGCGGGATGTAGTGCGGCGCAACACCGGAGATTCCGGCGCCAACGTGGAACCCGCACAACACAACCAAAGTACTTTGCCCCAACGAAACGAGTGAGGTTGTCAATCTCACCGGCTTGCTGTAACAAAGGATTAACCGTATTGTGTGGAAGATGATTGTTTGCGAGAGAAAATAGTAAAAACAAGTATTGCAGCAGATTTGTATTTCGAGTATTAAAGAATGGACCGGGGTCCACAGTTCACTAGAGGTGTCTCTCCCATAAGATAAAAGCATGTTGGGTGAACAAATTACAGATCGGGCAATTGACAAATAGAGAGGGCATAACAATGCATATACATGACATGATAAGTATAGTGAGATTTAATTGGGCATTACGACAAAGTACATAGACCGCCATCCAACTGCATCTATGCCTAAAAAGTCCACCTTCGAGGTTATCATCCGAACCCCTTCCGGTATTAAGTTGCTAACAACGGACAATTGCATTAAGTATGGTGCGTAATGTAATCAACAACTACATCCTCGGACATAGCGCCAATGTTTTATCCCTAGTGGCAACAAGCACAACACAACCTTAGAACTTTCTCATCATCGTCCCGAGTGTCAATGCGAGCATGAACCCACTATCGAGCATAAATACTCCCTCTTGGAGTTAAAAGTAAAAACTTGGCCGAGCCTCTACTAGTAACGGAGAGCATGCAAGATCATAAACAACACATGTGTAATAACTTGATAATTAACATGACATGGTATTCTCTATCCATCGGATCCCGACAAACACAACATAGAGTATTACGGATAGATGATCTTGATCATGTTAGGCAGCTCACAAGATCCAACAATGAAGCACAATGAGGAGAAGACAACCATCTAGCTACTCGCTATGGACCCATAGTCCAGGGGTGAACTACTCACTCATCACTCCGGAGGCGACCATGGCGGTGTAGAGTCCTCCGGGAGGTGATTCCCCTCTCCGGCAGGGTGCCGGAGGAGATCTCCAGAATCCCCCGAGATGGGATCGGCGGCGGCGGCGTCTCAGTAAGGTTTTCCGTATCGTGGTTTTTCGCCTCAGGGGTTTCGCGACGGAGGCTTTAAGTAGGCGGAAGGGCGAGTCGGGGGCTCGACGAGGGGGCCACACCATAGGGCGGCGCGGGCCCCCCTTGGCCGCGCCGCCTGTGTGGTGTCGCCACCTCGTGGCCCCACTTCGTATGTTATTCGGTCTTCTGGAAGCTCCGTGGAAAAATAGGCCCCCGGGTCTTCGTTTCGTCCAATTCCGAGAATATTTCGTTACTAGGATTTCGAAACCAAAAACAACAGAAACGAGAACTGGCACTTCGGCATCTTGTTAATAGGTTAGTTCCAGAAAATGCACGAATATGACATAAAGTGTGCATAAAACATGTAGGTATCATCAATAATATGGCATAGAACATAAGAAATTATCGATACGTCGGAGACGTATCAATACGCTGTGCGGAGGAAGGAGACACCGTAGAAGATCCTGGAACAGTAGAGGAAAGCGCGTCGTCAGTGGGCGTGTGCTAGTGTGGCGGGATCTGGGCCGGAGACGCCAATCCCGAGGGCGATACAGCGACATATCCCAATGGAGATCGCGCCCGATTGTTGGGTGTTAGGGCTAGAAAAATCACCAGAATACCCACCATATTCAGAATTCTGCACTGTATCCTGCACATACGACTCGGCAATAACAGGGTCAGCAAGATTAGCGTCATTTGCATCAAACCGTAAGTGGGGGCCTCATAAACATGCACGTGAGTTGGTTGTAGTGTAGGAGGCAAAAGAAGGATCTCATCCCTAAGTTGAGCACCGGCATTAGAATGAAGAGAGGGAAAAGGAAAAACCGACTCATCAAACACTATGTCTCGGGAAATATAGGTTTGGCCAACATACACAACCAAAAATACGTAAAGAAGAGTAGTCACTTCTACTACCAAATTAAGAGACAGCTCAAGAGGAGTATGGGAATCAATGACTTTACTAGGTAGAGGATTGATCAAGTATAAGGCAGTGAGAAATGTTTCACCCCAAAACTTAAGTGGCATGGATGCATAGGCTAGAAGAGACATACCAACCTTAACAATGTGTCTATGTTTACACTCAGCTGGACCATTCTGGACCATTATGCCGATGTGCATGGGGGCAAGAGACAAGATGAGTAATGCCAACTTTCTGGAAAAAGGAGTTGTGCTTTTGATACTCACCTCTCCAGCAACAATCTTCTTATCAAAGAGACGTTCAACAAGGTGCTGAAAACACAAACTTCTGAAACACATCAGATTTATTTTTGAAGAGATATATCCATATAAACTTGCTATAATCATCGTAAATTTACATAATATTTATATCTTCCAATTGAGCCTTGGGCAGGACCCCAAACATCATAAAACACAAGTTCAAGGGAAAAATTAGACACACTTGATGATTTATGATAAGTAAGTTGATGACTCTTGGCCTTCTGACAATCATTAGAAATAGACTCTTTATTTGCCTCACAAAAAGAAATATTATTTTATTTAAGAACTTGATGAACTACACCCGAAGACGGATGACCTAGATGCCTATGCCAAAGTGTTGATGATGACTTGATGACACCATGAGCTTGTCGATCAAGGGGTGAAGAGGATGACGCCGGCAAAGGGTAGAGGCCTACCACGCATCTTCCTTGGAGCAGGATTTCCCTCGTGTCCCGATCCTTAACAAGAAAGGAATTAGGACAATACTCAACAAAGGCATGATTATATATCTTTGGCTAGACGATTAGTGGATAAGAGACTCTTAGATGCACTTGGAACATGCATAATATTTTTGAGATGCAAATCATGATTAGGGGTACGAATTAAAGATTGACCAATATGATGTATATCCTTACCTGCACCACTAGTTGTGTGGATCTGTTCATTTCCGTTGTAGAGATCATGGACATGAAGCTTCTCTAGCTCGCCTATGACATGATCAGTTGCTCCGGTGTCGTTGTACCAATTTGTGCCGACGCCATAAGAACCGGAACCATATGCTGCACCAGCTGATTTATCCGGACCCCAGTAGCCTTTGTTGAATCTCTTCCAACAGTTCAAGGCAATGTGGCCAACCCTGCCACACACCTGACATGTCTCATCGCTGCGACCGCCTCCATATGGAAGGTTTCCCTGTGGGTAGCGACCACCGCCATTTCCTCGGCCACCTCTATACCCACCGTGATTATTGTTTCTCTGATCATAACCGTTGCGCTGATCACGATACTGGTACTGGTCCTGATCACGGTACTGGAACTGCTCCTGGTAGTTCCCGCGTCCACGGCCACCACTGCGACCTCCACGAGTTGCAGAGTTTACAAATGACCCCTCTCCAGAGAGCATCCCTTCCATCCGAGACTCATATGCCATGAATTGAGCATATACATCGCTCAGAGTCACGTTCTTCTCCGCCTTCAGCAAGGCGTTGATCGCGGCAATGGAGTCGTTATAGATATCATCGAGCCCAGCGAGGATGTGTGAAATCACGTCCACGGTGTCCATGGGCTTGCCAGCAGATGCCATCTCGTCAGAGAGACCCTTGATCTCATCCAGGTAGACCTGCTCTATTTATCCTCCTTGTGGCAATGATTCAGCTTCGTGCGGAGCTGCACAATTCGCGACTGTGACTGCGCGAAGAACATCTCCATCACAGCTTTCCAGACCGCAGTGGAAGTCGAGAGGCCAACCATCTACGTAAGAGCCTCCCTTGACATATTCCTGACCAAGAACCCTAGGATGGTATGGTCTTGCGCAACCCAGAGCACATGCTTGGGATTGGGAATGTTCACAACAACCCCATCCTTATCTTTGGTCTTGATCTCCTTCTCCGGTTCCACCGACGATCCATCGAGGATGCCAAACAACTGAGGACCACACATCTCAGGGAGAACTTGGGTTTACCAAATCAGGAAATTCTCTCGGGTTAACTTGTCCGATGATGAAGAAACGACATGATGCTTGTCGACAACGACGATGCTAATGGCGGCGGTGACCTAGATGTGTTTGGAAGAAGCTAGCTCTGATACCATATCAAAACATATGGGAAGCGGTAACCCTAACATAGGGCTGAGGTGTGTTTATATATTCTGGGTTGTACATTTTTCGTTGTGTTGTCGGCCAATGAAAGCCTTGCCCCGATCTCTACATCAGTAGATGCACACAACCAATCATAGGACGAACAAAAGTGGAGAAAACCCATCATCAACATCAGAAATGTGTGGTCTCGCACATAGCGCGCCCCTCTCCACCTTGGTCGGGAGCGGGTGGAGCCACGCCCCAGTGAAAAGCACTCAACACGGTGCTTTTTTCTAGAAAATCGGATGGAATCATGGAAGTTGTGCACCCCATTCTTGCAAAAAATTGCAACTGCACTATGGTGGGCGCTATGGCAACGATGGCGGTGGTGGCTGAAATCCATGGAGCGACGGTGGTGGTTATAGGTATCGATAGCACCCTTCTTTAAAATTTTCTTATTCTTAGGTTTTCCTGTAATTTTTATTGCTGAGCTCTCCTTCTGGAATGTTCTAGAGAAAAGCTATGTTTTGTGTAACCAGTTGGTGATTTCATTGGAACGCTGCAGTTCTACTAAAGAAAAAGGCATTTCGAAAAAAATAATTCATGGGCCAAATCTCTCGTGGAGAGGGCTTGAGCTGGGCCGGCCTCAGGGAGCTGGCAACGGAACGGAACGGCGCCCGGTTCTAGTTCCCTCCTCTTCTTCTCTCAAAAGCACCTCGGCCGCTGCTCGCAAAGCCAGTTCCTTCCGCCCGAATCCTCGCCGCTCCCCATCCAAGCCAAGAAATTTCCCCGCCGGCAAGAACTGCCCCCGCCGACCCATCCAAGCCTTCTTGGCTGAAGCGACGCCGGGGAGACAGGGAACTCGTCTGCTTCCCCAACTCAACTCAAGACCGGCCGGAGGATCAACAAGGCCAAGAACCGGGCGCGCGCGGCCAAGACCGGCCAAGAAACGCTCAAGATCGGACATGGCGAGGGCGCCGAAGCGTGAGCGCGGCCCCGTCAGGCGTCTTCTCCGCGGCGCGGTGGCGCTCGGCGGCGGCGCCATCGACTGCCTCCGCCACCCCGGCGCCTTCCTCCGCTCCAAGAACGCGAGAAGGGCCAGTACAGCAGCAGCCATGGCCAGGAAGAACTGGCGCGACGACGCGCAGCCTGCGGGGGAGCCTCTACTCCGGCGAGCGGTGGCACGCGCCCGCGGCGCCGTCGACGCTGTGCTCCATCCCGGACGGTGCGCGCTCGCCGTCATCCGCAACCTCCTCCAGCGCGCGCGCGCCGTAGGCCGCGACTTCCTCCAGCGCGTGCTCCGCCTCGTCCCCGAGTTCATCCGCCGCCTGCTACAGGGAGAGAACACGCCGCCGCCGCGACAGCCGTCGCCGCCGAAGCGACAGCCGTCGACCCCGAAGCGACAGCCGTCGACGCCGAAGCGCTACGCGTGGTACTATCCTCGTCTTCCTCGTCCTGCCAGGAGGTCCCCCTCTCCGACGCCACCGACCCCTCCGACCCCACCGCCCGTTGTGGTAAGAAATTTTGCCTTCTTCCGTGAGATGCTGCATCCATGTTCTGAATATGATCAGTAGCCTGTCTCTGTGTAAAATTCCATCCGGAGGGGATGCCACATAGGGAGTCTTGACTTGCTCCAATAAGGTCTGAATATGATCAGTAGCCCACCTGCTTGCTTGCTTGCGTTACAGACATTGAGATTTTTCGATCAAGTCCATATTTCCCACATGCCACATAGGATAGTTGCACAATTAACATGCCAACAAAAGGCACTATCAACATGATCTTGGCTAGCTTCACATTACCTGACGCAGCACCACTAGTTTGATGCCAAACTGAAGAATTATGTGCATTCATTGTTATTACCTGCTAGCTTACTGAACCTTCTAATTTCAGAGCGTTCCAATTATGACTTGGACGATTTTATGATGCTACTGTTGATTACAAGAACATTCTGTTCTGGTGACTTGAACTGATTTTGCTGCTAATCAAACACTCATCATGCAGCCTATGCTTCACTATGTTGGTTGCAGTGTCACCAATACCATAATTGTTCTGTTCTGTTATGAGTCTTGATGAGACATAAAACTGAATGCAGTAAATTATTTTCTCACTTGGTCACGTAATGCTAGTTCAACACTCTTTAGCTTTTGTGCATAACTTGTGTAATCGTCTCGAAATTCAGACTGCTTTTGTTCCTTCTACCAAGCAGTTGCTTTCTCTTATAGAAATCTAAATTCTAAGAGTACTCTGCAATTCTAAATTCTAAGAATCATTTGGTGAAACAGATTATGTGAAATTTTCGCAAAGAAAATTCTGCTTGTTTACTCCTTGTGTCAGATGCGATAGGAAAAAATAGTACATTTGCAGAATTTTTTTGCAAACAACTAATTACATGAACAAATACCGGGTAATGCAGATGACATCCAAGAATAAGGAAGTATGCACAAGCATAATCAATGCCAAATTTCCAAACAAGAGAGTAAACATGTAGTCTATTCAGAAAATGTTATGCCCTTAGTGGTTTCACTCATCTTGGGGCTATAATAGGGATCAAAGAATGTTTGTCCACAGAACATGTAAAGAAGTTTTATGCAAGTGTCATAAATTCCCTATGTGGGTAGTAAGATTGCATGTGACTTAAGCATCAAGTTATTTTTTTTCTTTAAATTTGCTGAGCTGAGACCAAACTTTACATTTCCATTTTCCATAGTACGTTGGTGGCGCACAAGTGCCTGAGAAGACGATCCGCTTGTATGTTGAGTACTGCACACGGCCATGCCCGCCAAAGTCAACTGTTTGCCACTTCTGCACCTTTGAAGAGCAAAAGGCTACAAAGTGTACTGTTTCTACCGATTGT
>NC_061514.1:327445263-327491829 GCF_022539505.1 Lolium rigidum | reverse complement strand
GTCCCTCCGAGCGACGGCCCGCAAAGCCTTCGCACGCACGTCCGATGCCGATGCAAGGGCGTGCCACCTGACCTATACCCGGTCGGGAGGTGTTGGATGATGTCTCGCTTAGTTTCCTGCATGGCATACACGTAAACGTTAAATACGAGCCTCGATCGGCTCTCGGGTTGTCCCGTGAATCGGCTCAAAGAGCCGATCCACCCATGATACGTACGAGGTGTACGATCGGATGGTGGTCCCGCTTGTTCAAGATAAAGTCGAAGCGACCTACTACGATTTGGGGTTTTCACCGCATAATCGGAACATCCTACTCGTGATCGAGCTCGGCGGCCACGCACGGTGATCGTAAACCGACCCTAGACAAGGCCTAAAAACCAACACGAGGTTGATCCTCGGAACATCCCGTCTAGGGCTAGCAAACTACACCCTACGCGCCACCGGATCCTTCGACCCGTTTGTAAGGCCTAACAATGCAGATATTAAACTAATCCTTGAAGAACAAGGAGCAATCATAACGGATCGGATCTACTAAACAATGATCAAGCGGGTGCCGCCCTTACACCCGTGATAGGCGTAAGGGCGGCTAGATGCCTAAGGGTTGCACGACGATAGCATATGATACGAAGAACAATGCTAACCCTAAAACATCTATGATAACTACGTTGCTCGCCATCAAAAAGGCTTCAGTACGAGCAACGCATGAACGACGAATAACACGTAGTGCTGCCTAGATCGCAAGATGCGATCTAGGCAGCATGGTGCTTACCCGGAAGAAACCCTCGAGACGGGGAGTTGGCGATGCGCCGAGATTGGTTTGTGGTGAACGTTGATTGTTGTTTATTTCATAAACCCTAGATACATATTTATAGTCCGGGGGACTTTCTAATTCAGGCGTGCACCTAACCGTGCACGGGTTAAACTCTAACTTCTAAATGACACGTACCCTACTATGTTACAGATACATGGGCAATTTAGCCCAACTTCTTCGTGTCAGGCCGCTTCAGAGATCCTCCACGCGTATACCCTTTAAGCCCATCTCACTTACGGCCCATCTCCTGATTTGGCCAAAATCTGGTGATAACAATATTATCAAGTAACATAGGACCATCATCTAGAGCTTTATCATAAACATTTGTTACGCAAAACTCTTTAGTACCATGCATTTCGATATCAGGCACAAACAAAGCATTATCATAAGATTTATCAAAATGGCATGGATTATCATAAATAACAGTAGCATAATTATTCTCACAAGTTTTACTCATAGGTACTATTTCAAGAGAATCCACAGGAACATAACATTCATCCTCCTTTGGTAAGCATGGAGGACAATCAAATAGTGTAAGAGATAAAGAGTTACTCTCATTAGAAGGTTGGCATGGGTAGCTAATCCATTCTTCCTCCTTTTGTTCATCACTCTCCTCTTCTTTTTCATCCAATGAGCTTTCAAGTTCATCAATTTCCTCCTCTTTTTCATCCAATGAGCTTTCAGGTTCATCAATTTCTTCTTTCACAGGTTCCTGCAAATTGTGAGTGCATTCTTGTGCATTAATGAGTCTCTCATTATAATCAATGATATAAGGATTATCGCTGTAACTTTCTATGAAAAATTAAGGATAGAAGAGACATAATCTTTAAGGTCCTTACAAGCAACACAAGTTTCATAATTTTTAGCCATGAAGGATTCGATATCAGAAGCTCCCATAAATAAGACAAATTGTTCTACCTCTTCGAACCCAAGATGAATGTAGTTATTCCAATTGTAGTTCATAATTAAAACTTCTTCACTAAAGCTACATTGGAATTTAAGATGTTTAGTATCCTGTTTAGAGCAACAGTTTATATCATGGCGTTTAAGCAAGATTTTAGCAATTGTATTCAATTTTTCTATCACAGCACTCATGACTTTACCCGTTCTTGATTCTCTATAATTCATATATATTTCAATAAGCTCCAAATAGGTTGTGGGTTCTCCCATAACAACAGTTTTTAATTTTTCGGTTTTTCAAATTTTTATGGATTTTTGGGTATATAAGAAAAAAAATAAAACAAGACAAAAAGAAACTAGACAAAAGTAAACTAAGCAAAATAATACTAGACAGAAATAAACTAAGCACAAATAAACTAAACAAAAGTAAAATAAGCAAAACAAAACAAAATAAAATAAAAACAGAGAGAGAGGTAGAGTGTACTCCCCAGGTGAACTTGTGAGTAGAGCTATGCCTCCCCGGCAACGGCGCCAGAAAATAGTCTTGATAACCCACAAGTATAGGGGATCGCAACAGTCTTCGAGGGAAGTAAAACCCAAATTTATTGATTCGAAACAAGGGGAGGTAAAGAATACTTATAAGCCTTAACAACTGAGTTGTCAATTCAGCTGCACCTGGAAAAGCACTAGTAACAGGGGTGATGTAAAAGCAGCAGTAATATGAGAGCAATAGTAACAGTAACACAGCAGCAGTAGCGGTAACACAGAGGCAATGGCACCAGAAAATAGTTGATACTACTTCCAATGTCATATAGGAACGAGTATATGATGATGAAAGATGGACCGGAGTTCCCAGCTATCTACACTAGTGGTAACTCTCCAATAACAAGTGACAAGTGTTGGGTGAACAAATTACAGTTGGGCAATTGATAGGATTGAAATAGCATTAAGCAGAACATCAAGATTATTAATCATGTAGGCATGTTTTCCATATATAGTCATACGTGCTCGCAATGAGAAACTTGCATAACATCTTTTGTCCTACCAGCCGGTGGCAACCGGGCCTCAAGGGAATCTACTGGTAATTAATAATACAAAGACCGGAGCAAAGCATTAACACTTGGTGAAAACATGTGATCCTCATACCTACGCCTTCCCCTCCAGTTATCCCAGTTGTTGTCACTCTGGGGCCTCGTGTTCCGGACATAGACATGTGCAAACAACTTGTAGATACAATCTAAGCAATAATTATAGAGCTTAAATCTAAGATCATGCCACTCGTGCACTAGTGACAAGCATTAAACACAACAAGATTGCAGCAACAATAACTTCACAAACTTTATAGATAGACTGATCATAATGTAACAATTCATCGGATCCCAACAAACACAACACCGATTACATCAGATGTATCTCAATCATGTAAGGCAGCTCATGAGATCATTGTATTGAAGTACATGGGAGAGAGAGTACCAACTAGCTACTCGCTAGAACCCGTAGTCCATGGGGGAACTACTCACGGAGCATGATGGAGGCGGTGGCGTCGATGGAGATGGCTTCCGGGGGCACTTCCCCGTCCCGGCGGCGTGCCGAAACAGAGACTTCTGTCCCCCGAAACGGAGTTTCGCGATGGCGGCGGCGCCCCTGGAGTCTTTCTGGAGTTTCGTCAATCGGTCTCGGGTTTTTAGGTCTTGAGGGAGGCGCGAGGGGGTGCCTAGGGGTCCCACCCCATAGGCTGGCGCGCCCCCCCCTCTAGGCCGCGCCGCCCTGTAGTCTGGGAGCCCTGGGCCTCCCCTCCGGCTCTCCTTCGGTGTTCTGGTCCGTCTCGGTGAAATAAGATGTTTGGCCTTTGTTTCGTTGAATTCCGAGAATATTGCCCGAACAGCCTTTCTGGGACCAAAAACAGCAGAAAACAGGAACTGGCACTTCGGCATCTTGTTAATAGGTTAGTTCCGGAAAATGCATGAAATCATTATAAAGTGTGAGCAAAACATGTAGGTATTGTCATAAAACTAGCATGGAACATCAGAAATTATAGATACGTTGGAGACGTATCACAATACTCAAGAAAGGCATGATTATCTTTGGCTAGACGGCTAGTGGATAAGAGACTCTTATATGCACTTGGAACATGCATAATATTTTTGAGATGCAAATCACGATTAGGGGTACGAATTATAGATTCACCAATGTGATGTATATCCTCGCCTGTGACATGATCAGTTGCTCCGGTGTCGATGTACCAATTTGTATCGACACCATAAGAACAAGAACCATATGTTGCACCCGCTGATTTATCCGGACCCCGGTAACCTTTGTTGAACCTCTTCCAATAGTTCAAGGCAATGTGGCCAACCTTGCCACACACCTAGTAGGTCTCATCGCTGCGACCGGCTCCATATGGACGGCTGCCCTGTGGGTAGCGATCACCGCCATTGCCTCGGCCGCCTCTATACCGATCACGATTATTGTGTTCTTTGATCATAACCACTGCCCTAATCACGATACTGGTATTGGTCCTGATCACGGTGCTGGAACTGCTTCTAGTAGTTCCCACGTCCACGGCCACCACTGCGACTGTCGTTGCCTATTCAACGGTACTCTAGAGGAGAGATCCTCATGGAGGGAAGAAGAAGTAGGGGCCATTAGGCGGAGAGTCCTCAGAACGGTCGTACGCGATTTACCCAACTTCGGAACACCTGCTCGAGGACAAGGCCTACTGCTGCTTGTCTGGAATTATCTGGGCGCTTTCGCATTGTTACAATAAGTTGTGATTGTGCCTCTAGGACTCCCGGGATCCGGCTTATAAAGGCGCCAAGATCTAGGGTTTACACGGGGAGTCCTAGCTGGAATATAATCTTGCCTAACTACGAAATATTACATTGTCGTGCACGTCAAGGATCCGCCTACACCTATACGCCGTACTGGATCCATCTACCCCCGATGGGCCAGGCCGGATCTGACTTCCAGTGTAGGTCGGTGGATTCGGCTCCTTGTTCCTAGGATGGACTTCCTACATCTTGATCAGCAGAAACTGGGCCGCTCAATGGGCCATATGCCACCATCACCATCTATGGGCCACCCGGGCTTGCCGGATCTGGCCATTGTCGATGGTACACCCATGAAGTATACCCACAACAGCGACCTCCATGAGTGTCAGCGTTTACAGATCACCCATCTCCAGAGGGCCTCCCTTCCATCCGAGACTCATATGCCATGAACTGAGCATATACATCGCTCAGAGTCACGTTCTTCTTCGCCTCCAGCAAGGCATTGATCGCGGAAACGAAACCGTCATAGGTATCATCGAGCCCAACGAGGATGTGTGAAATCACGTCCATGGTGTCCATGGGCTTTCCAGCAGATGCCATCTCGCCGGAGAGACCCTTGATCTCATCCAGGTAGACCTGCCTTGTTTTATCCTCCTTGTGACACTGATTCATCTTCGTGTGGAGGTGCACGATTTGCGACTATGACTGCACGGAGAACATATCCATCACAGCTTTCCAGACCGCGGTGGTAGTCGAGAGGCCAACCATCTGTGTAAGAACCTCCCTTGAAATATTCCTGACCAAGAACCCTAGGATGGTATGGTCTTGCGCAACCCATCACACATGCTCGGGATTGGGAATATTCACACAACCCCATCCTTGTATTTGGTATTGATCTCCTTCTCCGGTTCCACCGACGATCCATGGAGGAAGCCAAACAACTGAGCACCACGAATCTCAGGGAGAACTTGGGTTTGCCAAAGCAGTAAATTCTCTCGGGTTAACTTTTCCGAGAGGTTGATGTTGAGAACCACCGCACCAGATGCCGATGATGAAGAAGACGACATGATGCTTGTCGACGGCGACGATGCTGATGGTGGCAGTGACCTAGATGTGTTTGGAAGAAGCTAGCTCTAATACCATATCAAAACATATGGGAAGCGGTAACCCTAACATAGGGCTGAGGTGTGTTTATATATTCTGGGTTGTACATTTTCCGTTGTGTTGTCGGCCCAAAATGAGTTATAGGATGAAAGTTCTTTTTAAAATGAAAGCCTTGCCCCGGTCTCTACATCAATAGATGCACACAACCAATCATAGGACGAACGAAAGTGGAGGAAACCCATCATCAACATCACAAATGTGTGGTCTCGCACATAGCGCGCCCCTCTCCACCTTGGTCGGGAGCGGGTGGAGCCACGCCCCAGTGAAAAGCACTCAACACGGTGCTTTTTCAGAAAATCGGATGGAATCATGGAAGTCGTGCGCCTGGTTCTTTCAAAAATTGCAACGGCACTATGGTGGGCGCTATGGCAACAATGGTGGCGGTGGCTGAAATCCATGGAGCGGCGGTGGTGGTTATAGGTATCGACATCACCCTTCTTTAAAATTTTCTTATTCTTAGGTTTTCCTGTAATTTTTATTGCTGAGCTCTCCTTCTGGAATGTTCTAGAGAAAAGCTATGTTTTGTGTAACCAGTTGGCGATTTCATTGGAACGCTGCAGTTCTACTAAAGAAAAATGCATTTCGAAAAAATAATTCATGGGCCAAATCTCTCGTGGAGAGGGCTTGAGCTGGGCCGGCCTCAGGGAGCTGGCAACGGAACGGAACGGCGCCCCGGTTCTAGTTCCCTCCTCTTCTTCTCTCAAAAGCACCTCGGCCGCTGCTCGCAAAGCCAGTTCCTTCCGCCCGAATCCTCGCCGCTCCCCCATCCAAGCCAAGAAATTTCCCCGCCGCCAAGAACTGCCCTCGCCGACCCATCCAAGCCTTCTTGGCTGAAGCGACGCCGGGGAGACAGGGAACTCGTCTGCTTCCCCAACTCAACTCAAGACCGGCCGGAGGATCAACAAGGCCAAGAACCGCGCGCGGCCAAGACCGGCCAAGAAACGCTCAAGATCGTCGATGGCGAGGGCGCCGAAGCGTGAGCGCGGCCCCGTCAGGCGTCTTCTCCGCGGCGCGGTGGCGCTCGGCGGCGGCGCCATCGACTGCCTCCGCCACCCCGGCGCCTTCCTCCGCTCCAAGAACGCGAGAAGGGCCAGTACAGCAGCAGCCATGGCCAGGAAGAACTGGCGCGACGACGCGCAGCCTGCGGGGGAGCCTCTACTCCGGCGAGCGGTGGCACGCGCCCGCGGCGCCGTCGACGCTGTGCTCCATCCCGGACGGTGCGCGCTCGCCGTCATCCGCAACCTCCTCCAGCGCGCGCGCGCCGTAGGCCGCGACTTCCTCCAGCGCGTGCTCCGCCTCGTCCCCGAGTTCATCCGCCGCCTGCTACAGGGAGAGAACACGCCGCCGCCGCGACAGCCGTCGCCGCCGAAGCGACAGCCGTCGACCCCGAAGCGACAGCCGTCGACGCCGAAGCGCTACGCGTGGTACTATCCTCGTCCTCCTCGTCCTGCCAGGAGGTCCCCCTCTCCGACGCCACCGACCCCTCCGACCCCACCGCCCGATGTGGTAAGAAATCTTGCCTTCTTCCGTGAGATGCTGCATCCATGTTCTGTGCCTGTCTGTGTATAATTCCATCCGGAGGGGATGCCACATAGGGAGTCTTGGCTTGCTCCAATAAGGTCTGAATATGATCAGTAGCCCACCTGCTTGCTTGCTTGCGTTACAGACATTGAGATTTTTCGATCAAGTCCATATTTCCCACATGCCACATAGGATAGTTGCACAATTAACATGCCAACAAAAGGCACTATCAACATGATCTTGGCTAGCTCCACATTACCTGACGCAGCACCACTAGTTTGATGCCAAACTGAAGAATTATGTGCATTCATTAAGTTATTACCTGCTAGCTTACTGAACCTTCTAATTTCAGAGCGTTCCAATTATGACTTGGACGATTTTATGATGCTACTGGTGATTAGAAGAACATTCTGTTCTGGTGACTTGAACTGATTTTGCTGCTGATCAGGAACACTCATCATGCAGCCTATGCTTCACTATGTTGGTTGCAGTGTCACCAATACCATAATTGTTCTGTTCTTATGATTCTTCATGAGACATAAAAATGAATGCAGTAAATTATTTTTCTCACTTCGTCATGTAGTGCTAGTTCAGTACTCTTTAGCTTTTGTGCATAATTTGTGTAACTGTCTCGAAATTCAGACTGCTTTTGTTCCTTCCACCAAGCAGTTGCTTTCTCTTATAGAAATCTAAATTCTAAGAGTACTCTGCAATTCTAAATTCTAAGAATCATTTGGTGAAACAGATTATGTGAAAATTTTGCAAACAAAATTCTTCCGTGAGATGCTGCATCCATGTTCCGTAAAAGATTCACAGCTCTCTGTGTATAATTCTATCCGGAGGGGATGCCACATAGGGAGTCTTGACTTGCTTCTTTAGGGTCTGAATATGATCAGTAGCCCACCTGCTTGCTTGCGTTACAGACTTTGGGATTTTTCGATCAAGTCCATATTTCCCACATCCCACATAGGATAGTTGCACAATTAACATGCCAACAAAAGGCACTATCAACATGATCTTGGCTAGCTCCACATTACCTGACGCAGCACCACTAGTTTGATGCCAAACTGAAGAATTGTGTGCATTCATTAAGTTATTACCTGCTAGCTTACTGAACCTTCTAATTTCAGAGCGTCCCAATTATGACTTGGACGATTTTATGATGCTACTGTTGATTACAAGAACATTCTGTTCTGGTGACTTGAACTGATTTTGCTGCTAATCAAACACTCATCATGCAGCCTATGCTTCACTATGTTGGTTGCAGTGTCACCAATACCATAATTGTTCTGTTCTTATGATTCTTCATGAGACATAAAAATGAATGCAGTAAATTATTTTTCTCACTTCGTCATGTAGTGCTAGTTCAGTACTCTTTAGCTTTTGTGCATAATTTGTGTAACTGTCTCGAAATTCAGACTGCTTTTGTTCCTTCTGCCAAGCAGTTGCTTTCTCTTATAGAAATCTAAATTCTAAGAGTACTCTGCAATTCTAAATTCTAAGAATCATTTGGTGAAACAGATTATGTGAAAATTTTGCAAACAAAATTCTTCCGTGAGATGCTGCATCCATGTTCCGTAAAAGATTCACAGCTCTCTGTGTATAATTCTATCCGGAGGGGATGCCACATAGGGAGTCTTGACTTGCTTCTTTAGGGTCTGAATATGATCAGTAGCCCACCTGCTTGCTTGCGTTACAGACTTTGGGATTTTTCGATCAAGTCCATATTTCCCACATCCCACATAGGATAGTTCCAGAATTAACATGCCAACAAAATGCACTATCAACAAGATCTTGGCTCCACATTACCTGAGGCAGCACCACTAGTTTGATGCCAAACTGAAGAATTATGTGCACTGATTATTATGACCTGCTAGCTTACTGAACCTTCTAATTTCAGAGCGTTTCAATTATGACTTGGACGGTTTTATGATGCTACTGGTGATTACAAGAACATTCTGTTCTGGTGACCTTGAACTGATTTTGCTGCTAATCATGAACACTCATCATGCAGCCTATGCTTCACTATGTTGGTTGCAGTGTCACCAATACCATAATTGTTCTGTTCTTATGATTCTTGATGAGACATAAAATTGAATGCAGTAAATTATTTTCTCACTTCGTCATGGAATGCTAGTTCAACACTCTTTAGCTTTTGTGCATAACTTGTGTAACTGTCTCGAAATTAAGACTGCTTTTGTTCCTTCTACCAAGCAGTTGCTTTCTCTTATAGAAAATCTAAATTCTAAGAGTACTCTGCAATTCTAAATTCTAAGAATCATTTGGTAGTAACTAGTAAGATTACATGTGACTTAAGCATGAGTGCAGCCATTTCTGACACCAAACTTTTGTGCTTCACTTAAGCATCAAGTTTTTTTTCTTCCTTTAAATTTGCTGAGCTGAGAGCAAACTTTACATTTCCATTTTCCATAGTACGTTGGTGGCGAACAAGTGCCTGAGAAGACGATCCGTTTGTATGTTGAGTACTGCACACGGCCATGCCCGCCAAAGTCAACCGTTTGCCACTTCTGCACCTTTGAAGAGCAAAAGGCTACAAAGTGTACTGTTTCTACCGATTGTGTGAGTACTTAATTGATGTACTTTGAAAAAACTCCCAGTTGAGTTTTGAGCTAACGCTATTTTTTCTTTTCATCTGTAGATAATTTTGCACTGTGATGAGTTTCATCGTCGCAATGGGCAACACGTTCGCTGTGACGAGCCCGGCTGCAGCGTGAGGGTGCGCCCAGGCCTGGACCAGGAGAGGCATGTCCACTTTTGTCACAGATCACCTGCTGACTGGTGGAAGAAGTATGTTCGACAGCCACAGCCATGTGATCAATAGCAGTATAGCACCCCTAGTGTACAACTTATAACTCTGTTGTTGGGCTCGTATTGAGCAGAAACATGCTGGTGGAAGCAGTATGTTTGAGGAGTGAAAACATTGAAGATCACAACAGTCCTTTCTGTTGCAAATCTTGTTGCTTTGTGTGTGTTTGTGAATGGATAACCGACAGTTGTATATTGGAATTCGTGAATGTATTGAATGGAGCGCTTTGATCCATTGTTTGGCTTGTATGTTGTTAAATTCATCATCCAGTATGAGGATTATGGTCAAGTTCCTGACCCTGTTGTGCACTTAGTAGACCAAAGGTTCCATTGCAACACTGTTTCTCTTCTTATGCTGCTCAACAGTGCCAGATCCAAGGGCCTTGTCTAGTTGCCAGACTGGTACAGTATTCAATTTCCTGTGACTCAAGTAAGCCCTGAACACTCCAATCACTTCGGTATGGAATTTCGATTTCAAATGTGTTCTCTCGTTAGTATAACTTTAGGAAATATGAATGTAAATCACTTGCTTTCTTTTAACTCAGTTATTCCTTATTGGTAAAAAAACTCTTAGGCAGTTCCCACCATCGTGATATGGAGGCCTAAATTAATTATGGGGATTAATCTCATATTTGTATAGCACCTTTTCCGCATTGGTTTCAAATTAGTATCATAAAATCATACGTAAACGCGTCCAAATCACTCTTCTCATTCTACAGTTATTTTGATGTTGTAATAATAAACCAATGCAGATAAACTGCAGTTCGGAATAGAAGATATGCCTACACGTAGTGTAGAATTTATAACTGTTGCTGGGCTCATGTTGAGCAGAAACATGTATGCTCTGTTATCTGAGCATGAATTTTTTGTATGAGCTTTCCTGTAACTTTGGTTCAATCTGAATATACCAGTATGACCCTGCTTAATGAAAAAAAAAAGTATCTTTCTCTGAAAGCTCTTGCCAGGAAAAATATAAGAAAACAGAGGTCAAATATGAGCCATGTGAATACTATATATGTGGCATATATAGGTAGTTGACACAAAACTGCACTCATTAAGTTACAAAATTTGCGCCCAACTTTGCTGATTTTACAAAATAAACCAGCAAAAACCTTGCATTTTTCCTTAAGAGTGTCACATAAATAAGTCTTGAGAAACAAGAAGAATGTTGCACCAAATGAATGAGCAAATAGCAAATTATTTTGATACACAAGGATGTCTGTTTTCCATATAAAATTACACTGACTTACCTTGCCTGAGACCTTGTGCATCTCTCCTTATGATGCGAGATAGCATTGACGACTTGCCGGACCCAACCGTTCCAACCACCGCCGCAAGCTCGCCTCTATGTACCTCCATATTGATCCCCTTCAACACTATCTCCAACACGAGTGCTCCCTCCACACAACAGGTAGTGCATTCCAACTTGCCATCTCGATGACATCAGTGCAAAAGGACATACCACAGAACCATATCAACAAACCACGGCAGGAGAGTAACACAGATTATTTAGCATTCAATTTATGCAACCTA
This sequence comes from Lolium rigidum, assembly GCF_022539505.1. Taxonomy (NCBI): domain Eukaryota; kingdom Viridiplantae; phylum Streptophyta; class Magnoliopsida; order Poales; family Poaceae; genus Lolium; species Lolium rigidum. Next base: position 327,480,306 of record NC_061514.1, on the reverse strand, counting down.
TAGTTTCTGAACCATGTGCACAGTTATGAATGACAATGGCGATTAACATCCAGGAATACCCATGATTGGTACTTGGTAGCACTGTTACCCACTTACCCAAAAAACTCAAAGAAAAGGAGTGAGAGAGAGAGCAATGCAGACTCTGCTGATGAAGCAAGGATTCTTCCCTTACCAGAATTCCCTTGCAACCATCAACAACACACTAACTAACAAATGAGTCAAATTTCCTGCATCTTTTGACAGTTTAATATTTCAAAAAAATTTGCTAATTGTAAACGAAAAATACACACGCAGATGCAGACACACACCAGAGGGAAATTGGGTATTCCTCAAGTTTTCCATTGATACATTAAACTGTGTGATGTACATGATTACAGCATGGGTAAACAAAGAAAAACTCGAACTATTTATTCAACTGGGTCGAAGCTAGTGTGGATGGACTTGGGGTCCAAGTGATCACTTGAGTAGTTTGTCCATGACTTTCTCTAAGAAGCGCAATAGCCTAGCAAACCACACAACTGCAAGCTCACTCAACCATTTTGTAAGCAGCACCTGAAGCCAAGTTCATGTTTCTAAAATCAGGTGTAATCCAAATAGGAGCCGGAAAGTTGGAACAAAGCTGAGAAGATACAAGTTCTTCCTTGCTGTTATCATCCAAGTTGAGAATTCCCATATCACGGTGATTATTCTTAAATCCCAATGTCCACAACATATTATCGTCAGTAAAGTAGACATGATTTGCCTTGAGCGATGGGTATTCTTCAGCACTGAGACAAAGTGATTCATTATGCCCAAGAAACAAAACATGGTCACGCAAGCAATTGATTTCCTTAAGTTTACTCCCAGCAGCTTCAACTTCATATATTCTGAATTTTGTAGTATTCCAAAACACAGTTTCCCCAGGATCAGGTTCCAACTTCAAATCCTCAAAGAGTCTCCAAATAAAAAGCAGATCACCAGATGGAGATTGAACAATGTATGCATACTCACAGTCAACATCCCTGTGTATGCTTATGATCGTATTCATTTGGACCGTAGGGCCACTAAGATCAAAAGTGTGAAGATCTCCCGTTGTAGACACAGCATACAACAAGCCATCCTTGTAAATGCAATCGCAATAGATATAATGATGCGGCAGCCAGGTCCATTTATCATCCCCTAGCCTTGCAAAAGAGATCTGGCGCACTGGGTTATGGATGAGCACCACAATGTAGCTTCCCGTGGATGTATCAGGGAACACAAATGCCTTATATTGGAATTCATCCCGCAGCTTGTCAAGAGCGAAGATCAACGGTGAGATATAGTTAGTAGTTCTTCCAGTGAGCCAAGACAATTCATACTTGTGGAGAACACCGTACTCATCAAAGATGGGCTTCACATGCTCGAGGGTGGTCACCGAAGGTAAAGCAATCTGTTCACATGTGATCGGATTGAGAAGATGCATCTCAGATCTCTCATCAACAGTAAGTAGCCAGCCATGAGAGGACCCAATCAAACACCTAGAGCGGATAGGTGGCTCCGGAAGAGTTAACTTGTACGATCTCCTTTCAGTGAGGCTGTAGAGGCAAGCAGAGCTATCACCAGCAGATTCAGAAGTATAGAGGAGGCACGGCCATAGTTTATACTGCCCAAGGCTTCGTAGGCTGGCATATGCAGAGTGCCAAGAGAGGCAGACGGCGCCAGCGCGTATAAAGTCAGGCATTTCAAGGGTGGCAAAGATACCCATCAAGACGTCCTGAGGCAGCTCTGGCGATGTGCCCACGATAGTCTCGGTCAGTGGTTGATGAACATCTTTGCAGAATTTATTCAGTGAGCCGGAAGTGAAGCCTACCAGCCTTTGCAAAACTCTGAAGACTAGGGAGCACAAAGATGTCCGCTGTATAGCTAGACTCCCTAGGCTCATCATCGAGGCGACGCTACTTAGCTCCATGAGAGCAGTGTCACTCTGCAAAGGTCTCGAACTTGGGCCAAGCAGACAAATTTCTTCTTCAAGTATAACTGAGGGAAGGCGGAACTCGTGGCTAAATTTCTTCAGTAACTCCCAAAGTTGCAAAGCCCTGATGCTTGGACAAATTTCTTCAGACGAAAGGCAGGCTGCTGTCTATACTTGCAAAACCCTGATGCTTGGACAAATTTCTTCAGACGGAAGGCAGGCTCCTGTCTATAATTGCAAAAGCCTGATGCTTGGACAAATTTCTTCAGACGGAAGACAGGCTCCTGTCAATACTTGTATAGACCACCAACCGAGGGCACACTCCTAATTCGAATAGCTGAAGCAAATCCGAGTACAGTAGGGAGACGGATATCAAAGATCCGGAGTCTTGGTTGCTTGCTGAAGGAATTCCGCTCGGTTTCTTCCCCGAATTCCGCCCTCGCAAGCTAGGGGCTAAAGGAGGAGCACTGACCGGCGGCAGGCGAGACGACGGGATTAATCGGCTGGGGAAAGAGCCGGGAGAAGAGTAAGCTGCTGGGATGAGCAAGCTGGCTTCGCGGCGGCGGACGGCGGCGGGATGTGAGTGGGAGTGATGGAGCGGCGGCGCCGTTCTGCTTTAATGGATGGAGTCCACGACCGATGTATTTTCCTAGTTTTGTTTCACAGAAAAAAAACGTAAAACTTGAGGCACCTTCAAAAGCCATTTTTACGGGACCATTGTTGCAAATAGGCTGATGTTTGAACAGTATGATATTCTCTAGGAGCATCTCCACCGGCGGCTTCTAAATAGACGTCAGCAGGGGCGCCGGCACTATCGTATGGGGTGTCGATAGAGCATCCTTTATTTGGGATGCGGCTCCCACAACGGCGCCCTCAAGACGCCAGTCCCGATAGAAATTAAAACTTAAAATGATTTTGTTGATACGATATTTATACGAAATTTGAACGAAATTTATACGAAAATAACTTGAGTTTAAATTAAAAAAACTTAAAAAAATATCTAGCGGCGCCGTGAGTCGAAGGCGCTGAAGTCCAGGTTGTTGGCGTCGTCGCCATCATTGCTGGATGGCCCGAAGGACCTGTCGTCGGCGGCGGTGGCCTTCTCCTCCTTTGACACGGGCAGCTCGGAAGGCCCGTCGAGGTCGACGAAGTTGGTGCCGTGGTCCTTGACGGACCACAACACCGCATGCCGCGAGTCCATCGCGATATGCCAGTAGTCCTCGTCGACGGAGGGGCCGACCATGAAGTTCTGGCCGGGGAACTCCTCCTCGTCGTCGTCGCCACGGAGGGTCGCTTGCGCCTCCGCCTCCTTCTCCCACCATTTCTTCTTTGCCGGCGGAAGCGGTGACGAGGCAACAGGCTAGAGACTGTACTGTCTCTACCGATTATGTGAGTACTTAATTGATGTACTTTTTAAAAAACGGTTGGTTTTTGAGCTAACGTTATTTTTTCTTTTCATTTGTAGATGATTGTGCATTGTGCTCGGAAACATAGATCCAATGGGTCATATGTTCGCTGTGAGGAGCCCGGCTGCAACGTGAGGGTGCGCCCAGGCCTTGACCAGGAGAGGCATGTCCACTTTTGTCACAGATCACCTGCTGACTGGTGGAAGAAGCATGTTCGACAGCCACAACCATGTGATCAGTAGCACCCCTAGTGTACAACTTATAACTCAGTCGCTGGGCTCGTATTGAGCAGAAACATGCTGATGGAAGCAGTATGTTTGAGGAGTGAAAACATTGAAGATCACAACAGTCCTTTCTGTTGCAAATCTTGTTGTTTTGTGTGTGTTTGTGAATGGTTAACCGACAGTTGTATATTGGAATTTGTGAATGTATTGAATGGAGCACTTTGATCCATTGTTTGGCTTGTATGTTGTTAAATTCATCATCCAGTATGAGGATTATGGTCAAGTTTCTGACCCTGTTGTGCACTTAGTAGACCAAAGGTTCCATTGCAACACTGTTTCTCTTCTTATGCTGCTCAACAGTGCCAGATCCAAGGGCCTTGTCTAGTTGCCAGACTAGTACACTATTCAATTTCCTGTGACTCAAGTAAGCCCTGCACACTCCAATCACTTCGGTAGATTTCAAATGTGTTCTCTCGTTAGTATAAGTTTAGGAATTATGAATGTAAATCACTTGCTTTCTTTTAACTCAGTTATTCCTTATTGGTAAAAAAAACTCTTAGGCAGTTCCCACCATCGTGATATGGAGGCTAAATTAATTATGGGGATTAATCTCATATTTGTATAGCATCTTTTTCGCATTGGTTTTGATTTAGTATCATAAAATCATACGTAAATGCGTCCAAATCACTCTTCTCATTCTACAGTTATTTTAATGATGTAATATCAAACAAATGCAGATAAACTGCAGTCCGGAAGCCTACACGTAGTGTAGAATTTATAACTCTGTTGCTGGGGTCATGTTGAGCAGAAACATGCATGCTCTGTTCATCTGAGCACGAGTTTTTTGTATGAGCTTTCCTGTAACTTTGGTTCAAACTGAACATACCAGTAAGATCCTGCTTAATGGAAAGAAAAACTGTATCTTTCCCTGAAAGCTCTTGCCGGAAAAAAAAACAGAGGTCAAATATGTGCCATGTGATTCCATGAGTTTCCCCACAAACGAAATCAGTTCAAGCACTATTACTATATATATGGCATATATAGGTTGTTGACACAAAACTGCACTCATTAAGTTACAAAATTTGGGCCCAACTTTGCTGATTTTACAAAATAAACCAGCAAAAAACTTGCATTTTTCCTTAAGAATGTCACATAAATAAGTCTTGAGAAATAAGAAGAATGTTGCATCAAATGAATGAGCAAATAGCACATTATTTTGATACACAAGGATGTCTGTTTTCCATATAAAATAACACTGACTTACCTTGCCTGAGACCTTGTGCATCTCTCCCTATGATGCGAGATAGCATTGACGACTTGCCGGACCCGACCGTTCCAACTACCGCCGCGAGCTCACCTCTATGTACCTCCATATTGATCCCCTTCAACACTATCTCCAACACGAGTGCTCCCTCCACACTACAGGTAGTGCATTCCAACTTGCCATCTCGATGACATCGGTGCAAAAGAAGATAACACAGAACCATATCAACAGGAGAGTAACACAGATTATTTAGCATTCAATTTATGCAACCCATAGTTTCTGAACCATTTGCACAGTTATGAATGGCAATGGCGATTAACATCCAGGAATACCCATGCTTGGTACTTGGTAGCAATGTTACCCACTTACCCCAAACACTCAAAGGAAAGGAGTGAGAGAGAGCAATGCAGACTCTGCTGCCGAAGCAAGGATTCTTCCCTTACCAGAATCCCTTGCAACCATCAACAACACACTAACTAACAAATGAGTCAAATTTCCTGCATCTTTTGACAGTTTAATACTTCAAAAGAATTTGCTAATTATAAACGAAAAATACACACGCAGATGCAGACACACACCAGAGGGAAATTGGGTATTCCTCAAGCTTTCCATTGACACATTAAACTGTGTGATGTACATGATTACAGCATGGGTAAACAAAGAAAAACTCGAACTATTTATTCAACTGGGTCGAAGCTAGTGTGGATGGACTTGGGGTCCAAGTGATCACTTGAGTAGTTTGTCCATGACTTTCTCTACGAAGCGCAATAGCCTAGCAAACCACACAACTGCAAGCTCACTGAACCATTTTGTAAGCAGCACCTGAAGCCAAGTTCATGTTTCTAAAATCAGGTGTAATCCAAATAGGAGCCGGAAAGTTGGAACAAAGCTGAGAAGATACAAGTTCTTCCTTGCTGTTATCATCCAAGTTGAGAATTCCCATATCACGGTGATTATTCTTAAATCCCAATGTCCACAACATATTATCATCAGTAAAGTAGACATGATTTGCCTTGAGAGATGGGTATTCTTCAGCACTGAGACAAAGTGATTCATTATGCCCAAGAAACAAAACATGGTCACGCAAGCAATTGATTTCCTTAAGTTTACTCCCTGCAGCTTCAACTTCATATATTCTGAATTTCGTAGTATTCCAAAACATAGTTTCCCCAGGACCAGGTTCCAAATTAAAATCCTCAAAGAGTCTCCAAAGGAGCAGCAGATCACCCCATGGAGCTTGAACAATGTATGCATACTCACAGTCAACATCGCTGGGTATGCTTATGATCGTATTCATTGCGACCGTAGGGCCACTAAGATCAAAAGTGTGAAGTTCTCCCGTTGTAGACACAGCATACAATAGGCCATCCTTGTAAATGCAATCAGAAAAGAGATAATGAGGTGGCAGCCAGGTCCATTTATCATCCCCTAGCCTTGCAAAAGAGAGCTGGTGCACTGGGTTATGGATGAGCACCACAATGTAGCTTCCTGTGGATGTATCAGGGAACACAAACGCCTTATAGTGGAGTTCATCCCGCAGCTTGTCAAGAGCGAAGATCAACGGTGAGTTATAGCGAGTAGTTCTTCCAGTGAGCCAAGACAATTCATACTTGTGGAGAACACCGTACTCATCAAAGATGGGCTTCACCTGCTCGAGGGTGGTCACCGAAGGTAAAGCAATCTGTTGACATGTGAAGGGATTGAGAAGATGCATCTCAGATCTCTCATCAACAGTAACGAGCCAGCCATGAGAGGACCCGATCAAACACCTAGAGCGGATAGGTGGCTCCGGAAGAGTTAACTTGTACGATCTCCTTTCAGTGAGGCTGTAGAGGCAAGCAAAGCTATCACCAGCAGATTCAGAAGTATAGAGGAGGCACGGCCATAGTTTATACTGCCCAAGGCTTCGTAGGCTGGTGTATGCAGAGTGCCAAGAGGGGCAGACGGCGCCAGCGCGTATAAAGTCAGGCATTTCAAGGGTGGCAAAGATACCCATCAAGACGTCCTGAGGCAGCTCTGGCGTCTCGGTCAGTGGTTGATGAACATCTTTGCAGAATTTATTCAGTGAGCCGGAAGTGAAGCCTACCAGCCTTTGCAAAACTCTGAAGACTAGGGAGCACAAAGATGTCCGCTGTATAGCTAGACTCCCTAGGCTCATCATCGAGGCGACGCTACTTAGCTCCATGAGAGCAGTGTCACTCTGCAAAGGTCTCGAACTTGGGCCAAGCAGACAAATTTCTTCTTCAAGTATAACTGAGGGAAGGCGGAACTCGTGGCTAAATTTCTTCAGTAACTCCCAAAGTTGCAAAGCCCTGATACTTGGACAAATTTCTTCAGACGAAAGGCAGGCTGCTGTCTATACTTGCAAAACCCTGATGCTTGGACAAATTTCTTCAGACGGAAGGCAGGCTCCTGTCTATAATTGCAAAAGCCTGATGCTTGGACAAATTTCTTCAGACGGAAGACAGGCTCCTGTCAATACTTGTATAGACCACCAACCGAGGGCACACTCCTAATTCGAATAGCTGAAGCAAATCCGAGTACAGTAGGGAGACGGATATCAAAGATCCGGAGTCTTGGTTGCTTGCTGAAGGAATTCCGCTCGGTTTCTTCCCCGAATTCCGCCCTCGCAAGCTAGGGGCTAAAGGAGGAGCACTGACCGGCGGCAGGCGAGACGACGGGATTAATCGGCTGGGGAAAGAGCCGGGAGAAGAGTAAGCTGCTGGGATGAGCAAGCTGGCTTCGCGGCGGCGGACGGCGGCGGCGGCGGCGGGATGTGAGTGGGAGTGATGGAGCGGCGGCGCCGTTCTGCTTTAATGGATGGAGTCCACGACCGATGTATTTTCCTAGTTTTGTTTCACAGAAAAAAAACGTAAAAGCCATTTTTACGGGACCATTGTTGCAAATAGGCTGATGTTTGAACAGTATGATATTCTCTAGGAGCATCTCCACCGGCGGCTTCTGAATAGGCATCAGCAGGGGCGGCGGCACTATCGTATGGGGTGCCGATAGAGCATCCTTTATTTGGGATGCGGCTCTCACAACGGCACCCTCAAGACGCCAGTCCCGATAGAAATTAAAACTTAAAATGATTTTGTTGAAACGATATTTATACGAAATTTGAACGAAATTTATACGAAAATAACTTGAATTTAAATTAAAAAAACTTAAAAAAACATCTAGCGGCGCCGTGAGTCGAAGGCGCTGAAGTCCAGGTTGTTGGCGTCGTCGCCGTCATCGCTGGATGGCCCGAAGGACCAGTCGGCGGCGGCGGCGGCCTTCTCCTCCTTTGACACGGGCAGCTCGGAAGGCCCGTCGAGGTCGACGAAGTTGGTGCCGTGGTCCTTGACGGACCACAACACCGCCTGCCGCGAGTCCATCGCGATATGCCAGTAGTCCTCGTCGACGGAGGGGCCGACCATGAAGTTCTGGCCGGGGAACTCCTCCTCGTCGTCGTCGCCACGGAGGGTCGCTTGCGCCTCCGCCTCCTTCTCCCACCATTTCTTCTTTGCCGGCGGAAGCGGTGGCGAGGCCGCAGCGTCCTCCTTGAGGCGGCGGCGGTGGCCCGACCCCGTCGTCCGACGGGCCGGACCAGGGGACGCGCGCCTCCACACCCCCCCCGTCGCGGATGACGACGCCTCCGAAAGGAGGCGCGGGTAAACCCAGCACGTGCGGGCGACGGCTGATGAAGATCCGGTGCGCGAGCTTCCGGACGCCGCGGTCCTTTCCGGCGCCCTCTGCAGAGTCGCCGCCGCCGGCGCCATGCAGGCCACCTGCGAGAAGTGCAGTGGGTCGTGCGGCGGGTCGCCGTGGACGCCCTGGCGGACGCCGTACTTGCGCAACGTTGTGTCGATGTCGCGGCCGTACCACCAGGCACAGCGGCCGACGGTGTTGAAGCGGTCGTGCGAGTGGTCGGCCACCCGCGCGAGCTCGACGGTGCGCTCATCTTCAAACCGCCGCTGCCAGGTTGGGATGTCGACTGATAACGCGTGAAGCACACGTCCGTTGGGAACCCCAAGAGGAAGGTGTGATGCGTACAGCAGCAAGTTTTCCCTCAGAAAGAAACCGAGGTTATCGAACTAGTAGGAGCCAAGAAGCGCGTGAAGGTTGTTGGTGGAGGAGTGTAGTGCGGCGCAACACCAGTGAAACCGGCGCCAACGTGGAACCTGCACAACACAATCAAGATACTTTGCCCCAACGTAACAGTGAGGTTGTCAATCTCACCGGCTTGCTGAAAAAAAAGGATTAAACGTATCGAGTGGAAGATGATGTTTGTTTGCAAAGAACAGTAAGAACAATGATTGCAGTAGATTGTATTCAGATGTAAAAGAATGGACCGGGGTCCACAGTTCACTAGTGGTGTCTCTCCAATAAGATAACTAACATGCTGGGTGAACAAATTACAGGCGGGCAATTGACAAATAAATATTTAATACATATCAATGATGATTACTATGAGATTTAATCAGGGCATTACGACAAAGTACATAGACCGCCATCCAGCATGCATCTATGCCTAAATAATCCACCTTCGGGTTAGCATCCGCACCCCTCCAAGTATTAAGTTGTAAACAACATATAATTGCATTAAGTATGGTGCGTAATGTAATCAACACAAATATCCTTTGACAAAGCATCGATGTTTTATCCCTAGTAGCAACAGCACATCCACAACCTTAGAACTTCCTGTCACTGTCCCAGATTAAATGGAGGCATGAACCCACTATCGAGCATAAATACTCCCTCTTGGAGTTACAAGTATCAACTTGGCCAGAGCCTCTACTAGCAACGGAGAGCATGCAAGAACATAAAAAACACATATATGAAAGATTGATAATCAACTTGACATAATATTCTATATCCATCGGATCCCGCCAAACACAACATGTAGCATTACAAATAGATGATCTTGATCATGTTAGGCAGCTCACAAGATATAAACAATGATAGCACAAGCGGAGAAGACAACCATCTAGCTACTGCTATGGACCCATAGTCCAAGGATGAACTACTCACGTATCAATCCGGAGGCGGGCATGATGATGTAGAGCCCTCCGGTGATGATTCCCCTCTCCGGCAGGGTGCCGGAGGCGATCTCCTGAATCCCCCGAGATGGGATTGGCGGCGGCGGCGTCACAGTAAGGTTTTCCGTATCGTGGCTCTCGGTACAGGGACTTTCGCGACGAAGGCTTTAAGTAGGCGGAAGGGTAGGTCAGGAGGCGGCGCGAGGGACCCACACCATAGGGCGGCGCGGGCCCCCCTCTGGCCGCGCAGGCCTATGGTGCCGGGCCCTCGTGGCCCCTCTTCGTAACCCTTCCGGTCTTCTGGAAGCTCCGCGGAAAAATAAGACCCTGGGCGTTGATTTCGTCCAATTCCGAAAATATTTCCTTTGTAGGATTTCTGAAACCAAAAACAGCAGAAAACAGCAACTGGCACTTCGGCATCTTGTTAATAGGTTAGTGCCGGAAAATGTATAATAATGATGTAAAGTATGTATAAAACATTCAAGTATTATCATAAAAGTAGCATGGAACATAAGAAATTATAGATACGTTTGAGACGTATCATCGACCGTGTTGTCCGGCAAGTTCCTCTCCGCCGGCGTCATCAGGTTTCACCATTACCTCGCGAGGGATCGCGTCTGTGGTCCTGCCGGTGGCGACGGTGGCACGGCGAACCCGACGTTGGAGACGTGCCAGCCGTGCGGCAGTTTGTACTGTACTGGCACGGGTATGCGGTGCCGCATACAGTACATCGGCCTCGTCGAGGCTAAGCTGTAACGGCCTCGTCGTTGTGCGCCATCGTCGCCGCTTGGGTTTGTGGGAGGTTTGCGAGGCGGTAGGACAACGATGGCTAGGGTTGGAAGGCGGAGAAGAAGAGAAGTGCGTGCCGGTGGGGTTTTAAGGGAGGCGGCAGACGCGCATTGAAGGCGCCTGGGTAAGGTAGGTGGACGCCGCGTGGCCAGTCGCCGCCCTCGTCGCCTCTTGGGTTTCCGCGCGGGAGGCCATTAACGCCGACAACCAACCTTCCCGCGTCGTTTCTGATGCGAACCGTCGCGTCCTCTCGCTGACAAGGCGTCCCCACCCGCGAAAACCGTCGTGCCGCGAGACGCCGGCGCGCCCGATTCGCGCCCTTCGCCAAGGGGCCGGCACGGGGTTGCCAGCGCTTCTACTGGGCTCGAAAAAGCGCCAGCACTATTTGGGGCGCGCCGGTGTGAGCCCATTTTTGCTCCCGGCCCCCATAACCTGTCGGGGCCGCTATGGAGGATGCCGGTGGAGATGCTCTAAGTTACTCAGATTCTTTTTGGACTCTTCGAAATTTTAGACCAAATTCTTTACTTCATAATAAAAGATGGTGCAGATAAGATGAAAAAACGAAGAATTTATATTCTAAAACAAGAGCAATAAATTTAGGGATTGCCCTTGTTTTTTTTTTACTGTTATGGACGACTCTAAGATTTATATTGTCAAAGGACACTATCTGAGCCAAGCCTCTAAACCCCATTTAGTTTGTAGATAAGCCAATAATATGTGCCCCAGACAGAACCCAAAAAACATATTTCTAACTGTTAAAAAGATTCTAACAAAAATTCCGCACTACTTCTCGACAATCTATACATTTGTACAGCTTCACAAAAAACGATATTTTTGTGGTCGATATAAAAAATACAAAACATGCCTCACAAAAATTCTTATTTTTGGCACCGCACCAAAAAAATCTTTTATGCACAGCCCAAACGACAAGTCGTTTTTTCATGGAAAGACTCTGTGCGAATGTAGCATGTGAAGATATACATGCTATTTTTTCGTTTGGAACTATTTAACATTCCAAAATGTATGAACGATGAATTTCTAAATAAAAGGGGCAGCCAAAACATCGCTCTCGCCCAAACATGATTTTAAGCCCATGACACATGAATTAATTCTTCAATTGACGTCGACTTAGTATATCTACTTCCTCCGCATATATTAGGGCCCTATATGGTGTCTAACGCTCTTCCATCCAACCTTGTTGGATCTAGATGGACAAGCACTTCGATTTTATGTTCGGAGAATCATGAACCAAGGAGGCATCCAACACTCCAAGCATTGCAACAGACTTTGATTTCAAATATGTTCTCGTTAATAAAGCTCTTATGAATTGGAAATATTTGTATTAGGGTGATTGATCACGCGTTGCGATCGTTCACCTTCCTCGCCCAACGATTCTCCCATGTGATGCTCTTCTACCCAGGCCCACCTCTTCTTTGAGGAAGCCAAAGATGAAACCTTCATATCAATGGTCTCCCGACTACTACCGATCCGAAAGGCAAGCAAGTGATTGATGTGGGTAAGGGTTTCACAAATTGTACCATGCCAAAGACGAAGCCCCCAATCAAGCAACAATGGAGGCCGCCGGAGAGCGGTATGCATAAGCTGAATGTGGATGGAGCCTTCTCCTCGGACGGACGCGCCGGTGCGGGCATGGTGCTTAGAGATACTGATGGCGCTGTCATCTTTGCAGCTTGCAGATGTTTAAAAGGGTGCGCGGATGCCTTGGATGCAGAATTGCAGGCCATGGAGGAAGGTCTCGAGCTTGCCCTGCGGTGGTCGACAGAAGCATTCATCTTGGAGACGGATTGCGCGGAAGCAATAAGCTTGGTCTCGGAGGGGAGCTCCAATATGTCCAGATACGCTAGGAGAATCACAGTCATTAGGGATAAAATTAGGGAAAGAGAGATACGAGTCTTGAAAGTCAGCCGGGTGGCAAACACGGTGAGCCATGGGTTAGCTTTCATAGGAAGAGTGCAAGAGAGGACCACTATGTGGTTGCAAAACTTACCGCTAGAAATCGCTGAGGCGGTTGAGGCTGATTGTAATGCTCTGGATGCTTAATAAAATCTCTTTTTCCAAAAAAAAAATGGTCTCCAGTCCCAAGAAGATGAGGGAGTAGTGGCAATGGGTTTGAGATGACCAATCGGTGAGAACGGGCCACCACAGATGATGGTACATGTGAGTTTACGTGCTTTCAAATTGCTACAAACACGTACATGTTTTGTTCTGAAAGCACACATAATATGTTGCAAGAATAAGCAACAAATCTCCTTTGTTGCATACGTTGCTTTTTGCTACAAGAGTGTGTTCCAAATGTTGCAAACTTTTAACACGGATTTTACCGATTCACGAACAAATTGGTACATAAAATCCGCGAGTTTAGCATCTTATTGAAATATGTTGCAACAAAAGTATTTCTTACACTGGTGAATTTTTTGTTGTGAATCATGAATGGCCCAGATCTACCTGGTCAGATGGCTAGGCGGGTGACACATATGGATATTACCGCGTATCACCCCCACGGCTAGAGCTTGCCTTAGGAATTATGAAGGTACAAATGGTTGCCAGCAATATTTCTTTTAACTTGTTATTCCTTAATTGTCAAGTGGAAAAAACCTTGCCCAGTCCCGATCATTGTGATATACTGCACGCCTATTTGGATTAGTTTTGTATCTGTGATAAGCACCTTGTTTCACCTCGGATGCAAGTACTGACGTGGGCTTAGTATATCCGAAGTCAAACATGTGTTGATATCAGACTTTTAGAACACCTATATGCAGGCTTCTGCTCGCAATCCTAGTTCTGATCACGCGACTATTGATTTCAAGTGTTAGATGACTGACAAGCACCAGAAGACGACCTACATCCACGAATCCAAATTACTCCTCGTTCTGCAAGTGTGCTGAAGCGTGTCTTTTTTTTTTTTTTTTTTGCGAGAAAAAGAGATTCTATTAAATAGCAGGGTTACATTCAGATACAATGATATCAGCTATTTCTGGCAGAGACATCTCTGTTTTCCCCTGAACCCGACCTAATTGGGCAAGCACATGGCTTGCATTGTTTGCATCCCTACTAATCTTAACTAGCTTGTTTTCTCTTTCCCTTAACAGATCTCGTATAGCATTGATCCGAAAAGCATGGGCAGAGCCATTTGGAGAGCTCTGCTTAATCCAGTTGATACCTTCTAAACAATCCGATTCTACTATGAAGTTCATTGGAGTCTAGAGTAGAGCGAGCTTGGCGCCCTCCTCGATCGCCAGAAGCTCAGCTTCTAGGGCGTCCTGACAATTCAGCACTTGTCGGCACGCCGTGAAGACGACCTTTCCTTGACAGTCCTGCAGTACCATACCTATGCCCGCCCTTCCATCAGCCTGTAAAACCACACATGCAAGTCCTTACGATTATAAAGATGCGGGAAGGGAACCCCTAGCCGAATACGCAAGGATTTGACTGTAGTCTGAATTCAAATTCAGAAACGCAAAATTACAACGCTACGATTTACGTTCGGGGTGACTTGTTAACCACTATGACAACGCTTCCCTTCTAGAGCAACCTTGGCCACTGCACGTCAGCAGATAAATCATTATACGAGCAGAAGGTACTACTCGTGCCAACTATGACAACCACATTTTCTAACTCAGAAATGAAAAGAACCGCGTGGCAGAATACTTGTAAGTTCGTTTGACTCATCCAAAAGGCCATTGATACATTCACTGAAGGGCCCGAAAAATGAAGACGTCAGAGGTCAAATAATCGCCATACTTGATTCCATGATTTCTTGCAGCAAATGAAATCAGTTCAATCAGTGTACCTCTTCAATCCCATATATTCTGAAGTGCCACTGTGCAGGAAAGAAACGAACAGCAAATGATACTCTATATATTTAGCAAGAACTGCTTCCAGTCCGGTGCCAGAACTGAGAACGCACAGGATACAAACCTACAGCCCCGCCCCTCTTGACAACTCCGCAGGCAAATCACTGCTGGCTTGGGAGGCAACTTGATGAACCGAGATCTTAGAATTGAAGAAATGTTCTTGCAGGAGCAGGATAAGTACATCATCACTCTCATCTCCACTTGATCTTCATCACCAGAATCTCAAACGTTTCTTTGAGAATACATTGACATAGCATGAATAAGCCAAAGAATGGCGCAAATGACGTCCACATAGACCGTCTAGGTACCCACGTTTCTGTAAATTCCAAAATACTTCAGAATCAACAATCAACAAAGCAGTTAAGAAATTACAACTTACTATAAATCATCTCTAAACAATGCACAATGCCAGACAAATTCAAGTAACTATAAGTATGCTTCTAAAGATGCAAGAAAAAGAAGTTAGCAGAATAGCCAAAGGACTGATTGCATTCTGAATTCAAATTCAGAAAGGAAACTTATGACACCACAGTTTGTTCTGGGTAAGTCGTTCGATACAAAAGGGATGTGTTTGGTCTAGAGTAACCGCAGCCACTGCAGTGGTGTTTCAACAAATAAATCATAGCAAGCAGATGGTACAGTATGACTTTGTGTTCTGTAGAGGTGAAAAAACCCTTGTGGCCTAACTCCTGTAATTAAATAAGCTTGCTTTCCTGCTTAATGAAAAAATGCAATATCTTTCTCCGAAAGCTCATGCCAGAAAATAGAAAACAAATGAAATCAGTTCAATCAATGTGCCCCTTCAATCCCGTACATATCTCCCCAAGCAACAATGTGCAGAAACAAGCAAACAGTAACACTATATATATTTGGCATGGAGGTTGTTGACAAGAACTACTTCCAATCCGATGCCAGAGAACACACAGCTGCATCGATTCAGCTTATACTGAAAGTATCTGATATTTTTATACAAACCTGCAACTCCACCCCCTCCAAGCAGGACAGGAACATCATCACTATCATCTTCATCACCAGCATCACAAGGATTTCGTTGAAATATATGGCCAGAGCATGAATCAGACAAAGAATGGCGCAAATTACTTCCATGTTAACCTGAACATCTTGGTATCCCATGTTTTTCTAAATGCCAAAAACTTCAGAATCAGTCATCACCAAAACAGTAGATGGGAAAGTACTAATTACTAATTACATCATTTCTGAATACAAAATCTTTAAAATAGATGGTATCAGCAAAACAGTAAGACGGAGGGAAAGATTAGCTTCCGTAAACTGCATACATGTTAAACGTAAATAAAACACTAGTATTGATCTCAAAAAGCTCAATTATCACATGACCAACCACGTAGAGCAGCATCTTCATGCTCCAGAAGGGTCACAGGCACAGCACATGCCAACCCATGTTGATTCTACTTCGGTCAATGATGATGTTAAAAACCTGCAAAAAAAAGATGATGTTAAAAAATAGAGGAAAATAAAGTCTTGAATGATGGGTACTGTCTTTCCTAAATTATGTCATGATAAGTATAGAATTCTTCCAACAAAATAATCATATATCTCATGAGATTGGCAACATTCTAGCAAGAATGATGACAACCAGGAGGTTCACGTACGAAAAAACAGAGCTTAAGTGTTCTCCAAAATAACACCACAACTTTCAATCAACAAACATTACAAATGGAGCATTGTGCAAACCAATCGAATTTCTAGAAATAATTTTCTGTAGTTTGGTAGTTTTTTTTAAAAAAATCACTGCTAGCTATGGAGTCAGGCCTGACAGGAAAAAATATTTGCATGCAACATATTGGAGCATTGGTAAACGATATACAATTAACTAATCAAATTTCAGGAAATGATTCCTAGTTTACAAGTTACTGCCATCATTTTTTACTACTACGTTGAAATTCAAAGAAGACTGTAGCTCACAGAGGAAACAATCGCTGAGCAACCGCCAGATCCTTCAATAGTGAGGACGATCAAGGAAGTTCGACATTGATAACAGACCATGATGCTGGAATTATAACGAAACAACAAGTTGTGGAGAAGATTTTGGAGCATGTGTAGCTGCCATGACTGAACGGCAGCCTTATGTTGAGGTGTGCCGGCATCTCTAGTGGCTGCAGTCTTTGCTGTACTGTAGCCACCATTAGGAATAGACCCATCCTAAGGAGGAGACTAGAGGAAGGGATGCACCTGACACAACTTCCTAGGACATTCCTTGTATCTATTAATTGTTAAATTTGGTTGTTGCATCTAAAGAACAGATTAATTATATTGCTTAGGGACATGATTGAGATCTGGTCCTATATATAATGGGCTGGCACACCATATCCGCTAAGCAACAAGAAGCATTACGCCAGGTGCCAATTGCGAAGCCCTCAAGAGTCTGCAGCTGACCTACAGTAGTAGCTGTAGGGTGTTGGCCTTTGGCTTTCTTTTTCATTGTTCTGGATAGCTTTTATAGGGCAGGCATTTTGATTCTTTTAGTTTTTCATGTTTACCCTTTCAAACGATTGCCTTCTTGGTGTTCTTCTAATACAAAATGGGAAATGGCGCATGTTTCGTTGCATGTTCGAGAAAGAGAAACATTATTGAGACCAAGTCCTATATATTCTGCCTCATCTTTAGTCGTTTAGTGCAGCGTTTTGATCACAGGCTACAGGGAGCCCGTTTTTCGAACAATTCAAAAACTCATTTTGAAGTTTCAAAAATCCCCAAAAAAATAGATGTAGAAAATAATGTACTCTACAAACGTGAAAAAATCTCAACTCGAAATGCCCCATCTTTTGGGCTGCACAAAAATAATAATCTGGCATTTAAAGTAGTGAACAGTATAAAATTTCAATCCTCCAAATCCTGTCAGATTTTGTCATTTTTGTCAAGCCCAGAGTATAAGGTATTTCGGGTTGAGATTTTGTATGTTGGTAGAGTACATTATCTACATCCAGGATTCTTTTTTCAGAGTTTTTTATAACTCTGAAATGTTGTTCTCAAATTTTGAATAAAAATCAGGCTCCGTGTAGCTTGAGATCTAGAGCGAATTTCTGAGTTTCACCATCCTAAAGAAGCCATGTCACACAACTGTTCTCTGGGCAGTATTTACCCTATCATGATATAATCTAAGGACCATAACACCTCTGTTTTAGTCAACAAAAGCATTTATTTCGGACCAATTCAATATGCTTAGACCAAACAATCAGTTTGCATGAGAATTCCTGATCATGTATAATTACAGAAAAGACTAAGCATAATATGGAGCACTAAATAAGTCATTGGTGCAATATCGGTTTCATGGCTTCTCTCATTCACTACAGTAAAAATAGATATGTGTTTGTTTCCAATATTAATAAAACTTTTCGATAAATTCATAATAATAGGCTGATAACAGTGTACACTACTAATTGACAAGTGAATGCGTTCTTAACCGTGGAATCCAATAAAATACACAATTGCCTACATGCCTAGAACCATTTAGTTCATAGATTTATTTTAAGTGATCCACATGGCTTAAATCATACTGCTCTTGATCAGCTCAGCATGTTCATAGAATAGTATTTCTAAAATAAATAAATACAGAATAACAGAGGAGTACACCCATACCTGAACTTGTATAGGCATATTTGTTAGCGAAAAGTGCCTGATCTTGTCCAAGCATTTGGGAAGCAAAACTGCCTGGGGTTCAGGGGCACATGGAGTGCAGTCCTATATTGCTCTTGTTCAGAAATGTGCTCAGAAAGGAAGAACTAAGAAGTATGCCATATCATTTGGAGTTCTCATCATGTCCAAGCTTAAAATAGAAAATTGTAATTTAAATTAATTTGAGAATAGAGGCACAACAAAATGAAAGAGCATTGATCCTTCAGATGACAGTACTGGGTCTTAAGGAAAGTTTATCTTTTCTGACTTCCAAAAACAGGAAAAAAATATAAGACAAGCATGCATGCTATATCCATACTGTCCTGGCCTTCTAAATGCAACAAGATGCAACATCCTGGAACATATGACCTAACTACTAACATATGAACAGCTTTGGTCCGATATACGAGGCACTGGAGTATGATCGGTACAATGGGCTGGCACGCTATGTTCACCATTAGGCCAGGTGTCAAAGTCCTCAGGAGCCTGCCACTGACCTAGTAGTTTAGCTTACTGTAGGGGTTTTGGTCTGTCGCTTTCTTTATCTTCTTTGTTGCGGTTGGCTTTTAGGTTTTTTGGTTAGATTGGGCATTTTGGTTTTCTTAGGTTTTGCTGGTCTACTAGCGTTCTTCCAATACAAAACAACACTTAACACATGTAGGTGCATGTTTGAGAAAAAAATCTATTGAGATTAGGTCCTATATATTCCGCCTCATCTTTAGTAGTTTATAGTTTCTCCTCCAATAAAGAAGCCATGTCACACGATAGTCCTCTGGCTGGTATTGAAAAATAAAAAATAGCATACTTGTACATACATACCTGAACTTGTACAGGCATAGTAATAATAATTAGCAAAAGGTGCATGATTTTGTTGGGCCACAACTGGCTGGGCATCAAGGGCACAATGAGTGCAATCCTACATAGCTGTTGATCAGAAATAAATATGACCATCATTTGGAGTTCTCATCAGTCAGAAAAAGGAAACTTAAATATAGAGGAATCGACCAAATGAACAAAAATCATGGAAGTAGATATAGCCAGAATACCTAAAGAACACTAATATTCAGACAACTAACCAGGGCCGTTCACTGACGAAAAAAGAGAAGTATCTTATCTGAACTCCAATCAACCAAAAAGGGCAAGCATGCATCTTGTATTCATCTGTCCTGGCCTTTCAAGTGCAACAATATGCAACCACGTGGAACATATGGTCTGACTACTTATAGCCAAGCAGATTAGTGTCACAAATTACTCTTTCTGCATTTCAGTTTAAAATTAAGCAAACAGTTACAAGCATCTTTCTACAGTTATTTTAATGATGTAAATATGTAATATCAAACCAATGCAGATAAACTGTAGTCCGGAATAGAAGATATGCCTACACGTAGTGTAGAATTCATAACTCTATTGCTGGGCTCATGTTGAGCAGAAACATGTATGCTCTGTTCATCTGAGCACGAATTTTTTTGTATGAGCTTTCCTGTAACTTTGGTTCAATCTGAATATACCAGTAAGATCCTGCTTAATGAAAAAGAACAGTATCTTTCTCTGAAAGCTCTTGCCAGGAAAAAAAGAAGAAAACAGAGGTCAAATATGTGCCATGTGATTCCATGAGTTTTCCCACAAACGAAATCAGTTCAAGCACGAATACTATATATGTGGCATATAGAGGTTATTGACACAAAACAGCACACATTCAGTTACAAAATTTGCGCCCAGCTTTGCTGATTTTATAAAATAAACCAGCAAAAACCTTGCATTTTTCCTTAAGAATGTCACATAAATAAGTCTTGAGAAATAAGAAGAATGATGCACCAAATGAATGAGCAAATAGCACATTATTTTGATACACAAGGATGTCTGTTTTCCAGATAAAGTAACACTGACTTACCTTGCATGAGACCCTTGTGCATCTCTCCCTGTGATGCGAGATAGCATTGACGACTTGCTGGACCCAACCGTTCCAACCGCCGCCGCAAGCTCGCCTCTATGTACCTCCATATTATTCCCCTTCAACACTATCTCCAACACCAGCGCTCCCTCCACACTATAGGTAGTGCATTCCAACTTGCCATCTCAATGACATTAGTGCAAAAGGAGATAACACAGAACCATATCAACAAACCACCGTAGGAGAGTAACACAGATTATTTAGTATTCAATTTATGCAACCCATAGTTTCTGAACCATGTGCACAGTTATGAACGACAATGGTGATTAACATCCCGGAATACCCATGATTGGTACTTCGTAGCACTGTTACCCCAAAAACCCAAAGAAAAAGGAGTGAGAGAGATCAATACAGACTCTGCTGACGAAGCAAGGATTCTTCCCTTACCAGAATCCCTTGCAATCATCAACAACACACTAACTAAGAAATAAGTGAAATTTCCTGCATCTTTTGACAGTTTAATATTTCAGAAGAATTTGTTAATTGTAAAGGAAAAATACACACGCAGATGCAAACACACACCAGGGAAATTGGGCATTCCTCAAGTTTTCCATTGACACATTAAACTGTGTGATGTACATGATTATAACATGGGTAAACAAAGAAAAACTCGAACTATTTATTCAACTGGGTCGAAGCTAGTGTGGATGGACTTGGGGTCCAAGTGATCACTTGAGTAGTCTGTCCATGACTTTCTCTACGAAGCGCAATAACCTAGCAAACCACACAACTGCAAGCTCACTGAATCATTTTTTAAGCAGCACCTGAATCCAAGTTCATGTTTTTAAGATCAGGTGTAATCCAAATAGGAGCCGGAAATTTGGAAAAAAGCTGAGAAGATACAAGTTCTTCCTTGCTGTTATCATCCAAGTTGAGAATTCCCATATCACGGTGATTATTCTTCAATCCCAATGTCCACAACATATTATCGTCAGTAAAGTAGACATGATTTGCCTTGAGAGATGGGTATTCTTCAGCACTGAGACAAAGTGATTCATTATGCCCAAGAAACAAAACATGGTCACGCAAGCAATTGATTTCCTTAAGTTTACCCCCTGCAGCTTCAACTTCATATATTCTGAATTTTGTAGTATTCCAAAACACAGTTTCCCCAGGATCAGGTTCCAACTTAAAATCCTCAAAGAGTCTCCAAATAAGAAGCAGATCACCAGATGGAGATTGAACAATGTATGCATACTCACAGTAATCCTCCCTGTGTATGCTTATGATCGTATTTATTGCGACCGTAGGGCCACTAAGATCAAAAGTGTGAAGATCTCCCGTTATAGACACAGCATACAACAAGCCATCCTTGTAAATGCAATCGCAATAGATATAATGATGCGGCAGCCAGGTCCATTTATCATCCCCTAGCCTTGCAAAAGAGATCTGGCGCACTGGGTTATGGATGAGCACCACAATGTAGCTTCCCGTGGATGTATCAGGGAACACAAATGCCTTATAGTGGAATTCATCCCGCAGCTTGTCAAGAGCGAAGATCAACGGTGGGCTATAGTGAGTAGTTCTTCCAGTGAGCCAAGACAATTCATACTTGTGGAGAACACCGTACTCATCAAAGATGGGCTTCACATGCTCGAGGGTGGTCACCGAAGGTAGAGCAATCTGTTCACATGTGATCGGATTGAGAAGATGCATCTCAGATCTCTCATCAACAGTAAGTAGCCAGCCATGAGAGGACCCGATCAAACACCTAGAGCGGATAGGTGGCTCCGGAAGAGTTAACTTGTACGATCTCCTTTCAGTGAGGCTGTAGAGGCAAGCAGAGCTATCACCAGCAGATTCAGAAGTATAGAGGAGGCACGGCCATAGTTTATACTGCCCAAGGCTTCGTAGGCTGGCATATGCAGAGTGCCAAGAGAGGCAGACGGCGCCAGCGCGTATAAAGTCAGGTAAATCAAGGGTGGCAAAGATACCCATCAAGATGTCCTGAGGCAGCTCTGGCGATGTGCCCACGATAGTCTCGCTCAGCGGTTGATGAACATCTTTGCAGAATTTATTCAGTGAGCCGGAAGTGAAGCCTAGCAGCTTCTGCAAAACTCTGAAGACTAGGGAGCACAAATGTGTCCGCTGTATAGCTAGACTCCCTAAGCTCATCATCGAGGCGAAGCTACTTAGCTCCATGGGAGCAGTGTCACTCTGCACAGATCTCGAACTTCGGCCAAGCAGACAAATTTCTTCAAGTATAACTGAGGGAAGGCGGAACTCGTGCCTAAATTTCTTCGGTAACTCCCAAAGTTGCAAATCCCTGATGCTTGGACAGATTTCTTCAGACGAAAGGCAGGCTGCTGTCTATACTTGCAAAACCCTGATGCTTGGACAAATTTCTTCAGACGGAAGGCAGGCTCCTGTCTATAGTTGCAAAAGCCTGATGCTTGGACAAATTTCTTCAGACGGAAGACAGGCTCCTGTCAATACTTGTATAGATCACCAACCGAGGGCACACTCCTAATTCGAATAGGTGAAGCAAATCCGAGTACATTAGGGATCCGGAGTTTTGCTTACTTGCTGAAGGAATTCCGCTCGGTTTCTTCTCCGAATTCTGCCCTCGCAAGCTAGGGGGTTAAAGGAAGAGCACTGACCGGCGGCAGGCGAGACGACGGGATTAATCCGCTGGGGAAAGAGGAGGGAGGAGACGAAGATGCAAACGGCGAGCTGCTGGGAGGAGCAAGCTGGCTTCGCGCTACCGCTCGCGGCGGTGGCGGCGGCGGCGGCGGCGGCGACGAGGTGAGCGGGAGTGGTGGAGCGGCCGAGTTGGAGTAGTTTTCTGCCCGTCTTTTTTACAGTACTGAAACTGTTTTCTGCCCTTGGTTGCTGTTTCCAATCGTTTCTAATTTGCGGGGCCCACAGTCAGAAATTGACCCTTAATGGGCACGTTTTTCTGACAAAAAGTTGAGTTCTCTTTTTCGTTTGGATGGGTACTGTTTTTCCTAGTTTTGTTTCACAGAAAAAACATAAAACTTGAGGCACCTTCAAAAGCCATTTTTACGGAACCAATGTTGCAAATAGGCTGGAGTTCGAACAGTATGATATTCTCTAAGTTATTCAGATTCTTTTTGGACTCTTTGAAATTCTAGACCAACTTCTTTACTTCGTAATAAAAAGATGGTGTAGATGAGATGAAAAAAAAAAAGAATTTATATTCTAAAATATGAACAATAAACTTAGGGATTGCCCTTGTTTTTGTTTGCTTTTATGGACGACTCTAAGATTTATATTGTCAAAGGACACTATGTCTGAGCCAAGCCTCTAAACCCCAATTAGTTTGTAGATAAGCCAATAATAATACTCCCTCTGTTCCATTCTATAGTGCCTATAGTTTTTTGGCACGGAAATTAGCGCAAGAGTATTTTTTACACAAGACCCCTAGTTAAACGATTTGAAATCAACGTAAAATTTGGGAAATCCATATCTTCCTAACTTACCATAACAAATTTGGGAGCTGAACAATTTGGAAGCTGAACATGGAGGGGGTAATTGAAAAAAAGCTACGCTACAACCTTATATTCTGAAACAAATGCCAAAAACCTATAGGCACTATAGAAAGGAACGGAGGAGTATGTGCCTAGACAGAGAAATTTAATTCGGCTCCCGGATGCCTAAAAAATATATTTCTAACCGGTCTGAAGAGTGGATTTTGTACAAAAGTATTCCGATTTCTAACTGTTAAGAAAATTCTAAAAAAATAGTTCGCACTACGTCTCGACAATCTATATACATTTGTACAGCTTAACAAAAGAAAGATATTTTGTGGTCGATGTAAAAAATACAAAACATGCCTCACAAAAAGTATTATTTTTTGCACCGCACCAATTTCTTTCTTTTTTACACAGCCCAAATGACAAGTCGTTTTTTTCATGGAAACACTCCGTGCGCATGTAGCATGTGAAGATGTACACGTTATTTTTTCGTTTGGAACTATTTAACATTTCAAAATGTATGAACGATGAATTTCAAAATAAAAGGGGAAGCCAAAACATCTCTCCCACCCAAACATGCTTTTAAGCCCATGGCACATGAATTCATTCTTCAGTTGACGTGGGCTTAGTATATCTACTTCCTCCGCATATATTAGGGCCCTATATGGTGTCTAACGCTCTTCCATCCAACCCTATTGGATCTAGATGGACAAGCACTTCGATTTTATGTTCGGAGAATCATCTGAACCAAGGAGGCCTCCAACACTCCAAGCATTGCAATAGACTTTGATTTCAAATATGTTCTCGTTAATAAAGCTCTTAAGAATTTGAAATGTTTGTATTAGGGTGATCGGTCACGCGTTGCGATCGGTCACCTTCCTCGCCCAATGACTCTCACATGTGATGCTCTTCTACCCATGTCCCCCTCTTCTTTGAGGAAGCCAAAGATGAAGCTCAACAATCGTCATGGTG
This sequence comes from Lolium rigidum, assembly GCF_022539505.1. Lineage (NCBI taxonomy): Eukaryota > Viridiplantae > Streptophyta > Magnoliopsida > Poales > Poaceae > Lolium > Lolium rigidum. Next base: position 327,455,777 of record NC_061514.1, on the reverse strand, counting down.
GACCTTCATATCAATGGTCTCCAGGCCCAAGAAGATGAGGGAGTAGTGGCAATGGGATCGAGATGACCAACCGGTGAGAACAGGCCACCACAGATGATGGTACACTTGAGTTTACGTGGTTTCAAATTGCTACAAAGACGTACATGTTTGTTCTGAAAGCACCCATAAGATGCTGCAAGAATTTGCAACAAATCTCCTTTGTTGCATACGTTGTTTTTTTTGCTACAGGAGTGTAGATTTTACCGATTCACGAAAAAATTGGTACATAAAATCTGCAAGTTTTGCATCTTATTAAAATATGTTGCAACAAAAATATTTCGTACATTGATGAGTTTATTATTATGAATCATGAATGGCCCAGATCTACCCGGTCAGATGGCTAGGCGGACACATATGGATTTTACCGCGTATCGCCCCCACGGCTAGAGCTTGCCTTATGAACTATGAAGGTACAAATCGGTTGCCAGCAATACTTCTTTCAACTTGTTATTCCTTAATTGTCAAGTGGAAAAAACCTTAGCCAGTCCCGATCATTGTGATATACTGCACGCCTATTTGGATTAATTTTGTATCTGTGATAAGCACCTTTTTTAACCACCGATGCAAGTTCTGACGTGGGCTTAGTATATCAAAAGTCAAACATGTGTTGATTGTTGATATCAGACTTTTAGAACACCTATATGCAGGCTTGTGCTCGCAATCCTAGTTCTGATCACGCAACTATTGATTTCAACAAGTGTTACTAGATGACTGACAAGCACCAGAAAAGGACCTACATCCACGAGTCCAAATTACTCCTCGTTCTGCAAGTGTGCTGAAGCATGTCTTGTCGCTTCAAGTATAGCAAAACCACACATGCAAGTCCTTGCGATTATAAAGATGCGGGAAGGGAACCCTTAGCCGAATACGCAAGGATTTGACTGTAGTCTGATTTCAAATTCAGAAACGCAAAATTACAACGCTACGATTTACGTTCTGGATGACTTGTTAACCACTATGACAACGCTTCCCTTCTAGAGCAACCACGGCCACTGCACGTCAGCACGTGGCATTTCATCAGCAGATAAATCATTATACGAGCAGATCGTACTACTCGTGCCAACTATGACAACCACATTTTCTAACTCGGGAGATGAAAAGCACCACGTGGCACAATACTTGTAAGTTCGCTTGCTTTCCTGCTTAATGACTCTCCCAAAAGGCCATTGATACATTCACTGAAGGGCCCGAAAAATGAAGACGTCAGAGGTCAAATAATCGCCATACTTGATTCCATGAGTTCTTGCAGCAAATGAAATCACTTCAATCAGTGTGCCAATTCAATCCCATATATTCTCAAGTGCCACTGTGCAGGAAAGAAACCAACAGCAAGTGATACTCTATATATCTAGCAAGAACTGCTTCCAGTCCGGTGCCAGAACACACAGGATACAAACCTACAGCCCCACCCCTCTTGACAACTACGCAGGCAAATCACTGCTGGCTTGGGAGGCAACTTGATGAATCGAGATCTTAGAATTGAAGAAATGTTCTTGCAGGAGCAGGATAAGTACATCATCACTATCATCTCCACCTGATCTTCATCACCAGAATCTCAAACGTTTCTTCGAGAATACATTGTCATAGCATGAATCAGCCGAAGAATGGCGCAAATGACGTCCACATTAGCCTGACCGTCTAGGTACCCACGTTTCTGTAAATTCCAAAATACTTCAGAATCAATAACCAACAAAGCAGTTGAACTAAGAAATTACAACTTACTATACATCATTTCTAAATATTAAATCTTGAAGTGAATAAATGGTATCAGAAAAGCTGTAGGAATTTTAAAGGTAAAGCAATTGCTAATAATATTTTGTGTGAACTCCAAATGAAAATTCTTATCCAATTCATATCATTGTGATATGGATGCATCAATTAGTTCGTTGGGGTTTCATACCTATTGATAAACATCTCAATTCACCTTCGCTGCAAGTATGAATCTACACAAGTTGATTAACCCTTTGATTTTGACCAGTTTCGCAAGACCTTGCGCTCACGTGTCTGAAAAGACTCCTTATTCTACAACTGTGTAGAAGCATATCTAATCACTTTTAGTAGCAAGCGTAAGCAGAAACAATGCAGAATGCCAGACAAATGCAAGTAACTACAAGTATGCTTCAAAAGATGCAAGAAAAGGAAGTTAGTAGAATAGCCAAGGACTGATTGCACTCTGAATTCAAATTCAGAGAGGAAACATATAACGCTGCAGTTTATTCTAGGTAACTTGTTCGATACAAAAGGGATGTGTTTGGTCTAGAGTAACTGCAGCCACTGCAGTGGTGTTTCAACAAAAATCATAGCAAGCAGATGGTACAGCATGACTTTGTGTTCTGTAGAGGTGAAAATACCCTTGTGGCCTAACTCCTGTAATTAAATAGGCTTGCTTTCCTGCTTGATGAAAAATGCATTATCTTTCTCTGAAAGCTCATGCCAGAAAAAAAGAAAACAAATGAAATCAGTTCAATCAATGTGCCCCTTCTTCAATCCCATACATAGCTCCCCAAGCACCAATGTGCAGAAACAATCAAACAGTAACACTATATATATTTGGCAAGGAGGTTGTTGACGAGAACTACTTCCAATCCGATGCCAGAACACACAGCTGCATCGATTCAGCTTATACTGAAAGTATCTGATATTTTTACACAAACCTGCAACAGTGCAACTCCACCTCCTCCAAGCGACCTTCACTGGCAAAAAAAGGACCCAATCACCAAATGCTGATTTTGCGGCCAACTTCACAGACCGAGGTCTTAGTTGAAAGTGATGTTCTTACAGGAGCAGGACAGGAACATCATCACTATCATCTTCATCACCAGCCCCTCAAGGATTTCGTTGAAATATATGGCCAGAGCATGAATCAGACAAAGAATGGCACAAATAAATTCCATGTTAACCTGAACATCTTGGTATCCCATGTTTTTCTAAATGCCAAAAACTTCAGAATCAATCATCACCAAAACAGTAGAACTGAGAAAGTGATAATTACTAATTACATCGTTTTTGAATACAAAATCTTTAAAATAGATGGTATCAGCAAACCAGTAGGACCGAGGAAAGATTAGCTTCTGAAAACTGCATATATGTTAAACGTAAATAAAACACTAGTATTGATCTCAAAATGCTCAATTATCACATGACCAGCTACGTAGAGCATCTTCATGTTCCAGAAGGGTCACAGGCACAGCACATGCCAACCCGTGTTGATTCTACTTCAGTCAAAGATAATGTTAAAAATAGAGGAAAATAAAGTCTTGAATGATGAATACTGTCTTTCCTAAATTATATGTCATGATAAGTATAGAATTTTTTCAACAAAATAATCATATATCTCATGAGATTGACAACATCTCTGGCAAGAATGATGACAACCAGGAGGTTCACGTACAAAAAACAGAGCTTAAGTGTTCTCCAAAATAACACCACGACTTTCAATCAACAAACATTACAAATGGAGCATTGTGCAAACCAATCGACTAGTTTGGTAGTTTTTTTTTACTTTCAGTGCCAGCTATGGTGTCAGGCCTGACAGGAAAAATATTTGCAATTTTGCATGCAATATATTGGAGCATTGGCAAACGATATACAATTAACTTAGTTACAAGTTACAGCCATCATTTTTTACTACTAAATTGAAACTCAAAGGAGTCTGTAGCTCACAGAGGAAACAATCGCTGAGCAACCGAAAGATCCTTCAATAGTGAGTACGATCAAGGAAATTCAACACTGATAACAGACCATGATGCTGGAATTAGCCTAACGAAACCACAAGTTGCGATGAGGATTTTGGAGCATATGTGTAGCTGCCGTGACTGAAAGGCAGCCTTATGTTGAGGCTGTGCCGGCATCTCTGGTAGCTGCAGTCCTTGCTGTACTGTAGCCACCATTAGGAATAGACCCAGCCTAAGGAGGAGAATAGAGGAAGGGATGCACCTGACACAAACTTCCTAGGACCTTCCTTGTATCTATTAATTGTTACATTTGGTTGTTGCATCTAAAGAACAGATTAATTATATTGCTTAGGGATATGATTGAGATCTGGTCCTATATATAATGGGCTGGCACACTATATTCGCTAAGCAATAAAAAGCATTACGCCAGGTGACAATTGCAAAGCCCTTGAGAGTCTGCAGCTGACCTACAGTGTAGTAGCTATAAGGTTTTGGCCTTTGGCTTTCTTTTTCTTTGCTCTGGATAGCTTTTAGGGCAGGCATTTTGATTCTTTTGGTTTTTCATGTTTACCATTTCAAACATTTGTGCCTTCTTGGTGTTCTTCTAATACAAATGAGAAATGACGTATGTTTCATTGCATGTTCGAGAAAGAGAAACATTATTGAGACCAAGTCCTATCTATTCTGCCTCATCTTTAGTAGTTTGAGAGCAGCGTTTTTTGGATCATGGGCTACACAGAGCCCGTTTTTCGAACAATTCAAAAACTCAGTTTGAAGTAGAAAATAATGTACTCTACGAACGTGAAAAAATCTAAGCCCCTTATTTTGGGCTGCACAAAATTAATAATCTGGCATTTAAAGTAGTGAACAGTATAAAATTTCAATCCTCCAAATCCTGTCAGATTTTGTCAAGCCCAGAATATAAGGTATTTCGGGTTGACATTTTGTATGTTGGTACAGTACATTATCTACATCCAGGATTCTTTTATCAGATTTTTTTAACTCTGAAATGTTTCTTTCAAATTTTGAATAAAAATCAGGCTCCATGTAGCTTGAGATCTAAAACGAATTTCTGAGTTTCTCCATCCTAAAGAAGCCATGTCACGCAACTGTTCTGTGGGCAGTATTTACCCTATAATGATAGGGTCTAAGTACCATAACACCTCTGTTTTAGTCAACAAAATCACTTATTTCCTAACCAATTCAATATGCTTAGACCAAACAATCAGTTTACACGAGTATTCCTGATCATGTATAATTACAGAAATGACTAAGCATAATATAGAGCACTAAATAAGTCATTGCTGCAATATCTGTCTCATGGCTTCTCTCATTCACTACAGTAAAAATAGATATGTGTTTGTTTCCAATATTAATAACTGTAACTTTTCGATAAATTCATAATAATAGACTGATAACAGTGTACACAACTAATTGACAAGTGAATGCGTTCTTAACCGTGGAATCCAATAAAATAGACAGTTGCCTACATGCCTAGAACCATGTAGTTCATACAGCTCTTGATCAGTTCAGCATGATCATAGAACAGTACTTCTAAAACAAATAAATATAGAACAACAGAGCAGTACATCCATACCTGAACTTGTACAGGCATATTTGTTAGCTAAAAGTGCCTGGTCCTGTCCAAGCATTTGGGTGGCAAAACTGTCTGGGCTTCAGGGGCACATGGAGTGCAGTCCTACATTGCTCTTGTTCAGAAATGTGCTCAGAAAGAGAGAACAAAGAAATATGCCATCATTTGGAGTTCTCATCATGTCCAAGCTTAAAATAGAAAATTGTAATTTAAATTAATTTGAGAACAGAGGCACAACAAAATGAAAGAGCATTGATCCTTCAGATGACAGTACAGGGTCTTAGGGAACGTTTATCTTTTCTGACTTCCAAAAATAGGAAAAAATAAAAGACAAGCATGCATGCTATATCCATACTGTCCTGGCCTTCTAAATGCAACAATGTGCAACATCCTGGAACATATGACCTTACGAACAGATTTGGTCCGATATACGAGGCACTGGAGTATGATCAATACAATGGGCTGGGACGCTATGTTCACCATTAGGCCAGGTGTCAAGGTCCTCAGGAGCCGGCCACTGACCTGGAAGTATAGCTTACTGTAGGGGTTTCTGGTTTTCTTTTGTCTTCTTTGTTGTGGTTGGCTTTTAGGTTTTTGGTTGGTTTTCTTCGGTTTTGCTGGTCTACTGGCGTTTTTCCAATACAAAACAACACTTCACACGTGTAGGTGCATGTTTGAGAAAAAAAAATCTATTTGAGATTAGGTCCTATATATTCCACCTCATCTTTAGTAGTTTATAGTCTCTCCTCCATTAAAGAAGCCATGTCACATTATGGTCCTCTGGGTGGTATTGAAAAATAAAAAATAACATAGCTGTACATACATACCTGAACTTGTCAAGGCATAGTAATAATCAGCAAAAGGTGCATGATTTTGTTGGGCCACAACTGGCTGGCCATCAAGGGCACAATGAGTGCAATCCTACACAGCTGTTGATCAGAAATGTGTTGAGAACGAAATAAATATGACCATCATTTGGAGTTCATCTGATAATAGGGACGAAGCAAGCATTATTGATAACTGACAACATGCAGAAAATAGAACATGACCATAAGAGGAGAAGCGAATACTGAGATTAAAACCAGCACTGAACCATTCACAGGAACTGAGACATGAGTAGCACACTCACTCAACCAACACTGACAGAAAGCTGCCTCCTGCCACCGCTAAAACTTCTAACATCCCAATCCCCCATCCTTTGAATCGCCCATATCTAATTGGGCCTAACCCGTGCCGTGGCAATAGGAGAAAATTATTCCGGAGTGGGAGAATAGGACTAAAGAGCCCAGTAGTAAACTCTTCACACGCTACCCCTAACAAGCCCCTAACCCTAGCTTCCGTCGTGCCAATTAATTGTTCTCCTCCGGGGCCGCAGCGGCAGCGGCGGTGTCGGCATCGTCGGGTGCGGCGGACGCGGGCGCGGGCGGCTGCTCCTCGGCGCTGGGCGGCTGCATGAGGAGGGCCGTGTAGTAGGGCACCTGGACGAATGACGCGCCGTGGCCGCCGACGGGGACGGCGGCGGGGGGCGCCTCCTGGGGCGTGACGCCTGTGCCGGTGGCGGCGATGATGGAGGGCTCGGCCTGGCGGAGCAGCCACTCGATGGTCTCGCCGTCGGTGCGGTGGCCGAGCTCGCGGGTGAGCTGGAAGACGCGGGCGGCGACCATGGCCGGGATGCGCACGCGGCGGCCGCGGCCGGCGACCTTGGCGTGGCGGTCCGCGGAGCGGCGCGGGCGGACGCGGCGCTCGCCGGCGGGGTCGGCGGCGGCGGCGGCGGCGGCGGCGGGGTTGTGAGGGTTTAGGGTTTGGGTGGGGACGAGGTTGTAGAGGACGAGTTCGGAGGGCGCAGCAGATGATGACATCATTGGATTTGGGGAATTTGGGGTCTGCGAGGTGGGGTCGGGTGGGGGTGGTGGGGCTAGGGCTTTTTATAGGGTGGTTGGCCCTCTGTCCCTGAATGTGGGGTGCTGGATTTGGGCCTATCCATTTACTTGTTTCCTTTTCTATTTGCAGACACATTTACTTGTTTCCATTTCCCTTCTATTTAAACATATTTACTTGTTTCCATTTCTATTTGCAAAATAAATATACCGTCCAGCCTCTCCCGGTATAGTCGTCTGAGGCTCGTTGGAGAAAAAATCCCTCAAAAAATAGTTGTTGGAGAAATGAAGCAGGCAAAATACAATTTTGCCTCTCGTGACCTCGGAGCATCTCCTGGGCTAGTCGGCCCGGCACGGCCTCAAAACCCCGAGCTTGGGCCAGCCCAAGTATGCCCCTGGGCTTGGGCCTGAGTTTTAGGCCTGGTGGTTGGGCTGGGCCTAGGCCTTAGAAATGTGTGAAATAGGGAAGAGGCACGGCTTGAAGCTCGGCGGGCTTTTCCTCTAATGGGTCGAGCTTCGCCTGGAAATTAGGATCGATGGTCGGGCCAATCCCGGGTCTAGGTTTTATGCATCGGGCTTTGCTAGGTTTGGCCCGAAGGATGTTCGGGTTTAATTATAGGGCACCAAAAACATGCGTGTAAAAATTATACATCACAAAAAGGTGGGTTTTACATCACTACTAGTTTATGGTTTTGCATGGTGGGTAGTGTGGTGTGTGATGTTTGCATGGTGGGTGAGGTAGCGGACAAGCGAGAAATGGAGACATAACCGAGGAGGACGACCGGTTAAAGAAACACTAGCATATAAGTAAAAAATACAAGACTGCAGACGGGTAGTTGATCCATTAAATACGTGTATAATCCATTCATCCTATAAGGTGCCATTCATCCCCTATTCAACTTGTATACATAGCAAGTAGTAATAGACCAAGTAGCCAATCTATGAGACTTAGCATTTTTCATGGTCATACTACTCTCCTGTTGCCACATGGCCATTCCATTCGTTGGCTTTCACCCTAGAATGTGAAGCATTGGGATCTTTTTCGCATCAATAATTAGCATTCTTACCATTCAAGTTCCTCCAAATTCAAGCATTTTAGAGCTGATTCCATGCCTTGCCGAGAAGGGTGGTGCAAACTGATTGCGTGTTGGGTCGAGGGTAGTAGTAGAGCAGGAAGAGGAGACATTTGCTAGGAGGAACAGCAGGAGAAATAGAACCGCCATAGAGGTAGAAGAAGTATACATGCTCTCCGCATTGTAGTGGATGCCAGTCTGATCATGGTTGATATCAAGTGTCCCATGGAAATAACAAAGTACGTGTAATTATGTTCTCAAAATCTATTTTACCGGTTTGGATGGAGCAACCACCACAAGGGTTAATCTTGGTAGCATCACTTTGACTATTTGTGTGTACATACTAGTTGGTCGAACATTTAAGGATAACTTACGCTTTACGAATGAACCCCTTTTCCAAGGGTACTATGTTTATCACAAAAACTTTTAATGCGGTCAATTAATTTTGGAACCCGTCAAGCAACCAGCATGATACACTTCTTTTTCAATGCATACTCCCTTTTTTCTTCCCTTTTCATTCTCAGGGATCCTTTGATTTATAGGATATGAAATTTAGAAATAGAAAAATCATAGGACTGGAATGTCATGTGTACTTGAATCCTATGAGAACATTTCATACACAAGTTATTTGATTCATAGAAATATATATTATAGGAACTAATCTTATAGAAATCTTGGAGTGTAAATCCTATAGAAAAAAAACATGAGATCATACCTCATGGAAAAACCCTTTGCTACAATCAAACACATTCCATATTCCTATATGATTTAAATAGCCACGACATCCCAATTTTATACTTTTCGTATTCCTATGCTTTTCATATTCTATGAATCAACAGAGCCCGAAGTGTGTTGATTGTAGCAAAGAAATTTTCCATGAGGTATGACTGATGGTGGTCTACACCGTTGGGGAACCCCAAAAGGAAGGTGTGAAGAGCACAACAGCAAGTTTTTCTCAGTAAGAAACCAAGGTTTAATCGACCAGTAGGAGAAAGACGTGACTTCTGAAGGTGTTGCTAGCTGACTTGGCAGGGCGCACTACCAGCGTTACCAACAACGTGGAACCTGCACACAACACAACCAAAATACTTTGCCCCAACTTACAGTGATATTGTCAATCTCACCGATTTTGCTGAACACAAAGGATTAAATGTATCGAGTGAAAGGAGATGTTTGCATATAATTAAAGAGAACAGTGCTTGCAGAAAGTAAACAGAACATGATTGCAATTGTTGAATTTATCAGTGTAAAGGAAAGGACCGGGGTTCACAGTTCACTAGAGGTGTCTCTCTATAAAGATAAATAACATGTTGGGTGAACAAATTACAGCTGGGCAATTGATAGAATACCGACCGTACAGGACAAGATGATTACTATGAGATTCGTTTGGGCATTACAACATAATACATAGACCGTAATCCAACTACGTCTATGACTAATAATCCACCTTCCGGTTATCGTCCGAACCCCTTCCAGTATTAAGTTGCAAGCAACAGATTATCGCATTAAGCAATGAGCGTAAAGTAAACAATAGAATTACCCTTGGATAAAACATTGTTGTTTTCACCCTAGTAGCAACAACACATCTACAATCTTAGAAGTTATTGTCACTCTTCCAGAAAACTAGAGGCGTGAACCTACTATCGAGTATAAATACCCCCTCTTAGAGTCACAAGCATCTACTTGGACAGAGTATCTACTAGCAACAGAGATTATGCAAGATCACAAATAACATATGACAAGAATATATAACCGATCTCAACATAGTATTCAATATTCATCGGATCCCAGCAAACACAACATGTAGCATTACACAAGGATGATCTTGATCATGTAGGGCAGCTCACAAGATCTAAACATGAGGCACAAATTGGAGAAAACAACCATCTAACTACTGCTATGGACACATAGACCAGAGATGAACTACTCACGCATCACTTTGGAGGCGGGATGGCGATGTAGATGCCTTCGGCGATTATTTCCTCCTCCGGCATGGTGTCGGGAAGAGCTTCAGAACCCTCATGAGTTAGGGTCTGCAATGGCGGCCGCGATGGAACTTTTCATGGATGGAGGCTCGGGTGTTCAGGGTTTCCCCGAGATCGTGATTAAATAGGCGGACATGCGATGTCGGTGGAGGCCAGGGGGGCTTACACCACCCCTAGGAGTGGGCCAGGGCCAAGCCGTGCCTAGGGCTGGTCTGGCCGCCCTGCTACCTCTCTTCGACTCCCCTCTGGACTCCGTCTTCGTTACGGTAAAA
>NC_061514.1:327299839-327445163 GCF_022539505.1 Lolium rigidum | reverse complement strand
ACAATTGCATTAAGTATGGTGCGTAATGTAATCAACAACTACATCCTCGGACATAGCGCCAATGTTTTATCCCTAGTGGCAACAGCACAACACAACCTTAGAACTTTACGTCCAGCTGTCCCGAGGTGTCAATGCGGGCATGAACCCACTATCGAGCATAAATACTCCCTCTTGGAGTTAAAAAGTAAAAACTAGCCAGAGCCTCTACTAGAAACGGAGAGCATGCAAGATCATAAACAACACATATGTAATAACTTGATAATTAACATGACATGGTATTCTCTATCCATCGGATCTGACAAACACAACATATAAATTCTGAGATGAGATGATCTTGATCATGTTAGGCAGCTCACAAGATCCGACAATGAAGCACAATGGAGGAAGACAACCATCTAGCCTACGCTATGGACCCATAGTCCGGGGGTGAACTACTCACTCATCACTCCGGAGAAGCGACCATGGCGGTGTAGAGTCCTCGGGAGATGATTCCCCTCTCGGCGGGGTGCGGAAGCGATCTCCCTGGATCCCCGAGATGGGATCGGCGGCGGCGGCGTCTCGGTAAGGTTTTCCGTGTCGTGGCTCTCGGTCTCTGGGGTTTCGTCGACGGAGGCTTTAAGTGAGGCGGAAGGGCAGGTCAAGAGGCGGCACGGGGGGCCCACACCATGAGCCGGCGCGGCCGGGGGTGGGGCCGCGCCGCCTGAGGTTTCGGCCACCCCGTGGCCTACCTCGTCTCGTCTTCGGACTTACGGAGCTTCGTGGAAAAATAGGCCCATGGGCTTTGATTTCGTCCAATTCAGAGAATATTTCATTTACTAGGATTTCTGAAACCAAAAACAGCGAAAAAACGGCAAGCTGACACTTCGGCATCTTGTTAATAGGTTAGTTCCAGAAAATGCCTGAATATGACATAAAGTGTGCATAAAACATGTAGGTATCATCAATAATATGGCATAGAACATAAGAATTATCGATCACTTGGGAGACGTATCAGCATCCCCAAACTAGTTGCTGCTCGTCCAGCAGAGATAAAACGATAACAAAGATGGTACACGAAGTGATATGCCATCATAGCTATGATCATACTATTTATAAACATATGTAGTGGATGCAACGTCAAAGCAATGGTGATGACATGAGTAAACAAGTGAATCATAAAGCAAGGACTTTTCATGAATAGTACTTCAGATAAGCATCAATAAGTCTTGCATAGAGTTAACTCATAAAGCAATAAATCAAAGTAAAGGTATTGAAGCAACACAAAGGAAGATTAAGTTTGACGGTTTGCTTTCAACTTATCAACATGTATATCTCATGAGATAATTGTCAACATAGAGTAACCCATAACAAGTGACAATAGCACAGTATGTAGGAATCAATGCACGGTTCACACAAGTGTTTGCTTCTTGGGGTGGAGAGAGATAGGTGAACTGACTTTATTCAATTGTTACATCAAAACCCCACGAATACTTGTCCGTGAGCATTTACAGGTGAATCCTTCATCGAAACTGCTTGTCAACACCTTCTGCTCCTCGTTGGGATCGACATTCTTACTTATCGAAGATACTACGATACACCCCCTATACTTGTGGGTCATCAGGGTACCTCTATGCCGCCTGTACAAAGGTCTAAGGAGAAAGCTCGCATTGGATTTCTCGCTTTTGATTATTCTCCACTTAGACATCCATACCGGGACAACATAGATAACAGATAATGGACTCCTCTTTAATGCATAAGCATTCAACAACAGATAATATTCTCATAAGAGATTGAGAATTAATTATCCAAACTGAAACTTCCACCATGGATCATGGCTTTAGTTAGCGGCCCAATGTTCTTCTCTAACAATATGCATACTCAAACCATTTGATCATGAAAATCGCCCTTACTTTAGACAAGACGAACATGCATAGCAACTCACATGATATTCAACAAAGGTAAAAGTTGATGGCGTCCCCAGAAACATGGTTACCGCTCAACAACAACTTATAAGAAATAAGATACATAGCTACATATTCAATACCACAATAGTTTTTAAGCTATTTTCCCATGAGCTATATATTGCAAAGACAAAGGATAGAATTTTAAAAGTAGCACTCAAGTAATTTACTTTGGAATGGCAGAGAAATACAATGTAGTAGGTAGGTATGGTGGACGCAAATGGCATAGTTTTTGGCTCAAGGATTTGGATGCACGAGAAGAATTCCTCTCAATACAAGGCTAGGCTAGCAAGGTTGTTTGAAGCAAACTCAAGTATAAAAAGGTGCAGCAAAGCTTACATATGAACATATTGCAAGCATTATAAGACTTTACATCGTCTTCCTTGTTGTTCAAACACTTCACCAGAAAATATCTAGACTCTAGAGAGACCAATCATGCAAACCAAATTTTAACAAGCTCTATGTAGTCTTCATTAATGAGTACAAAGTACATGATGCAAGAGCTTAAACATGATCTATATGAGCACAACAATTGCCAAGTATCAAATTATTCAAGATATTATACCAATTACCACATGAAGCATTTTCTGTTTCCAACCATATAACAATGAACGAAGCGGTTTCAACCTTCGCCATGGACATTAAAAGTAAAGCTAAGAACACCGGTGTTCATATGAACGAGCGGAGCGTGTCTCTCTCCCACACAAGCATGAATTTATTCAGAGAATGAAAATAACAAAACGAAAATAAAAGCACACAGACGCTCCAAGTAAAGCACATAAGATGTGACGGAATAAAAATATAGTTTCACTAGAGGTGACCCGATAAGTTGTCGATGAAGAAGGGGATGCCTTGGGCATCCCCAAGCTTAGATGCTTGAGTCTTCTTGGAATATGCAGGGATGAACCACGGGGGCATCCCCAAGCTTAGACTTTTCACTCTTCTTGATCATATTATATCATCCTCCTCTCTTGACCCTTGAAAATTTCCTCCACACCAATCTCAAAACAAACTCATTAGAGGGTTAGTGCATAATCAAAAATTCGCATATTCAGAGGTGACACAATCATTCTTAACACTTCTGGACATTGCACAAAGCTACTGGAAGTTAATGGAACAAAGAAATCCATCCAACATAGCAAAACAGGCAATGCGAAATAAAAGGCAGAATCTGTCAAAACAGAACAGTCCGTAAAGATGAATTTTTTAGAGGCACTGGACTTGCTCAGATGAAAATGCTCAAATTGAATGAAAGTTGCGTACATATCTGAGGATCACTCAAGTAAATTGGCAGATTTTTCTGAGTTACCTACAGAGAATCCTACTCAAATTCGTGACAGCAAGAAATCTGTTTCTGCGCAGTAATCCAAATCTAGTATTGACTTTACTATCAAAGACTTTACTTGGCACAAAAATGCAATAAAATAAAGATAAGGAGAGGTTGCTACAGTAGTAACAACTTCCAAGACACAACAAAATAGTAGAAAAATAAAAACATGGGTTATCTCCCAAGAAGTGCTTTCTTTATAGCTATTAAGATGGGATCAGCAGTTTTAATGATGCACTCCCAAGAAATAAGAGTTGAAGCAAAAGAGAGCATCAAGAAGCAAATTCAAAACAAATTTAAGCCTAACCCACTTCCTATGAAAAGGAATCTTGTAAATAAACAAGTCATGTAGGCATAATGCAACAAGCATAGGAAAACTAGACAAGCGCAACTTCAAGATTTTCAAGCATATAGAGAGGTGTTTTAGTAACATGAAAACTTCTACAACCATATTTTCCTCTCTCATAATGATTTTCAGTAGCATCATGAACAAACTCAACAATATAACTATCAAATGAAACATTCTTATCATGAGTCTCATGCATAAAATTATTACTACTCCCAACATAAGCATAGTCATTCTTATTAATTGTAGTGGGAGAAAATTCAACAAAGTAGCTATCATCAAATATAGGAGGCATATTGTAATCATAATTAAATTTATCCTCCATAGTAGGCGGCACCGGAAGACCACTATCATTATAATCATCATAAATAGGAGGCAAAGTATCATCAAAGAAAATTTTCTCCTCAATGCTCGGGGGACTAAAAATATCATGCTCATCAAAACCAGTTTCCCCAAGCTTAGAACTTTCTATATCATTATCAACAATGGTGTTCAAAGCGTTCATACTAATACTACTACCAGCATGCAAATAAGGTTCCATAGGTTTTCTAATTTTCGCATCAAACAATCCATGTCTTAACTCAGGAAATAGTTTAAAAAGCTCACAGTTGTTCTCCATTATGCCTTACTAGTGTTTAACAAGAAACAAAAAGATGCAATTGCAGGATCTAAAGGAAATAGCTTCGAGCACTCACACACCGGCAACAATGCTAGGAAATAGCTTAGTAGTCGGAGGATGTGAATACCTTTTACCTTACCTCCCCGGCAACGGCGCCATAAAATAGCTTGCTGTCCACAACTGGCGCGTGGTTGACGTGGAAGGTAGAAATCTCTGTGGTGTAGCTTTTCTTCGTTCCCCGGCAACGGCGCCAGAAAATAGCTTGATGTCTACGCACGCTTCTATTCTTGTAGACAGTGTTGGGCCTCCAAGAGCAGAGGTTTGTAGAATAGCAGCAAGTTTCCCTTAAGTGAATCACCCAAGGTTTATCGAACTCAGGGAGGTAGAGGTAAAAGATATCCCTCTCAAGCAACCCCGCAATTACGATACAAGAAGTCTCTTGTGTCCCCAACACACCTAATACACTTGTCAGATGTATAGGTGCACTAGTTCGGCGAAGAGATAGTGAAATACAAGTAATATGGATGAATATGAGTGGTAATAACAATCTGAAATAAATATGGCAGCAAGTAAACATGCAACAGAACTTGTTGGAAACGGTGTTTCAATGCTTAGAAACAAGGCCTAGGGATCATACTTTCACTAGTGGACACTCTCAACATTGCAATCATAAAGGAATATAAATAAGCACTTCACTATGCGATTCTGAATTACTCTTTGGCAAGATAACAAACACTAATTCATCATGTAGGAAAACCTTAAAGATGTATTCCCAAGTACTAATAAACACCCCACGCTGTCACTGTGAGCATTCATAGGAGGTACTAACACACCACAATTTCATAGAGACATCCAACTCAAATCATAACTCGGTGAATAAGTATTCCGTGAAATATAGCCTAAGAGACCCACACGGTGCACACACTCGTCACCTTTACACACGTGGGACAAGGAGTCTCCGGAGATCACATAAGTAAAATCCACTTGAATAGCATAACGACATCTAGATTACAAAGCTCATCATATGGATCTCAATCATGCAAAGCAACTCATGAGATCATTGTATTGAAGTACATGGGAGAGAGATTAACCACATAGCTACCGGTACATCCCTTAGCCTCGGGGGAGAACTACTCCCTCCTCATCATAGGAGACGACGAGCGGTGATGAATATGGCGGTGGTGTCGATGGAGATGCCTTCCGGGGGCACTTCCCCGTCCCGGCAGCGTGCCGGAACAGAGACTTCTGTCCCCCGAATCTTGGCTTCGCGATGGTGGCGGCTCTGGAACTTTTCTCGTATCGTGGCTTATTTCTTTAGGGTTTTCGCGACGAAGGCTTTATATAGGCGGAAGGGCAGCCTCGGAGGGGTCCTGGTGCAGCCACACCATAGGGGGGCGCGCCCCCCCCCTTGGCCGCGCCGCCTTGTGGGGTGGGGCCCCCTGGCTCCTCTCTGGTCCCTCTTCGGTGTTCTGGAAGCTTCGGGGAAAAATAAGGTACTGTGCGTTGATTTCGTCCAATTCCGAGAATATTTCCTTACTAGGATTTCTGAAACCAAAAACAGCAGAAAACAGGAACTGGCACTTCGGCATCTCGTTAATAGGTTAGTTCCGGAAAATGCATAATAATGACATAAAGTGTGTATAAAACATGTGAGTATCATCATAAAAGTAGCATGGAACATAAGAAATTATAGATACGTTTGAGACGTATCAGAGGCCAGGGGGGCCCACACCACCCCTAGGAGTGGGCCAGGGCCAGGCCGCGCCTAGGGCTGGTCTAGCCGCCCTGCTGCCTCTCTTTGACTCCCCTCTGGACTCCGTCTTCGTTACGGTAAATATTGACTTCGGCTTTTGTTTCATCGAATTCCGAGAATATTTTCTGTACAACTTTTCTGAAATACAAAACAGCAGAAAACAGGAACTGACACTGTGGCATCTTGTTAATAGGTTAGTGCCGGAAAATGTATACAAGCGCAACAAAGCATAAGCAAAACATATATAAATTGGTGTAAAACAAGTATGGAGCATCAAAAATTATAGATACATTTGAGACGTATCAATGACCTAATGTTTGTTTTCTATAAGATTTACACTACAAGATTCATATATGATATGCATTTTTTTAAAGGGGATTAAAAACCTACACAATTCTTATACAAATCCTATGAATAAGAGGAACCCATCTTAAGCAAATTCCAACCCCATTTTATTTGTGAAATAAAATCGTACCCCTACCAATTTGTGTAAGTGTAAGGTGTGACACTACGAGGGTGAGGAACAAGGGTAGTGTGAATGACGGATAATAAGAAGTTAACCCAGTCATTGATGCCACCACCACCAAACGTGAAATAGTAGCGAGGCAGCATGAAGCGGGTAGCTTGGCTAGCGCGAAGTTCGTCTTCTAGGTCAAAGTGGCGACGGGGATGACCGGAGATGACTCCACCATCCCCGCCCCGATCCCCGCTAGCCCCCATCCCCGCCAGTACTCGCAAGTCTATCGGGGAGAAAACGTCCCCCATCCCCGCGAACAACGGATACCCGACCCCCGCCGGGGACTCCACGGGGATGTGGGATCTGGGATGGGAGCTGACAATGACGGGGGATGCCGACGACGAGCTGATGTAGGGGATGCAGGGGACGGCCGGCGACGAGCTGATGCGGGGGACGCCCGCCGACGTGCTGGTGCAGGGGATGCCACGTGTCGAGCTGATGCAGCAAAGATCTTGAGTGCCGATGTAGGGGGATTCCGGCGACGAGCTCCTCCTTGCGCGGGCGGCCGACGACGGTGTGCTTGACTCTGTGAGATGTGGAGGAGGAGGGACCGAAGGAGGGACTCGCCGCTCCCGGTCGTCGGCTAGGTGAGGCAACCGGCGGCTCAGGCCTCGTGAGATCTGGGAATGACGAGGGGAACGTGCGGTTCGTGGCCTTCGTGTGAGATGCGATTTAGGATATTTCATTAGACTGACATGTGGGGTTCGGTTTTCCACGGGGCCCCGTCGGGGGGAATTTGCCCCCCATCCTCGCCCCGCTAGCTTATCGGGTACCCGTCCCGCGATCCCCACGGGAACAATTTGCCATCTTGACTTCTAGGTAATGGGTGTGCCTGCTAAATCGCCCACCCTCAGTATATAGATATTTCTAAAATGAAAATATAGAAGATTAGTTAAGATGAACGCACCAATTGCCTAAATATTAGTTGTAAACCTCATATGTTGTGTCTATAGTCGAGTTTCGTTCGTGCAAGTGAGCGGTCACATAACATGGATATATGATGGATACAAGTAAGGCATCACAACACAGTGGCGGACGCACAAAAATACCTCAGGGTGGGCACACACCTCTAATTTCTAATTTTTACCGCTCATGTGTGATAAAAATTTGCTAAATGACTAAATATAAAACGTTTTTTAAAAAATCAGGGTGGGCCACGGCCCACCCGGCCACCCTTCTGGGTACGCCCATGGCACAACACACTCCTACCAACTCAAATTCTCGAAGCACATTATGAGGCTAGAGATAGAATTTATAGTTTTATTAGATTGCTCGTTCCCTAAAAAATTCGAACTTGCAACATTTTCACCGAATTTTGCAGTAGTACGATATTTGAGCTGCAACTCGTGGTAAAACTCGGGTGCTCAACTTTCTCTAAAACAAACACAGTGAACGTTCTGGAGACATCCCAATCCCTCTGCCCCCAAAGGCCAAACCCTCTCTCCAGCTTGGTATAAAGCCACTCAACCTCATCCCTAAACCCCCTCACCGTTCCTCCACCTTATCCTCGGCTCACCACCGCGCCTACCACCTCGCCCCGCCCTCCATCTCCAATGGCGTCGGCGAACGCCATCTCGAGCGCCTCCCTCCTCCGCTCCTTCTCCTCCCAGGTCAGTCCCGCCCCAGCCGCTGACCCGCGCGCTTCTCTCTCATATATGGTTTCTTTGCATTCCTGCTTGCCCAATTTGTGGCCTCATTGGCCCATGTGTCAATCCACGAATCGTCGTTCCTTGCACAATTCAGGACATTCTCGTTAACTAATTTGCGTTTTCATACTAATAATTTGCCCTTCATTTTTCTTGAATTGCTTCAAGAATTAGTCTGAACCGTGGCCTGTGCTGTTGGCTGTCAGCAGGGGAGGTTGAGGAGGTCCAAGAACGGCCGTTCCGCGCGGCTAGTGGTGCGCGCGGAAGCCAAGGAGATCGCCTTCGACCAGAAATCCCGGGCCGCGCTCCAGGCCGGCGTCGAGAAGCTCGCCAACGCCGTTGGCGTCACCCTCGGCCCGCGAGGTGATGCCTCACATATACCTGTTAATTATTACCTCTGTTCCACAATATAAGCCGCTTTTGTAGGCCAATTTAGCCTGCCAGAACGGCTTTCACTGAACTAAATCTAAATTGCCAAAATTGAAACTCGCATTCGTGCCTGAACGATGATGCATCACTAGCTTTACTGTGTTACATCTAAAAAAAATGCTTTACTGTGTTACATCCAAACAACTCCCTCTCTCTCTCCCTCCCCCTCTCGCTCTCTCTGAAATATTTCATTATTTGCATAACATGGGCTCCGACATTAATAGTTCAAACTTTTCATACTAAACAAAAACGAAGTACATTTAGTTAAGTATCAGACATGAGGCTGTGTGCATTAAATTGATGCAGCTACCAGCAGCAATGAAGTTATTCAACTTTGTTTGAGCATAAGATATTTCAGTGTTAAATTGCAGTCATTTTTTCATGCAAGCTCTGATCTTTGGACGTTTTACAGGGAGGAACGTAGTGCTCGATGAGTACGGCAGTCCTAAGGTGGTGAACGATGGTGTTACCATTGCCCGGGCTATCGAGCTAGCTAATCCAATGGAAAATGCCGGTGCATCACTGATTCGTGAGGTAACTTGCTAAGATATATTCTATTTGTTACATTATTCTAGAAATTGGAATTCATGATGCATGTATTCTTTGTTGAAGGTTGCTAGCAAGACCAATGATTCTGCTGGTGATGGGACTACAACTGCTTGCGTCCTTGCTCGGGAAATCATCAAGCTGGGAATTTTGAGTGTAACTTCTGGGGCAAACCCTGTATCACTTAAGAAAGGAATAGACAAAACTGTCCAGGGTCTGATTCTCGAGCTTGAAAACAGAGCTAGACCAGTCAAGGGCAGTGGTGATATCAGAGGTGATTGATGTTTCTGATATGCTCTACCATGTATTTTTTATTATTTTACATACTAGCTCAGCCTTGGGATAGCAAGATCGGTATGAGTCTTTTTAATTAAAAAAAAGAGGATTCAGAAGATGATGTGTGCCTAATTTGGATTTTGTTTTGTATAACAGCTGTTGCCTCTATCTCTGCTGGCAATGATGAACTTATTGGAGCCATGATTGCTGATGCTATTGACAAAGTGGGCCCAGATGGTGTCCTTTCTATCGAATCATCTTCGTCTTTTGAGACTACTGTTGATGTTGAAGAAGGAATGGAGGTTTGTTAGAAATTCAGACTACTTTTGTCGCCTTCATATCAACTACTCCCTCCGTCCCAAAATAACTGGCTCAACTTTGTCTAGATACGGAAGTATATAGAGACATTTTAGTTATAGATACATCCGTATGTAGAGGAATTTGAACAAGTTATTTTAGGATGGAGCGAGGGGAGTAGTACCTTCGCATTTTCACATATAGTCAGTCACTGTGTATATTCTATCACAACATCTCCTCAAGCATTTTAAAATTCAATGCAGATTGACCGAGGCTACATTTCCCCTCAATTTGTGACAAACCTTGAGAAATCAATTGTGGAGTTTGAGAATGCTAGAGTTCTTATAACTGATCAAAAGATCACAAGCATAAAGGAAATTATCCCACTTCTGGAGCAGACGACACAGTTGAGATGTCCGCTGTTTATCATAGCTGAGGACATTACTGGTGAAGCTTTGGCAACTCTGGTTGTTAACAAGCTCCGAGGTATTATTAATGTTGCTGCGATCAAAGCCCCAAGTTTCGGTGAGCGGCGAAAGGCTGTCCTTCAGGACATTGCCATTGTGACAGGTTAGTCCTGTGACCAACATTGACAGTCTTCCTTATTAGATTTGAATTTGATTTGGTAAGTATTGTGCCATTTTTTCATTGTTGAACAATGTCACCACAAATGTAATGGTTTAAGGGCATAATAATTGTTGTTCTTCCATTGAATTTGTCCTAGTGAATGACCATTTTTTGGGGTAATGATTAGGGTCCTTTATTTTTTTATCAATAGTGTCATAACCTTTTGCCTATTCTGCTTCCACAATGACCATCTTACCTTGAAATAATAATAATTCCTATTTTGAGCAAGAAGGCTGGAGCACTGCGCTTACCATTAATGAGAAAGTTTTAGTAGTAACAAGACTTGACAAAGCAAGCCCGACAAAAAAAGCAAAAAACTATTACTCAAACACAAAACAACTACTACTTAAGTGTCAATGTGGAAAATTATGCGTTTCCTGACAGCGAGAAAATCAGATTGCTTTGTGGTGTTCTGCATCTTGTATATTCAGGGTCTCTAAATGCTAGAGTTCTCTGGTCTCCTTATCATAGTACTTAAGTTTTTGGCCTTGTTAGGTCCATGTTTGTTCATCAGTCCCATAGGTTCACTGAAAATTGTTTTGGTCCGGGATTACACGCCTTCTAGCAAAATCATGTTTTGTACATATGCATTTTTATCTGGTGTTTTAATTGACTGAATGCGATAACAACTCACAGCATGCAAGAGCAATGCCTTAGTTGATGGTCTAGGAACTCAATCTTTTGACAGATTATTTATGTTTTTCATTTTTCTCACCCATCCCCTGTACATAAGGAGTACCCATTTTGTTATCTTATTATGCTCCAGTGTCATGAAAGTCTACCCTATATCTACTTTCAGGCGCTGAATACCTGGCGAAGGATCTTGGCCTGTTGGTTGAGAATGCAACAGTGGAGCAACTTGGGGCAGCAAGGAAAATAACAATTCATCGGACTACAACAACCCTCATAGCAGATGCAGCTAGCAAAGATGAGATCCAGGCAAGGGTTGCACAGCTAAAGAAGGAGCTCTCTGAAACTGATTCCATATATGATTCTGAGAAATTGGCTGAGAGAATCGCAAAGCTCTCTGGTGGCGTGGCTGTCATCAAGGTTGGAGCTGCAACCGAGACAGAGCTCGAGGACCGTCAGCTGCGAATCGAGGATGCAAAGAATGCCACTTTTGCAGCTATCGAAGAGGGCATTGTTCCTGGTGGTGGCGCAGCGTATGTGCACCTGTCTACTTGTGTCCCTGCGATCAAAGAAACGATCGAAGACCATGATGAGCGCCTTGGTGCTGACATCATTCAGAAGGTAACTTGCTTAGATATCGATAAGTCGATTGATTGTTTATTGGCAGGGCCTTCGGCTATGACCGATCATTTAGGAGATGTAACCATTATAAGCTGGTGATTTGACTGAAATAACCTTGCAGGCTAACATTGTGTACCTTAATATTTAGGAAGTACCTGTCAGGACTATTTATACCTCCATGCTACGGTTCAGGAGAATAATAACTACGTACTGTTCTCACAATAGCTTGTTGGTTCTGCAGGCACTGTTAGCACCTGCGGCATTGATCGCTAATAATGCCGGAGTGGAAGGGGAAGTTGTGATCGAGAAGATCAAGGAGAGCGAGTGGGAATTTGGCTACAACGCGATGACCGACAAGTACGAGAACCTGATCGAGTCCGGTGTCCTGGACCCCGCCAAGGTGACGAGATGCGCTCTCCAGAACGCCGCCTCGGTGTCTGGCATGGTCCTCACCACACAAGCGATCATCGTCGAGAAGCCGAAGCCCAAGGCTAAGGTCGCTGAGCCATCGGACGGAGCCCTCGCTGTCTAAGCTCTAAAACTCTCCAGCCCTACAACTTACTAGATGGTTCAGTTCAGGTCAACTGGTAGAATTTCGGTTGAAGAGATCAGCTGAAATGTCTAGAGTAGGATTATTGCCATTTTTGCGAATCGACGGCAACCTTTGCCTGATCTGAACTCCTGTGAATCAAAGAAATATGCAGCGGCATTTTTGAAATAAATATTTATAACAGACCATAGCATATCTGAATATGTCTTTTTTCTTTGTCCCGATTTTGAGTTGTACCGGCGCTTATTGTGTTATTACTGTGTAGAGCGTGCGTGCGCTTTAAGGCTTAGGCGTCGGCGGCGCTGGCAGGATGGTGAGCGCCAAGCCAATGGCCTCGTTGAGCTCGTAGTCCGTCGAGGATAGCGGCGACCTCTGGCCGGCGGCCGTGAACGCCCTGTCGCAGCGCAGGGGAGCGCCCAGCGTCTCCGCCAGCAACGTCTGCGCCTTCTGCAGGTGCTCGCTGCCGCTAACGTAGGCGTAGCTCCCGGCGTCCGAGAGCCGGCGCACGGTCACGTCGTACTCAGCGGCGCACTTGTTCAGGCACTCCCGCCGCGCCGGCACCGTCTCGGCGAGCTGCAGCCTGGCGATACGCGCGCCCGTGGCCCTGGCGGCCGACATGGCCATGTACACTGCGTCGACGGCGAGGTCGTACGCGTCGAGATTCGCGCTCTCCGGGTCGGCTCCCAGCGTCTTCATGCAGAAGTCGTAGTCGTGCCCGGCCTGGTCGCCGCCGGCGAACCGCTTGCACGTGTCCTCCATCGTGGACGACGTCGCCGCCGTGCGCGCGTCACGAGCGTGCGTCAGGAGGAGGACCAAGAGGAGAGAGGAGAAAGCTTGTTTGATGACTGACATGGCTGAATCCTTGCTTACTTCAACCTTTTTTTCTTTCCTTCGAGAGATGGATCGATGAACTACTCCTCCTCACTCCTATAAGAAGAGGCATGTCGATCTTAATGGTGTTTCAGTTGCTCTTACGACTGCAGCGTTACGCACGTACGAGTAATCTTTACTATTAAATTGCAATGCGTTGTTCGTACGTGTACGTCCTCCGCGTCCGTCCGCGATAGATTGGCTCGTTTGTCCCGCGACCGCGCGTGGGCCAACTGGAGGCCCAACAATATCACGAACGAAACGGTTTTTCCGTGAACATTGCTTGCTCACGATGGGCTGTACGCGCCCCGCGTCTCAAACGAAAAAACAGCAACCTTGAGCGTTGTACGCGTCCTGCGTGTCGCCGCCGATCGGTGATCAACCCAGGATCCTTATCATCTCTCCCGAAAAAAATCTACTCGACCTCGAAGCCATCGGAAGGACGCGATGGCGAACGCGCTTGAGCAGCGGGAGGTAGCGACCAGGGAGGAGCATGGCCCCAGTAGGGGCTAGCGCCAGCAGGGGAGAGATCGATTGGAGTGGATGGGGACGACCAGCACGGGAGAGAAGGTAGCCGAAGTGGATGGAGGACAGGAGGAGGTAGGGGTCCCGGCGGTGAGGAGGGAGGGAGGAGATCCTGGGTCGAGCATCTGATTGCTAGAGCTCGCCTGTTTGGCTGCCAATTGCTACTTCTATGTGTACTTCTTTTTGGTCTGCGAATAAGAGTCTGCTCTTTCTTGTCTTTGTTGTTGCTGAAATTGCTGCTAATTGGTAGCGTTCTGGCTTGCTAGCAGGTACATGAGTGTTTAGCTGTTGCTTTGTTGCTATTGCTTACTGCTCAATTATTTATCTCAACACGACAGCGGGTGAGAGTTTGACAGAGAAATCAGTTGAGCATCTTAGATTGATCAAATAGTTCGATGGTTCACTATACTAGCTGGAATGACCATGCCCATGCCCATGCGCATGCACATACCTGCAGTGCTTTTCAGTTCTGAGGTGTGCTGACTGTTCGTATTGCGTGTTGTCTGTGTGACCTGAGATGATGTCCAGCTCCAGCCTTGGTTTTGTTCAGTTCTGACTTCTGAGGTGTGCTGACTGTTCGTCATGGATGGCTTCCTCTCTAAGTACTGCGGGACATACCCATAATGATACGTTTTATCTGTAGTAGTTCCTTAATTCTGAAGATGTACCTGAATATTGAGCAAGCTAAATAATGCAGTTTTGTTGCACCATAGAGCTCACACAGACAATATTTGATGTAAATATGTGGATGTGCTGATGATGTGAATGTTACCACGCAAAAATCAAGTTATTATTAATCTTTTGGCTCGGCAGTGTGAATCTCTTGCAAAAATCTACTTAGCTGAACTCTTTTCCTCTCCTAAAAGCGAGCACTGCGGTGCAGTTTGCTTTAGTATTATACAGCTTCACTTGGACATTAGTAAATGGTAGGATGATAGTTGTACAACCCGTACAAATGACATAATAACAAGTTAAATTCTTCATCTTGCAAAAACACGATTCAGGTAACCAAATGCCCGCAGTCTAGAATTCTCCTCAGTTTGAAAAAATATTTTAAAAAAAAAATTAAAATAAAATAAACGATAGAGAATGTTTTGGGAATTTTAAAAGATGTAAACTTCATCAATTAGACGGTTCATACACGCACTGTTGCGGGTTGTGAGATTAAAATCGGCCGAGGCCATCGATGGGAAGGAAACATTGCGAAGGGAGATACAAAAAGAGAGGCTCAAGGCCACCGAGTACCGCTCTAATCATAGTCGGAGGACTACATCAAGCCAATGAAAATGACCCCACTAACTCCACAAGGAAGGGCTCATGGCGAAGGGAAAGATGATCGCGTGCCCGTGATGAGTAAAAAGAGGGTGATAGATAGCCACAGCATCGCGCGGGCACACAGCTAGTTAGGTTATAGTATGAGTTTGCATTTGCAGTTTAAACGTTTCCATTCCATTGGTTGTTCATAAAGAGAGACAGAAAACTCTTTTGCAATATTTAACCAGAGGAAACGCTTCTCCATAATAGGCTAGGAACTCGTGTATTTGCACGTTCATTAAACCAAATATATACACCGTTAAAAAACATTTGCTTGTTGGAATTTCATACAACTTTCCCCGCAAAAAAAAAGAATTTCATACAACTTCAAAAAAATATGGCTTGCTGATCAAATCTACTGGATTTTGGGGCCCGTATTTAACCAGACAAAACGATTTTCCATAATAGGCTAGGAACTCGTTTCTAGTGCGGGCATTTGCACCTTCATTAAACCAAATATATACCGTTAAAAAACATTTGCCTCTTGGAATTTCATACAGCTTCGAAAAATATGGCAGGCTATAATTTGTTAAAATCTGAATAACCTGTGTACTGTATGGTTGCTTCTCATGTGCACACAAGATTTCTGATAATGGCAAAGTCAATACATCCTCTTTGTGTCCTTCCTCAAGATGGTAAAATCTCGACTTTCAGGATGAAAATTCATATGGTTAGAAACATCGTCATCTACGCACCGTGCCACAAATCGTTATGCAAGCCTTTGGCGGTGAATCCGATTCGCCGCTCACTGTTGCCCCGATCATCGGCGCCGCAGAAGCGAGCACATGTTGGGCCAGGTACATAAGGGAATGTAGTGTGCTCTGGTTTTTTTTTGTCATTTTTTCTGCAGTTTTCTTCTGTTCGGTTTCTTTGGTTTTTCATTTGTTTTTCTGTTTTTGCCGGTCAGTTTTTAAAAAAATTAAAATTTCAAACATTTTTCATTTTTAAACATTTTTCAATTTTGAAACTTTTTGAGTTTGAAATTTTTTAAGGTTTTTTTTTCAAATCTCAACATTTTATAAATCTGAACATTTTTATTTCATGTAAGCCTGCTATCTGAGGATTATTACATCAACCATAATGAATCTATTTTCCACAGGTTTCATTGTGTTTTAAATATATTTTTACATTGTATTTCTTTCTATACATTCCCACATTAACACGCGGGGAATCTTCTAGTTCAATATATGCCAATATTAACTTCGTAAATGCATGTCCACATAACTGAGACAAGTATGCATTGTCAAATCAGATCTATGTCAAACACCATTGTATAGTAAATCCTACCAATTTTTTTTTCATTTGGTCGGGTGGATGCATGTATGTTCAAGAAATAGACTTACTTTTGAAGCTTCAACATGATGATCATGTCTTTACAAGGGAATGTATATTATTTGTACCAATTATGAACCTTTTTCATGTAGTGTGTCATGTGTCAGGTACTCCTTGGAAACATTCATTATATATGGATAGCATAGTATGTTGCAATTGGTGTGCCCCAGAAGGTCTAACCCTTTTTTTTAATCCCAATTCTTGTTTCAAGATGCACACATGTCTCTTTGCGTTTAGAAAATCAGGCATGACTTTTCTTAAACGTGTTGAAGAGATGAGGATATCGGCCGACGTAGAACCGTTTCGTCCCTGGGCTCCCGCGAGGCCCAGGGCGAAACCCTAAAACCGCGCCGCCAGAGCCCTCCCCACCCCCTCCCTCGCTTCGCTGCCGTCGGGGACCGCCGCCGGGCTAAGCTCGGGGGCGTTGGGGGCGGCGGGGCATCCTCTCCTCCCACGTGGAGGTGGCGGCGCAGACGGCTCCGTCACGCGAGGGCGCAACGCTGGCAGGGGCGTGACGGCGCGGCCGTGCAATGGCGGTGTGGCGGCTCTGCGTGTTGGGCGCGCTCGGGACATCGGCGGCTTCCCCGGAGGCTGCTGTTGCAACGGGCGGCGCGAGCTCGGACGGTGGCGGGCGGATGGTGACGCGCGCCGCGATGCAAGGTGTGTGGACATGGCGGCCGGGAGGTCGGGCGGACCGGCGGTGGCGCAGCCCTGGCGAGGACCTCTGGGCGTCGGGTGGTTGGAGGAGTTCTAGCCGCCGCGTGTGCGGACCGGGGCAGGGGCCCCGGGCCTTGGCCCAACCCTTCCCAGATCTGACGTGCCCGGCCGCCATAGGGGCTGTCTGGCCCTCTCCGGCCGGGAAGGTGGTACAGCCGCAGGTCCGATTGGGTGTGCAGGTTCCGATCCGCACGGTGTTGTGCTCGTCTTCTTCGGCTCGCAACAGGAAGAGCTTGGACGCCGGGGCAGCGGCCCTGGAAGGTGGGAGTCATGTTGGTCGGCGGGCGAGCCAATGCCTCTAGTGCTGGCCGGTGACCACGGCCGTGAGGGCGGCGTGGTGGTCGGCGAGTTGAGTGTTGTGGGTGTAGGTGGCGGTGATTTTGCCAAAGGGAAACCTTTGCCCCTTGGGCCACGGTGGCGACGTCCGCCGATGGCTTTTCCCTTGATGAAGACGTCGTGAGGCCAATCTCCGTCCCTCTACTTCCTCCGGGTGAAAACCCAAGTCTAAGTCTGTGTAATCTTGCATAACATAAATATCTATATTGATCCAACTACGACTGCACCACATAGCAAGCACATTGTTCATCTCCAACAATGACTTCCAAAGGTATTTATCAACAGGAGGGTGAATCCAACGGAATGTCTCAACCACGATATTGAACACCAATATGTTTTTGGTGGCATCGCCAAAGTATCGGCCCATCAAATCCCAATGCAGGTTACCATGATGTAGTACTGGTGCATTTCAACAACATCTCAGTCCCTTCAACAACTCTAGAGACACTGGTAGTTGTCCAATTTGCCTTGGATCGTTAGATCCCACTACGAGTACATAGAAATCAACATTGGAAGTGGTCTCATCCTCATTCTTTGTCCAAATCGAGTAGCGCACTCGGTATTCTCCACATGCATGGTTGATGTTTATGGAGTGTGGCTATCTGAATTCTTCTAGTTGGTAGCTGGTGTTCATGAAGTGGCCGTAGGGGAGCATGCTGACGGGTAGTCGGGTTGCAAACATAAAATAGTCACGTGTTCTCACCAAAGGACACGATGAAGAGGCCATCACAAGAAGCATGGACATGTGGGCCTTCTATCTCTGTGTCAGGGCACCGCAGGACGGTTTGCCCACAGAGTTTGGGATCCATGGTTGTAGAAGTGGAGTCATTGAAGACATTGAAAAAGCAATCATTCCCTTCATTGGTTCTCTTGAAGAGGTTGATAATTGGGAGAGAAGGTTGGTGGCGATAGTGGGTGAGGAGGAAGTATTTGGTGGAGGTTTCATGACGCCATGACTTACGAACAGCGCGACATCGAAGAACGTCTTGAGCCGGAAACCTTACCAGGATCTCTCCAATGATGACTGACTCAGGTAAGTCATCAAAGACAGTCACATCTTTTCCCTTTTCCATGGTTGATGATCAACTAAGAAAGGACATATATTAGTTCTTTTGATCGGATGGGATTGTGGAGTGCATATTCACATTTCCAATAAGAATTGAGGAAAATGAATTTTTTTTTATAGTAGATACAAAGCATTTGTATTTTGAAGAAAATTAAATGCACATGAATTTGACAAGTTTGCAAGAAATTATCAAATATCCTCATATATAATGATTGGATTATATTTATGTCTAAGCTAAAATATTGGTTGAGCTGCTCTGAGTCCAGAGGCCCACAGAACAGAGAAGGATAGATGAACTGCGAATCGCCCGAACACATTCCCCAACCAACCCTCGCCTCAACAATGCTGCTCCGATCCAGGCGGCGCGTCGCCACCGAGGAAGATGCCCGTCGGGCGAATGTTCCGAGAAGGAGAAGCAGGGCGGGGCCGGACCGGCTCGCCGCCCTCCCAGAGGAGATACTACAGGACATCCTGGTGCGCCTCCCGGCCAACTCCGTGCTCCGCTGCCGCGCCGTCTGCCGCTCCTGGCGCCGCCTCGCCTCCGACCCCGCGTTCCTCCTCGACCACCACCGCCGCCAGCCGGAGCTCGCCCTAATAAGGTCCTACCGGGCCTCCGATGTCGCCGACACCCTCCCCCGCCGAGTTCCGGCCGTTTTTCGGGTTCCCCAAACAATTCGGCACCCACTTCCCCGCCCGCGCCTCCTGCGACGGCCTCTTCATCGTCGGCCAGTGCATCTGCAACCCAACCACGCGGCAGTGGGCGCCGCTCGCCACGGGCCCGAGCTCCCATGCCGGCACCGTGGTCGCCCTCTATCGGCACCAGCCTTCAGGGGAGTACCGTGTGCTGTACTGGACACGATGGAACCCCGGTGGAAATTGGTCCAGTCGGCATGCCTACTGCGTCCTCACCGTCGGAACCGACCAACCGAGGAGCGTGGGTTATCCAGTACACGGCGGCAGGAGGGGACTACACATCTTTGGCGCGCCGGTCCTTGTCAATAATGGCACCCTGCACCTGCACTGGAGGGAACGCCCCGGTGTCCGCTACCACAGGATATTGGCGTTTCACACGGTGGCGGAGACCTTCCGGCACATGAGCCCGCCCGCGGCTGTGGAACCACACCATGTTATGCTCCTGCTTGACATGGGTGGCAAGCTTGCTGCGTCCATTGGTAAGGATGACATGACAGGGCTGAGCATCTTCGTGCTGCAGGACCAGGACCATGATGTCTGGACCTATCACTACCAGATCAAACTGCCGGTGATGGATAACATGCATTTCCAACAAGAACATGGGAACTGGTGGGCAAAGATTGTCTCCGAGGAGGGAGACCTGCTCGTTAGCTGCTATGGCCACCTATTGCATTGTGACAAAAAGGGAAATTCGGTAGCCAACTTCAAGTTTGATGATGACATGCCAGTGGTTCTGCCTCATAGGTTCAAAGAGAGTCTTATTCAGTACAAGTTTTCCCAAAAGAAAAAAACTCCTGAAGAAGAAGAAGAAAAATCGATTCCAGTGGTCCTTCTTGAGATCTGATTTGTGCCATGTTAACTCTAAGTAAGCTCTCTCTGGTTATATAATGCAATCAATAAGTGAGACTGCAGCATATACTCCTCTAATTTAGACTTGTCTACAACATAGTATTTCAATAGCAATAGGGTTTGGGGTTTTATGTAGCCGAATCTCATTAGCCTGAGGTATTGGTTTATTGCTAGTTACCTTCAATAGCTCTTTTAAACCTCCTACATTTTTAAAGTAAAAACAGAAATAGTCTTGAACCCCGAAACTGCTTGCGAAATCAACAACTGGGCAAACCCAAGGATGAAAATGGATTTGCATGCAAAGTTGGAACGTGTTTCCAAAATCAACAAAACACATAACAAGCTTGTAGTTGTTAATTTTCCGGGTGCTATGTTCTTTAGCATTGTTGATTTGTTCTGCTCTTCAGGTTCCAACACATATGTGCAAAGAAGTTCCTTAATCTATATCTTGTCCCTGCCCCTGTGTGGTGGGGCTGCTACCAAGGCGCCAGTTGGCTCATGCCATCCAGGGACACCTTGATTAGGCCTAAGGGATACATGCATTTGCACTTGGGGTAAGACCATTAGTTATACTTAATGGTTGCCTTGGACGTTGAACTTATTTAGTACGATAGAGCATCAGTGACTTACTATGTATCTAGAAATTGTTTAACACATGATAATCCCCTGTAGTGGTCCAAAATTTTCAAGTTCACCTCATGGATTGATTTTAAACTTCTATTCATTGATAACTTACTGACTCTTAAACTTATTCTATTTGTTTCTTGCAGGCATTGTCAGGAATGCTTTAATTGTTGCATTACGACTAGGAGTTCATTGCAAATAAGAGAGAATATAAAAAAGGCTTTGGGGTGAACAGAAGGGTACAAGCAAGGTAGGTAGAAAGAAACAGAGCGAAGGGAGAGATGAGATAGTTCTACTATATTTGAAGAAAGGGGGACATTTCTGTTCTGTTCTATTCTCTCAAATACTCATGCTTCTCGTATATCTTCGTTGGCCAGCTCCTCTTGCTTCTGTGGTTTTACCACCAGCAATAATCTGCTCCCAGCAGAACCATTGATTTTAATGCTTGAATTTTGATGTTTGAAATTGAGTTGTCAAGGTTCATTGTTGTGGAATTCTGGATACAAGCCAGATCGAGTAGTGAATCACCTGCTGGTTTAAGATAAGAGAAATTGGTAAATTTTTTACTTTCTCGGCAGAATGTGTTACAGTTTATGTAATTCTGAAATATTATTCCGATGTTTCTCATCTGCATCGCGGAAGTTCTTTGGAAACTAATTTGATAGGCTTTCTTTTGTGCATCTATTTCTTTTCTTGTTTTTGCAAAGGGGAAGAAGTCTATTTGGTGTTATAGACGCTGGTTCTAGCTGTAGAGGATGTGGAAAGCTAGCAGAAGAAACTTTTAATTAGGTTGTCATTAATCAGTGTAAAGGGAGCGGTTTTGTTGAGTAGGAGTTTCCGGGCCATTGGTTTTGTCATTATACCAGATTTCAGAGCATACTAGGTACCACTTACGAATAAGAACGATATGGTGATATAGGAGGAATGCTACAGTAAACATTTCAAATTCAGTACCAAGTCCAACAAGAAAACAACATGGCGCATCAACTGGAATCATATGGTGATTTAGTAGAAAGGTTACTGCAAACACACGAAATTTCAGTACCCAAAACAACATGACAACCGCACAGCTCAACAAACCTAATGCTACATCCCTAGGATGAAGGGATGCTCCTTGTTGGAACCATCTTCTTCTTGCGTCTCAAAGAATGGAAGAGGAAGAATGTTCTCTTTCAAAAAGTGCAGAGTAATCTCCATGACACAGTCTCGATCTTCTGCGTCATTGCATTTCAGCACCGTATCTCTTAGCAACTCGCCGTCATTTTGACAGTGTATCAGGCGGTGGCGAGTAAACCTGATGAGATACTCACAGTCGTTGAGTACAACCATCCGACAGATAAAACGGATGTCCCCCCAGTCACCAAGCTGCGAAGGTGGCGGCAACAAGCTAATCTCCTGAATCAAACCCCAGACGCCGGCTTCGTAGTCATGCATCACCCAAACCTCGACATCAGTGTGGCCGGTGCCATCGCCGGTGCCGCACAAGGCAAGGGCGCCATCGACTTCGAACAGCACTGGCCAAGGGCCTGGCATGGCAGGACGGCGCATCCACCTGAATGTCTCATCAGCCGTGTCGAATGCTATTATGTCCTGTATCTCCGTGGCATCTCCTGCAGGTTGTTCGTCGTCCAGTGGTGGCACTATCCAGTGCAGGCTGCCACAGTGCATAACCGGTGGTGGATCACATGGCAGCCCATCCAGCAACGCCTCTTCCAGTGAAGCTGGGGGCGCAGGGGGCCATGCGGACCAGATACGCCTTGGTTCGTGATACTCAGCTGATCCCACGGTAAAGACGTAGTAAGTAGATCTGTCACCTTCGTCCATGTGGCTGGTGATAAAATAGAGCACCCTGTATTCTCCAGACGGGTGGTGCCGGTAGAAACCTGCAATTTTGGGGCTGCACAATCCGTCAAGCTGTGTCAAGGGAGCACACTGACGGGTGGCTGGGTTGCACACGTAGAAGCCAGTGACACGGTGGCGATTCATGCTGGAGACAACGAGGAGGCCGTCAAGCGAGGCGTGCAGCATGAGGTGCTGTTCGCTTGGGGCGGCGCACCGGACCACGGGCCAGAGCTTGCGTTCAGCAGCGTCATGGCGAAATGCGAAGAAACGGGGGTCACCGGGGGCAGCATCGTCTTCGGAACGAAACTGAATGTGGATGATGATGGGGAGCGAGGGCTGGCGTGCGTGGTGGTCGAGCATGAATTTGCGGGAGGACGTGGCGCTGCGCCACGACCGGCGGACGGCGCCGCAGCGGAGGACATCCTTGGCTGGCAGCCGCAGGAAGATCTCTTCGACGAGGATAGACTCGGGCAGGTCGTCAAGGACGGTGACGCCCCTGGCGTCTGGCATGGTTAGATTGTTTGCTTGATTAGCGAATCAAGTGTCGCCAATTTATACTCCGGGAGTATGGTGGGTGTGTGGTGGTTCTCCCGGGCGGCTAATCAATCGTCGGAAGTCAGAATGGTTTCGATTCATCTTCCGCGCGCCTCGGCTCCCGATCCTGATCATCAATGCGAAAACGTTCCGACGTTTGGATGTGATTGGTTAGCAAGATCATGATGCTTAAGAGCAAGTACAATAAATCCTACTAATCAGCTAGCTATAATGATTAAAATAATATATTATTGCTTAGTTGGAGGAGAGAGAGGAGGAGAGAGAAGAGGAGTGGGCTCTAATGCAAAAGTCAGCTCTAGCACGTGCTCCTAGGCACTATGTGAGAGTGAATGGTGGACCATACACATATAAAATAGTCCAATTTTATAGCTCACTATTGTACATGTTGGCTCTAGAATGACTATAGATGACATGACACTTGCCTTATAGCCAACAGTTGGCTCTACTATTGAACTTGCTCTAACACGCCCCCGGTCGCTCAAACTTCCATCCAGGGGAATAGGTTATGGACAGAGCCAGCACCCACAAACATGATCAGCATTGGAAAATTCTAGGAATTTAAAAATATGAAGGAAAATCGAACTTTTGAGAGAGAAACCATTTTGAGTTTATCACGACGATTTGATAATTTTTTGTAAGGGTGTGCCTAGGGCTCAGCCTACTAAGGTGGTACGCAGCGAGAAGGCGCGCCATCAATTTTCTCACCCCTCTCTCGTCTCTCACTCCGCCGTCTCAACCGCCCTCTCCACTCCTCTTCTCTCCCCCCTCTCGCTGTCGGCGGTTTCACTACTATCGGTAGATCGAAGGAAACTGCTGCGACGGCGGAGTAGCAGGCACTCGAAACCGTCAGCCGGGAGGACTTCATTGACTCGAACGCCGACACAATTTTATGCTTCAGGCATAGCTCCTCAAGGTTCGTGAATGGCGGCAAGCTCTCAAACCACTCAGAGCTGCTCGGATATGCTTAGATCTATGTGACAAACCATAGTTCTTTGCGTAACTGTTGCATTCAACTGTAAATGTAAACACTTATCAATCTATTCCTTTCTTATGGACTGTAAAATCCTAATGATATTCCGTTTGAGAATATATCAAATTAAAATCTTCCGAGGCAGTAATTACATCCTACATTTATCTGATGTAAATGCTAACGCATCTCAAAACAAACAAACTTGATAAATTGTCTTAACCCTGGTGTATCTTAAATTGGGCATAAACAGTTAAAATAAGTGAACTAATTAGAAGAAGTGTTGGTTAATGAAAAACTAGGTGTTTTTATTTGTAAGAGTCATTTCATCCATGAAGCATATAATATAATAGTACTAGAGTCTAAAATAGAAAATGAGTTGGAAGCGTGTAGTTATTTTAATCGTGCTTGATGATGCAATTCAAGTGCCAATTTATATCTCATCTTACCATACCTAACTATGAAGCATCATGAGACATGCCATTCTTAGTTTCTCCTCTATGGTTCTAAGTCTGCTTCAGGCAACACAACATATCAGAATCAAATTAAACGGGTGAACAAGTACAATAGTTCCATACAACATGTTACATAGTTTGCCAACAAGCCAGGTTCCATAGTTTTCCGCATTAATATATGACAATGCAGTTGAAGCCTATGCCGAAACGTCCACTCCTACAATATGGCAGGATCTCTCACCTCAAGATCAATAAAAGGTTTGAATATATTCTATGGCCATACTGAATAATGCATATCATCATCTCCTCCTAGCATCACATTGTTCCCAGAACCATCCTGCATATCAAAGAATGGGAGTGGAACAATGTTCTCCCGAAAGTGATAGGGTGTAATGTCCATGCAGTTGTCTTCAGCTTCATCACATTCAATCTTTCCTAGAAACTTTCCACCAATGTCACAATGCAAAATAATCCTATTTGCTAACTCGATCAATAACTCACACTCATTGAGCATCACAATCTTCAGCACCCTGCTACTCTTTGTATAATGAAGTGGCGGTGACACGTCCAATTCAAAAATATTAATCTGATGCGTGAGGGTCCAAACCTCGCGTGTGTAGTCTTGCATAACATAAATATCTATATTGATCCAATTGCGACTGCACCACATAGCAAGCACGTTGTTCATCTCCAACAATGACTTCCAAATGTATTTATCAGCAGGAGGTTGAATCCAACGGAATGTCTCGAACACGATATCGAACACCAATATGTTTTCGGTGGCATCGCCAAAGTATCGGCCCATCAAATCCCAATGCAAGTTACCATGATGTAGTGCCGGTGCATTCCAACAACATCTCAGTCCCTTCAGTAACTCTAGAGACACTGGTAGTTGTCCAATGTGCCTTGGATCGTTAGATCCCACTACGAGTACATAGAAATCAACATTGGAAGTGGGCTCATCCTCATTCTTTGTCCAGATCGAATAGAGCACTCGATATTCTCCACATGGTTGATGTTTATAGAGTGCGGCTATCTGAATCCTTCTAGTTGGTAGCTGGTGTTCATGAAGCGGTAGTAGGGGAGCACGCTGACGGGTAGTCGGATTGCAAACATAAAATAGTCTCGTGTTCTCACCAAAGGACATGATGAAGAGGCCATCACAAGCAGCATGGACATGTGGGCCTTCTTTATAAATCTCTGTGTCAGGGCACCGCAGGACGGTCCGACCACAGAGCTTGCGATCGATGGTTGTAGAACTGGAGTCATTGAAGACATAGAAAAAGCAATGATGCCCTTCATTTCTCTTGAAGAGGTTGATAATTGGGAGATAAGGTTGGCGACGATAGTGGGCGAGGAGGAAGTTTTTGGTGGAGGTTTCATGACGCCATGACTTACGAACAGCGCGACATCGAAGAACGTCTTGAGCCGATAACCTTACCAAGATCTCTCCAATGATGACTGACTCAGGTAAGTCATCAAAGACAGTCACATCTTTTCCCTTTTCCATGGTTGATGATCAACTAAAGAAGGATGTATATTAGTTCTTTTGATCAGATGGGACTCTGAAGTGCATATTCACATTTCCAATAAGAATTGAAGAAAATTAAAATCATTTTTATAGTAGATACAAAGCATTTGTATTTTGAAGAAAAATAACTACACATGAATTTGACAAGTTTACAAAAATTATAAAATCTCCTCATATATAATGGTTGGATTATATTTATGTCTAAGCTAAAATATTGGTAATTTTCCCATAAAACCCATAAAAAAATCGGTGGTTGTAGTCACGCCAAGGCAACAAATTTAGCATATGATGTTGTCTTTGCCTGTCAAATA
This sequence comes from Lolium rigidum, assembly GCF_022539505.1. Classification (NCBI taxonomy): domain Eukaryota; kingdom Viridiplantae; phylum Streptophyta; class Magnoliopsida; order Poales; family Poaceae; genus Lolium; species Lolium rigidum. The sequence goes on along the minus strand of NC_061514.1, from coordinate 327,419,052 downwards.
AACTTATTAAACAAAGAAACACAAGTCGAAAGGGCACATAGAGGAGAGATGATTTACCGTAGTATAGACGAAGAAGGAGGATCAACAATGGTGGATAGCCCCGGCGGCACACCGACTGTGACACACTTGTTATTTCGACAAATCTGGAAACAAAGACGAGAGATGGGGATTTTAGAGCACATGAAAGATGGGGAAAATACCTGATATAAATGGAAGGAACACCCAACAAAAACTCATCAATAGTGCGGTGTGGCCATCGATGTTTCTCAACTATGTCGCGGAAGAAGTTCTTTGGCAACTAAATTGATAGGCTTTCTTTGGTGCATCTATTGCTTTTCTTGTTTTTGCAAAGGGGAAGAAGACTAGATGGTGTTATAGATGATGGTGCTAGCTGTAGAGGATGTGGAAAGATAGCAGAAGAAACTTTTAATTAGGTTGTCATTAATCAGTGTAAAGGGAGCGGTTTTGTCGGGTAGGAGTTTCCGGATCATTAGTTCTCTTAGGAGAGGGTAGGTGGGCACGGTGTGGAACCCGTCCACGGCAACCACGGCGAGAGCTGCCAACACAGGCCTGCCTGGGATCACGTGGATGTCGTGGGTGATAGATGCATTGGATCGGCCGGGGAGAGAGATTGAATTTGGAAGATAAATACGAGAGAGGTGTGAACTTCTCAGATATTTCACTGTCATGTGGTCATGGCTGAATAATCCAACATGTTGTCATTGTCCAAGCGCCCCTACGATGGTCCTAGACTTCAAGGTGGACATAATATAAGAGCAACCATACAAAGTTGGGGAGGTCCTTCAAGGAGAAAACTTGAATAGCGCACCTGCACACTTTTTGACTTTTTCTTTTTTATATCTTTTAAATTATTTAATATTTCGGTTTGATTTTTTTGCAAGTCACTAAAAAATAACAAATAAACTGGGGTAAAAATAGTTCGGATTTTTTGCAATTTAAATTTTCAAATTATTTTAAAATTAAAAATAAATTCTTTAAATATAAATACATAATGACATAAAAAATCTAAAATATTTTTCCCACACTCTAGTTGTTATGTTTAATTGATTTTGAAAATTTCAAGTTTAAAGATTGTGTAGTGTGAGAAATATAAAAAATGAGAAATTGTTTGAGAGAAGGAAAAAAAGCTAGCATGGATCTTGATGCAGTATGGACAATCTAGATACATGTGCGCACGATAATATGCTCAGAAAGTTCTCTTAAGTAACAATTCTGTGCCACTTATAGACCAATCAAAATGCATCTAGATTTCAAAGAAACACAAATCGAAAGGGCACATATAGGAGAGATTATTTACCGTGGTATAGACGAAGAAGGAGGATCAACAATGGTGGATAGCCCCGGCGGCACATAGAATGTGACACACTTGTTATTTCGACAAATCTGGAAACAAAGATGAGAGATGGGGATTTTAGAGCACATGAAAGATGGAGAAAATACCCGATATAAATGGAAGGAACACCCAACAAAAACTCATCAATAGTGCGGTGTGGCCATCGATGTTTCTCACCTGTGTCGCGGAAGAAGTTCTTTGGCAACTAATTTGATAGGATTTCTTTGGTGCATCTATTGCTTTTCTTGTTTTTGCAATGGGGAAGAAGACTAGATGGTGTTATAGACGATGGTGCTAGCTGTAGATGATGTGGAAAGCTAGAAGAAGAAACTTTTAATTAGGTTGTCATTAATCAGTGTAAAGGGAGCGGTTTTGTCGGGTAGGAGTTTCCGGCCCATTGGTTCTCTTAGGAGAGGATAGGTGGGCATGGTGGGGAACCCGTCCACGGCAACCACGGCGAGATCTGCCAACACATGCCTGCCTGGGATCACGTGGATGTCGTGGGTGATAGATACATTGGATCGGCCGGGGGAGAGAGATTGAATTTGGAAGATAAATACGAGAGAGCGGTGAACTGCTCAGATATTTCACTGTCATGTGGTCCTGGCTGAATAATCCAACATGTTGCGTTGTCCAAGCACCCCTAGGAAGGTCCTAGACTTCAAGGTGGACATAATATAAGAGCAACCATACAAAGTTGGGAGGTCCTTCAAGCAGAAAACTTGAATAACGCACTTGGACACTTTTTGATTTTTTTTATGGTTTGCTGAATCTTTAGAAGGCTAGGAACTCTTCCGATCGCCCACCACAGTCAGACGGACCATGTGCCAAGGCAACAACCAAGCATTCTTTAGTGGGCAGTAAAGCTAGGATGATGCAACTTTCAGAACTAGTTGCTCCATCCCCCCCCCCTCCCCCCTCCTGTTTTGTCCATCAGGCTACATTGTGATAAACACCTGTAAAATAAGCCATTAGGGTAGGGATGTAAACGGGTTGGATCAGATATTGGTATTACCATATTTTTATAACGGATTCGGATCGGATCATGGTCGGATACAGATTATATCGGATTACGGATATGGAGTAGATTCGGGAATTCAGTTACGGATTCCGGATATGGAGCGGATTCGGACTGGACTCGGATAGGAAGCGGATTATTAAGAAAATATACACACAAAAAATAGAAGTGTGTTTTTTATGTAAAATATATTTGTAATTATAGACTATAGCTAAATGTACGCACTTGTTCCTACAACAAAGCAAATTGCATGCCAATAGCATACATATTTTAGTCGATGAACTAAGTATATTGTCTAAATATTTGGGGTTGGGCTCATTTTCTCGGATTATCCTCTTTGTGGACCTCGGATAATCCGCAAAAAGTGACGGATAATCCGTATCCATCGGATAGTATCAATACCATATCTTCTACCATATCTGTCGGATATCCGCTTGACCATTATCCGCATCTGTATCCATATCCGGCGGATTTCTGAAAATGTATACCATATTCTCAAAAACGGATACTGATAGGATTAGAAGCAAAAATTATCGGTATCATTTACATCCCTACATAAGGGTCAGAGTAGTACTTGTCGGATTGGGCTACCATTTATCGTGAGCATGGTCCTGGTGGTGGTGTTGGGCTTCTTGGGACGGCCTGCTGTATGTAGGTAGGCCTGCTGTATCGTGAGCATGGTCCTGGTGGTGGTTTCTGCTACCGTTCCAATCGCGGTGAACTGCGACAAGTCCTCTTGCCGCACCGCCGCGCTGCTCATCCTCCTCACCTCCGGCCCCTCCGCTCGAGCGCTCCCCACGCTGCCGCTCGATTCGCCGTCGCCGTGAGTCTCCCCCAGACCCTGCACAGATTCATTCCCAACCATAACCCTCGCCGCTACGATGCTGCTCCGTTCCGGGCGGCGCCTCCCGACCCTGGAAGAAGCAGCACGGGCGACCGTGCCGAGACGCAGAAGAAGGGCAAGGTCGGATCTTTTCGCCGGCATGCCGGAGGAGATCCTGCTTGACATCCTGCTCCGCCTCCCGCCCAAGTCCGTGCTCCGCTGCCGTGCCGTCTGCCGGCTGTGTCGCCGCCTCGCCTCCGACCCCGCGTTCCTCCTCGACCACCACCGCCGCCAGCCGGAGCTCCCCCTAATGACCTGCGGCGGCCGCCTCAGAGCTCTCCATCGCCAGGCCCGCAGGATCCACCCAGTATTTCGGTTCCCCGAAGCCTTCCCTTTCGGCTTCACCGCCGACGCCTCGTGCGACGGCCTGCTGATCTCCGGCCAGCACATCTGCAACCCAACCACGCGGCAGTGGGCGCCTCTCAGCCCCAACCCAAAGCACCGCGTCGAGAACATCCTCGGCCTCTACCGGCACCAACCCTCAGGGGAGTACCGCGTGCTCTACTGGAGGTACCCAAACAACCTCTACAACATGGACTGCCTGATCGAGTACCGCGTCCTCGCCGTGGGAACCGACGACCCCAGGATCATCGATTGTTCAGCAACCCCGGTTGAAACGGAGCTGATAAGCAGGGGAGGACCAGCCATCTTTGGCGCAGCAGTCCTTCTCAATGCCAACCTGCACCTACACTGGAGAAAGTCGTTCGGCGTCCCCTACCACAGGATCCTGGTGTTCGACACGGTGGCAGAGACGTTTCGGCACATGCGCCCGCCATCCGTGAACCCCCGCCATGTCATGCACCTGTTTGACATGGGTGGCACGCTTGCCGCATCCACCAGCAAGGACGGCATGACAGGGATGAGCATATTCATGCTCCAGGACCACGATGTATGGGCGTTCCGGTACCGGATAACACTGCCGGTGGTGGATATCAGGCGTTTCCAGGAGCGAGGGGATTGGTGGGCAAAGGTTGTGAACAAGGAGGGAGACGTGCTAGTCACTTGCTATGAACACCTGTTACTTTGTGACAAAGGGGGCAATCTGATTGGCAACTCCAAGTTTGATGATGACCTGCCGGTGGTTCTGCCTTTTAGGATGAAAGAGAGCCTTATTCAGCATACATTTTTCCAAAACACATAGAGCTGATTCCTCGAGACTCTTTCATGAGTTCTCATTAGCCATGTTAACTAAATGTGAGTATGTTCTTTTTTTTTTGTTACTTCCTTCTAAATTCACTTTACCTATATGCTTCAACTAGATATAATACAATCAGTAAGCTATAAGATAGTTTTTGGATGGGAACAGGGTATCGGTTCTCTGAGTAAATCTCATTAGGGAGCATATAGTTCTCCTTTTCCGTGGTTATGTTTGATAACATTATTGAATCTCTTGAAAATTTTAATACCACAAATGGTCTTGAATACAGAACTGCTCAGCATAAAGAGAACATCAGGATTGAAGTTGCCCTTCTTCATGTATTTATATTAGCAGGAAAACTGATACCAATCGTGCATATTTTGCTAAAGATTGCAAACCAAATTGCTCTTCTTCTAATGAACGACACACACTTGCTTGTGATTAGAGATACATCTCCATCTTACTCAGAACCAAACAACTATCTTTTGTGTACTCCGAATCTGTTAACTAATTTCTTTACGGTTTATGATGTTTGAAGATTACCTTAGCTATGTTAAAATAGCAGCTGAAGCTCTCACTGAACAGTTGCTGATCTATTCTTGTGGGAACACTTATATAACAGAGTTTACTATTCAGTGCAGACTTTATTCTAAGGTTCCTATGCAGCTGATGCCTCCTTTGTTTTAGCTATTTTAATGTTATTTAAATACATGTTAGGTTAGTGTTCTTGTGCACACATTTTTAGTTCTGTTCTTTACAAGTGTACTGCAGCCTCAGTGAAACTGATTTTCACTGTATTTGTATCCTCAATTTAAGCCCTGCATATATCCAAGCTTCAACCTTCGATGAATATAAGTTGATTTTAAGCTTCTATTCATATTGACAACTTACTGACTCTTACACGTATTCTATTTGTTTCTTTCAGGCATTGTTGGAATGCTTTAACTGTGCCTACGTTTAGGAGTTCTCTGCTAATAGGAGAGAATAGAACAAAGGGTTTGGGGTAGAACAGAGGCGTACAAGCCAGACAGGTAGAAAGAAACAAAGGAACCAATGGAGAGATGAGATAGTTTTGTTCAGTTCTCTCAGATGGGCCAGCTTCTCTTATTCGTTGGGCCAGCTCCTCTTGCCTCTCTGGTTTTACTAACAGCAACTATCTACTCCCAGGCTCCCAGCAGAACCATTGATTTTGATGCTTGAATTTAGATTTTTGAAATTGAGTTGTCCAGATTGTCTGTTGTGGAATTCTGGACACAAGCCAGATTGAGTAGTGAATTGCTTGCTGGTTTGAGATACGCTCAGAGGATATTTGATATATCAAGAACTTTAGCCCGACAAAGAGAAACTCGTAAGTTTTTGTTTTCTCGGCAGAATGTGTTACAGCTTATGTAATTTTGAAAGACTATCATTCCGATCTACACTACTATCAGAAGAGAACTGATTGTGCTGCTTGAGTTTTGTAACTCTTTTCGCAAAAAGGAAACCCTGAATATTTCTTTTCACCTTAAATTAGAGTACTACATCCGGGCATAAAGATGTCCATGTAAACTACATATACCGACCAACTTAGTTTGAGTTTTGATGTGCCACTTCATTTACTTCCCTTGGACAGTGCTGAAATAAAACATTCTGCATCATCCTTGCTATTGCAGTAGTTGCGCTTAGTACATGGCCGAAGGGACAGGCCATACCAGCTTTTGCTTAGTACATGGTCAATCGGACATGCCATACCATGGTCGGCTATCATGGTTGGACCCATCCGCCGCGTAACTTGCAACAACTGGGTAGCAAATTGCAACAACTGGGTGGCAGTTTGCTATGCAAAATCTTCGAGAAATAACAGTAAATAAAAGAGACAACACTTAACTTGCAATATATTCGCTAAATTTGGGGTGGTTGCAGTAGAGTCTTATCCAGCATACGTTTTTTCAGAAGACGGAGAACTGATGTGCTGTTGTATGACTTAACAAGAAGCCCAAAGGACATGCACAAAAAGAGAACAAACAACCACTGTTTCCTGTCCTGTAACATTTGAGGTGGCTGCTCTGTTTGCATAAACGAGGAGGTAGTTGTGGTCAGTGGTTGAGATCAAGTACTCCCTGCATCCCAATTTTAAACAAATCCGCAACATCCTTAAGAGCATTTTGACTTTTCACTGCAGTTCAAATTCTATGAGAACCATTTGGTCAACACATACACTATGCCACCGTTCATGAACTAGTAGCAGAAGTTGGCAAAGACGACAAGTGAAGACTGAAGAGCATAGCAGAATCATCACACAGAAGTTGATATATGTAACGGGTCAACAACATACAAATCAAGCTCCCCACTATAGCAGCATAGTCCAAAACATGGGCAACATCTGAAGTTCTCTACCAGTCCCTGAAATCAGCAGAGACAGCCAGAGTAAGAGATCCAGTAAGTCGAACAAAACAAGGAATTGAAACATGAAGTTAATTTAAGTCGAACAAAACAAAGGATTGAGACAAGGAATGGATCAGCGGAAGCTTAGTTATGTGTCGGGGAGTACAAGCTTAAAGCGACATACAGTGGTATGGAAAATTTACTGAGGCTGCGGTACCAAATGTAACCAACGGAAACAATCAAATGCTCCTAATTATGTTTGTTGAACAAAGACACCAACCAAACACGTATTTTCAAATGTTGGTAAAATAGCTAAAGCACATGAGGCATCAACTACACAGTAGCACAGGATCCTCAGAAAAATATGACTTGGAACGAATTCATCAAAATTGTTAGTCCTGCAAACTTCAGCATAAAGCCTGGACTGAACAGCAGCCTAGTTTATAATAGTGCACTCGGCGATCGATGTGCTCCCACAAGAACAAATCATGAACCTTATACACAAATGAACTAACAGGTTAAGAAATTCTGAATGCATCAAAATAAAAATGATATAGTCATTATGATTTGATTAAATTGGAGATGTATCTGTAAACACAAAGAAATGAATATTCTCCGGACGAATTTTTTTTGGTGCATCCTCAACAGTATTCCTAATGTGTATCAGATTCCCTACAGACCTTAACTGCAGTATAATGGGACTAGGTAGGTCTCATCATGTATGGTTGCTCGAAAAAAATATCTCAACAAGAACAAGATCAGAGGTTAGAAACAGAACAAAAACTCTATCTATTATCTAGATTGTTCGTTTAGTAAGAATTGATTGTTTTTTCTTTGCTACATGAAATACTGCAATTTCAAATGGATGAAGTTCAACAGCCAGAAAGATAGCAACAAACCTAAAGATTAGAAACAAACAAAAGTTTTCCTAAAAGGCTAAAAGAACATATCACATCTTTGATCTGCTATTAAACAAGCCATAGTTAGCTTCACTCGGCAGAAATGGCATGGGCAAATAAATTAAACGGCTTCCAAATTCTGGCAAATAACCATTGATGCAACTGTTCTTCAAAATCTTTTTGACTAAATTATGACATATTTCCAATCCCGAAGAAGTGTGTGTAGTGCCTCCGAAGACAAAAATAGGGCATGCACCCATGACAAAATATATCCGGTGTGTATCAGCTCCTACCAATATGGATCAGGATATATCGGGGATATGTCTCAGCGAGTATGATAAGTATCAGAGTGAGACAAATTAGAAGGGAAAAAAAACTCTACTTATTATCTAGATTGTGCTTTTAGTAAGAATTCGTATACTTATTTTCTTGACATATGAGGAAATGCAGCACCAAATTGATCAAGTTCAACAGCACATCAGACTATTCGGCACCATGAGGATTGAATTTATTTTTTCCATGTCATGTAACTTGTATGAATCCAGGCAAAAGCACGTGTTTGTGTGTATGTAAGGCGTTAGTGCACTGCCGTACTAGTTGAACCCAATGCCAAACAAACATATCGGTTATGAAAGGCCTTAACCCAAGTGCCAACCTATTTTTCCTTATCATCAATATGGACAGTAGGACCAAAGCAGAAACATGCCACCATGATGCAGTCCTGCCACAGGGGCGGAGAAAACACATAGACAGAGGAAGCTTCTAATGCAGAGATGGTCGAACCAAAAAATAACAGAACCAAAGCCAAAAGACATCACGCAAGCTAAAGAAGGAAAAAAACATAGCAGCGCTCACCTTGTTATGTGCGGACTGTGGAATTTATTTCGGAAAAACCATACAATACTGCGTGGAAATCAGCTTTTTTACCTTGTGTTGACCGGGGTTTTTTTTAATTTCTGAAACAGTTATCTGGTTCAAGATTTTTTCTGTCTTTGTTTAAATTTTCAGGAGGTTTAGATGGGTTTTCAAAGGTAAGCACCGACAGGCCACTATCTTCAAGCTAATAAGATTTGGTGTGCTACGTTCCCAGACAAGTATCATGCTATAAACATGTGTCGGTCTAACTTAGAAGATTATGTATAATAGTCTAGCTTATTGGTTGCATTCTATCTAGGTTCTAGTTCATCTCTCAGGAAACTAGAATTTAGAAGTAACCACAGAAACCGGAAGGTCATCATCTACGGGTAGTTGGCTACCAAATTACCCTTTCTGTCAACAGAGTCAGCCAGCATGGACAAAACATACAATGGGGAACATTCATTTATAACAGCTGGCTTCTTTAATTCCTAAGCTAAAGAACATATATAGAGAAACGAAAAAGATATAGAAATGACGAGCTTGCTATGTGTAGACTTTGGAGTTGCACTACTAAAATAGAATTGGTTTCAGAAACATGGTACAACTTGGCGCGCAAATTCAGTTTCTCTCCTTGTGCTAACCAGTACATTTGTTGAGTAGTTTTGTGTTCAAGAACCATTTCTGTTATGTTTCAAATTTTCAAGAGGCTTAATTTTTTTTTCTGAAGCTAACCGCTGAGAAGCTACTATATGCTTGTCACTGAGATCTGATTTCCTAAGGAGAATCCACACCCTGTCCCCATTCAAAATGCTATGCTATAATCTGGTCTAGATCAAGAGAATATATATGCATAGCTTACTAATTGTATCATATCTAGTTCAACTCCCAGGAAATTAGAACTTAGAAGTAAGCAAACATAACTTACTCTCATTTAACATGGCGCAAAATGAAGAATCGATAGGAATCAGCTCTCCGTCTTGTTGAAAAAGGTATGCTGGATAAGACTCTCTTTGAGCCTATGAGGTAGAACCACGGGCAGGTCATCATCATAGTTGAAGCTAGCTACCAACTTGCCATTTTTGTCACAGTGCAACAGATAGCCATAGCAGCAAACAAGCACGTCTCCCTCGTCGGAGACAACCTCTGCCCACAAATTACCTTGCTCCTGGAAACGCCTGATATCCATGACCGGCATTTTGATCCGGTAGTGGAACGCCCAGACATCTTTCTGCTCGTCCTGCAAGATAAATATGCTCATCCCGGTCACGCGGTCCTTGCTGGTGGCCACGGCAAGCCTGCCGCACATGTCAAGCAAGTGCATAGCATGGCGGGGGTTCACGGATGGCGGGACCATGTGCCGGAACGTCTCCGCCACCGTGTCAAACACCAGTATCTTGTGGTAGCGGACAGTCGACCGCATCGTCCAGTGCACATGCAGGGTTCCGTTGAGAAGGACCGGCGCGCCGCAGATGATTGGTCCCAACTCGCCGATCATCTGCGCTAACGGACAGTCGACGAGCCTCGACTCGCTGGTTCCCACGGTTAGGACGCGGTACTCATTAGGACAGGGCACTTCCGTGGGGAGGATCGGCAAGGCATAAGGCATGCTTGAGTGTGTCCAGTACAGCACGCGGTACTCCCCCGAAGGTTGGTGCCGGAAGAGGCCGACGATGCGCTCGATGTGGAGCTTGGGGTTGGTGCTCAGGGACCCCCACTGTCGCGTGGCCGGGTTGCAGATGGAGTAGCGGCCGACGACAAGCAGGCCGTCGCAGGAGGCGGTGACGGGAAAGCGGGAGTAGCGGGAGGCGAAGTGGTTAGGGAAGCCGAAGACTGGCCGCCGGGCCTCGGCGGCCCGGAGGTGGAAGGCTTCGAGGCGGCGGACGTACCCATCGTTGGCACCGGCGGTTCGGCAGGTGCTTATCAGTTGGAGCCTTGGCTGGTGGCGGTGGTGGTGGAGCAGGAACGCGGGGTCGGACGCGAGGCGGCGCCACGAGCGGCAGACGGCTCGGCAGCGGAGCAGGGACTTGGGCGGGAGGCGGGCCAGGATCTCCTGCTGGATCTCTTCCGGAAAGGCGGCGAGAAGATCCGACCTTGCCTTCTTTCTTCTTCTTCTTCTCGGCACGGTCGGCCGGCCGGCTTCTTCTTGGGCCGCGATGCGCCGCCCGGATCGGAGCAGCATCGTGGCGGCGAGGGTTTTGGTTGGGGAATGTATGCTGGGTTAGGGTGGAGTCGCGGGGGGTGGAGATTCACGGCGACGGCGAATCAGGCGGCGGCGTAGCGGCCGGAGATGAGGAAGGTGACCAGCGGTGCGGTGAGAGGCGGCGGTGCGGCGAGAGAACTGATGCCACCATCAGATAGGCTCGCGCAACACTAATCTGGGCCAAAGCTGCTGAAGCAGGAAAAAAATGGAAATGAATGTCAAGCAGAAATGGGCCCAATCAGTACAGCACCAACGAAACCCAACGCCATGATCTGAGGCTAAGGCAAAGTACTCTACAAAGCAGTAATCTCATACTCCCTCCATCTATAAAAGCATGTTGAAGATTTATCTAAATTCAAATGTACCTATGTATCAGATATATATCTAAATTTAAAAAAAAAACTTACGACATACTTTCATGGACAGAGTATTATTTAGTTTCAGGAAAAATATTATACCACTGTAGTAGTAGTAGTAGTAGTAACCTCCAAGGCGCTCGCAATAGATTAACGAGAATTATGGCGGGAGAACGTGCCCATCATTGCATCTCGGTGCGACGGCTTATAAAGTTGCCAAAATAACTCATGTGTGGGGCCTGACAACTTGTGTTTTTTTTTTTGCTTTGTTAGATTTTTATCACCGTTGGTAGACTACAATACTACATCGTGCGGCCAAGGAGGCGTTCGCGCCGCGGTGTTAATTTTGGCAGGTCGCGCGCGCGATATGGTTGTCATAGATTAAAGCTCATTCTGCCTGAAATCTTCTCTAGAAACAAAATGCATTTATCACTGGAAGATTATGGCATATATGAACTTCCACACCTATTGATAATGAAAATAAAGGAAGAGGGAGATGGTGCATGCAACTATCATACAGTATAATATGTCAGGAATTTAGTATAAACAAGGCCATCCTTCATGCACGTGTTCATATTACATTATAGGTGTTAAATTGTGTTGGAAACACATATGAAGTAGCTATGTGGAAACCTTGACACGTTAAGATTTTCTTTAGCAATGCAAAAATGTTTGTGTGCGCGGTGTTTCAAAATGTTATCTCTTTATGTTGGAATGGGCATTGGAGGTGCCAGTTTGACTAATATTAGTCAACTATCATACAGTAGAAAAAGATTCATTTACGAGCAAACACTCGGTAATCTAACTAACTAGTTTTCTCGAAACATAATGTTTGAATTTTTCGAGCTATTCAATATGCAGATGAACGAAACTGAATGTGATGTTGTGTCACTAGAAACAATTGCTTGCAGTCTTTCTTCCTCGATCTTGATTTCATATTCCCAATACTTCCCATGCTCATTTCAACCTAAGTGGATATTTTCTGGGAAAGTACACACAAATTGGAATATCGTTGCCCATTGTCAAAACCTTCAAGGACACACAAGTATTTTATCTGCATTTCTATTGCAGTTGGATGTTTACATTGCGAGGAAGTGACGTGAAGGAACATGAATGGAGAAGACTGAAGGTGCTTATATAGGCCACCATAGAAAATTTGGTATTGCAGGAACCAGTGATGTATGGCGGTCGTTGATGTTGTAGTTATGATGTTTGCGTGTGGAAACATGCACATGGCAGGAAGCTGAGCGAAGAACCATGAAAAAGTGATACGTGGAGGCCTCCTTACCTGCTATATATATGTAATGCCCTACTAGAGGTACTAATCGTCTACTACTCTCTAAGGCAGCGTCTTCAGCATTACATTCCTTGACGCAAACTCTTGTTCTTTTGTTGTAGTCCCTCGGAACCATAATACAGTACTTGTGGTTGTGGCTTCAGTTTCACAACAAGTTTGTATCCGAGGAGGGAGTAGTAATTAACTCCCTACTATAAACAGCGATGTTTCAGAAGGCTAGACGAGCGAGAGATTATAGGCTCTTTGTATTGGTCTTTACTAGATGAGCGATCCCTGCTGCTATTACACTAGCTCAGTAGTGAATTCTAATATGCTAAGACTCTTTAACCTAATCACGGTTCCTGTGGTTCTTAACCGCTTCCAAGCGCTTGCATGTACTGTACATGTTCGTGCCATAAGCAGTATAGTTACAACACCAACTACCACCATATGGGTTAATCAATACCAACTTTCGTACAGAAAATTGTCCTATTTCCTCTCCTTTCTGTTTCAGGCACGTGTTCCACATTAATTGTGATGGAAACGCCCATGAAGTAGCTATATGTAAACCTCGCCACGTTAAGATCTTCGGCAAGTTTATGCTGGAACAAGAATGTGGGGTGTCTGGCGTATGATATCCCAGCCAAGAACACTTGACCCTACGAAAAAGAAAGGCCTCCTGATTCTCTTGTTCTAATGATTAGGTATGAGATAGATGTTTAGATGAACAAGGTTGATGCTTTCAGCGTTCACCTATGATGGTTCCAGTTTTACAAGAGGAACATGCACGCTAAGTGGCAATACAAGTGAACCGTAAAGATTAGCAGCAAATTGTTCTCAAGGTTTTGCATCAAAACAATGAAGCTCGAGAGCATCCAGCATCAAAAAAACATACGGCTCATGTTCATAGCTTATGCATGTTAAGCTACACAAATATGCAGAAACTAAATAAATCCTCTCCAGCACAAAGGTAAACTAGAGCGAGAATGCTAAACATAGCTTTCACAAACAAAGTTAACCCAATTTAACAGCTCAGAGAAAATCAAATTTAACATCACAATTCACCAGCTAGCAGCTCCATAAAATGTACAGCTATATCCACATGTAAACTTGTACATGGCCAAAAAGATATACAGCGGCAAAACCTAATGCTCATCTAGTTACTCAAAGTTCCCGCAAACCCTCCAGATTCTATACAGGACACCGGAAAGGAAGATGAAAACCTTGTTTCTCTCTACCAAGGGATCATATTACAATGCACGCTGTACCAAAGGAAACCTCCACAACCGGTTCTTGCTTCACCAAATTGATACTTATGCTTAAGAAGATTTGGCATCAACATCTGAACACTTCGATGGCTGTTGACATTGGCAAGTCTTGGACACCATACGCACCCGGTTTTCTGAGACCATGCAGAAAATATTAGGAATTTAAAAAAAGAATCCACACCTTGGAATACATAAGTTTCATGTCTGCTTACCTCCAGTGATGATTAACTTCTCAACCCGCGCAACGATATGTTTTCCATATGTGTAGTTCTTCAGTTCGTCCAAGTGCAACTTGATGCTTGACAGAATCATCTCAAGGTATTTGTCATCACATGTCTGAAGGACTTTCTGTACAACATAGTTGCCAAACTGATCCTTCATCAGTGCCTGCGTAAAAAATGATGGGCAAACTCATGAATGAAGCGTGTTAAAACCACTCATTTATACATAAAAAACATTTTTCACACGGATTAAAATCAAGTGCCAATGAGCAGATAAGTGCATGGAACAGGGGGAAGTTTGTTTGCTATCCAAAGAACCGGCAATCCAGCACACATTAAAACCTGCAAGGCTGAGGTGGATTGGCAACAGGCCACTCACAAACTCAAATATTTGTCTAGATCACCAAGTACAACGTTCAAAGGAGTGAAGATACGGGTCACTGATTATGTGAGCCTGACATTCTGGGTTTGCATGCAGAAATATATTTTGAGACCACCAAGAAAAGGGAAGGAACACATGTTCACGGAAACACATTCTGTGAGCGATTGTGTGAGCAGAGCTCAGGCTTGATGACTCAGCCAAACATAGGGTATCAAATCGGTGGCTCATAGGAGGCTTTATGGGCCACAAGAGTCAGTCAAACCTACCTACCAAGCGGCACATATCACATCACACAATCTAATTGTAGGTTCTAAGGGGGTTGTCATGTGTCCTTGCGTGGTGTAACAGAAGATATATGGTGTTCAAAATTGGATTAGCCTGACTGAACAATATGCAGTGAGACAACATGGTACGAAATAAGACAAACCTGAAATGTTTGACCACAAGAAACAATCTCCCTTATAAGGCCATCACGTTCATCAGCAGTTCCAAAGGCCAAACATTTTTCAACAACATTAGATGCATATTTCTGCTGGCTCAAGATCACCACTTGCCCAGAGAGCTTCTGAATAATGGATGATCGCTCCTCTGGCTTCCCATGTTGCAAGACATGCTGAAGAATGTTTAAAGATTTATCAAAATCTACCTGACTCAGTACTGGTACAGAAGCAGCAATAAAATGGATTGGATAAAAGCGAACATATCAAAAGGCCAGAGGAGCTTCACAAGTTTCAGTATCGAAATAACAATAAATCAACATAGATATAACAACCTCCCTAACAATTAAATCAGGATTATGGATTGTAACATAACTTGCATTGGAGCTCTACTGTTAGAAAATAGGAATGACAGTTAACAACCCAATAAATGTGTACTACTCTGTTACTAAAAAAATTGATGAATCAAGCTCTAAGCATCCTCAAATTTGACGAAGAAGAATCAAGGTTGATATTACTGGATTTATCAGGAAATATACTGCTATAGTTTATAATGACTCCAATTTGAAGGATGTCGCATGCCCTAAAAGACATCCAATTTGTACCATACGTTGTTAGATTTGGAAAATAGACTATTACTGATTAAAATTCTATCTTGGAAACCATGATCTTTTGATTGAATAACATACAAAACTTTATTTTAGAATGCACGGCCTTCCTAAAACACGTATGTTCATTGTCAGCCTTCCTAAAACAGCCTGATCTTTTGATTGAATAAGGACATAATATGCAGATATCACAGAACAGTCCCTTAGCAGGTTAAATAAATTTTACAGCACAAATTAAGGTCAACACCAAATCGTCCATCATGTGACCTACAACTTGCCAACTAGTTCAGGAAGTGTATCACAAATTAAGTCTTGCTCACATGCAGGTCTAATCATTATCAAAGCCTTCCTAAAACAGCATGTACTTTTAATTGAGTAAGGACATTCCAGGCACATAATTACAGAACAATACCTAATTGGATTAAGCAAATTTATAGCACAAATTAAGGTCAACATCAAATTATCTATCATGAGATTGCCAACCAGTTCAGGGAGTGCATAGTCAATGCACATGGTAGATGCAACTTGACTATTCTAGTTAGGATGTAAATTATTGGGCTACACCGCTACGCTATGACATACCCCCTCCGTCCCAAAATATAAGGCGTCCTTAAATTCCGCTGGTCATCAACTTACAACTTTGACTATAATTTGTATTTATAATATGTCCACAAAATTTGTATAATTATATATGAAATGGAAGAGATATGCAAGATGAATGCAACAATATCATTTATACGTTCTGAATCCATATAATTATTAGTGGTCAAAGTTGTGCATCAAAGACCGTGCGAAAAAACTGTGCCTTATATTTTGGGACGGAGGGAGTATCAATATTATACAGGTGAACAAAAAAAAAAGAAACTGATTGCAGAAGAGCACATTAACATACTTGAACAACATAGTTCCCATATTTATCTTCTGTCAACCCTAAAGCATGCTGCACAATTTCGTTCATCACAGCACTTTGTGTCGCTGGATCATGGCAATGCTCCAAAACTCTCTGAAAAACGACATTACAGTCTTAGTTAAAGAAGGGATCAATCTGGCACCAAAAAAGTTAGAGAAAAAGGTGAAATTTGATACCTGAATAACTCTGCAGCCATATTGGTGAGTACAAAGCATACAAATTTGCGCTAGTATAGGCTCTATAACAAATAGGATACGGTCTTCAGGAACACACTCAATGCACTTCTGGATTACATGGTTGCCATTCTGATCATTAATACATTTGAGAACAGAATTCTTGAGCTCATGAACAATATCAATCTTCCTGTCCATATCAACTACCTCAATAACCTGCCAATACTCAATATTAGAATTTACATTTTAAAGCGTGACAGAGATACATCAAACTCAACTGCAAATGTAACATGTTCCAACGAAATCCATCGCAGCATAAAACTACCGAAACTTAGAGGATAACTGTGATTCAATGCAGCAATATTTAGTTATTTACTCTTAGATGAGAGATGTGAACAACAAATTGATAAATGTTCAAGAATACAAACTTTAAGATCGTAACATAAAGTTCAGATTTACATACAAGAAAGTAAAAGACTTGCAACTATGTTGGACATGAGCATGAGAAAGCTTGCAACCTGACACCGCTGGTTTCTATAAGATTTTATGCAAATTCGTTGACAAGCTCCACAATGGGTAGAAAAGGAGCATGCTAACCATTTAAGTCCATATAGTTCAAGTAGTCAATGAAAAAGGCTAAGAACACCAATCAGTATGTTTCCTAATGGAGAAAAAATCGGCATGCAATACTATCTCTGAACCAAAACTTCTTGTAGTATGGCAAAACAGTGAGTTGGTCATCACAAATGTGCCAATGGAGAACAAGGAATTAAGTGAGGTCATCATATAAGAACAATTGGATGGCCTCGTGATCAACCAATACATCCTGGAATGGGAGCATTCCTCAAACCTAGCAGGCTCGAAGTCAAGTAAACTGAAGACTGGCTTTTTGCAGATCTAACTGTTTATGGCTGCACTTCTAGTGCAAGAGGAACATCTCATGTATAAATAGTTGTGGTATGCTTAACAAGATCATGGCAATAAATAAAATGGGAAGATAAGTGTTACATTTTTAGCAGCATACAAATATGCAGTACCTTCACAAAAAACTGAAAAAAAAAAATGGAGTTGTTTTTCGGATGTAAAAAGGGTTAAGTTGCAGAATTTATGCAAAATTATACCAGTGCACCATATCATACTACTGAAATAAGATCAGATGTTACAAACAAAGGAGGCTTCAACACAGATACCATATTCACAGAAATTTTGAAAGAACAAGTTTTGAATGGATTGCGTTGTTAGGTGATAACTGTAAAGCGGTACACTACAACAGAAACAAAGCAATAACACTAAACTGACCTTTTGAACAACTCTGCAACCATACATCTGAAAGCTAAGATTCAAAATATGACCGTTGAGTTTATCTGCTAACTGGGTCAACTGGCTCTCTGTAGCAAACTCAAAAAACTGTGGAGAGTAGATTAAAAATATCAGTATTTCTGATTTCTCAAAACAACTGTCAGTATTTTCAGAAAAAGATTAATTACTATGACAGATTGACATACCTTCTGAATCACATAATTACCAAACACATCTGTTGTTAGAGCAATAGCATTGTCTAGTATCTCTGGAAAGATCTTTTCCCTATCCTCAGCTGATGCTTCTTCTAGTTTCTGTTGAATAAATCGACTTCCATGCTGATCCACACTGCATTAAGATGAGAATGAAATGACAATGAAATGACAATGAAATGACATTACAGAAACATCTTCTATTTAAGTCAACTACAGAATGAACAAATAATATACCTGACGTTCATAACATGACCAACTGCATCAAGTAGCTCCAAGGAATCATCAACATTTCTATCCAAAGATTCAACATACTGTGCTACTGCATTATCTTGATTGTTATGTAGGCCCATATTTCTACCACCTGACCTTCTATTAGTTGAGAATAGCCGTGATTGCTGGTCACCATGGCATGAGATGCTCCCCAAATTAGGATGAATGTGGGACCCTGATCTTTGCACTCTTGAATAAGGCACACGAGGCTCATCGTGATAGAGCCTGTTGCTATGATATGAGGGACCAGATTTTGGTAGATAATCATCATCATTCTGCTGCCGTACAAAATGGTCCTCAAGATATGCCCTACGATTCCTAGCCAAATCCATGTCTCTAATGGTGTTGTTTCTATTGCTCAAAGGGTTTATCATATTTGCTGGAGCTCCATTGCGGTGATAATTAGATTCTCCATGCAAATTTCCCAACTGCATCAAAGTTAGCTTTTCAGCAAAGGATAGGTGACCTACATTGTTAATGTGGTGGTGATTCATCCTATCATTGGGGGCATCAATTGAACTGTTCTGCCTGCGTAAAACATTTCCACGCGGCGAGCGGAGATCAAAGTGATCAGACCTAGGTGTGCTGAAAATACTACCAGCTGAAGGAGAACGGTGATCATCCATATTAGAGTTGAAATCTCTACGATGTAAGAGCATTTCATCAAAGAGCTCTTTCTCATGACTCCTTTCATCAAATGGTGTCCTATTAGATAGCCTCAGCCCAGAGAATGTATCAGAGAGATCAGAATCAGAAAGATATGCAGAATCAAGGTCCCTTCTACCGAAAGAATTCATCTTTCCCATGTTTGACACGAAGTGATTTGGGTGCCTATGAAATTCAGCATCCTGTTCTGTCCATGTTGAACCCATATCATATATGGAGTAGTCTGTCATTGCACCAACACGATCAACTCTCCTCGGTCCAAATCTCCCATCAAAGTCTGCAGTGCCATTAAGCTGGATGCCTGCCAAACTTTTTGAGAGTGAAGCAGAGTTGCCAAAATGGTCCTGAAACAAAGAATGCAAAGAGTTAGAGTAAGTCGTGTATCATTATGGAAGCATAAACAGTAGGAGTGCATCTGAAATTAGTAATCTTGTATGAGATGTTTTACTATATCAGGAATTCAGGATAGAGGCCAAAGTTCCAATAACATTTGTATGTAACCAGCTAAGTAACTGAATGGCAAAACAAATACCACAAGTTACACTAAAAAAGTATACAAGTCGTGAAGCCACAAGCATTATACGCTTGCAACATGTTCCAGAGTACGACAAATCCACTGCAATAAATTGTTTAAATGCATGGGCTAGCATGAGTGACGGAAGTAGAAAAAACAAAAAAGACAGAGTAGCGACAACAACAATTAAGGAAACTTTATTATTTCACAAAGCGCAATTGCACACCGCCCTCCCTGCTGGGAGCACAATTACTCACCCGCCTAGCTGCTCGGTGGCCAGCCACAAGGGAACCCCATAACATACATCAATACAAAGTGAAAACATAACAAGTCAAGTTGCACCTTTATTCCAGAGAACATGGCACAGATGCACCTGAGTAGACCCTAGCCTATTTCTATCTCGTTCAACAAAACCAGCCACCACCTTTGTCACCCAAAGTCCATATCTATTAGCCTCGATTAAACATGAGTACATACCTTCCTCTCAATCTATCTTGTCCAGAGAGAGAAGAGAGTGTAAGGAACGGGAGTCATTGGGCACAATACTAGAGGGAATATCAGAACAATGTCAGTTCGATTTCCTGCCAAGCTTGATGGGTTTGCTATACAATCGAACCGGCCAACAACGTCGAGAAAAATATAAAAAGGAAAAAATTAAAAATATATGGAAGGAACAGGGTGTGTGCTAATATATGAGGCACATTGACCTAATGAGCATATCAAAGCAAACCATTCCAACTGAACATGATAAATAGGCACAAAAAAAGAACAACTCCATTGGTTGCCAAGTGAATAACTGAAGGAACAGGCATGGGAGGCATGAAAAGGTGCACACTTTTGCCAACAGACCTGAACCATTCAATCCTATCCCTGTGTAGGCACGGACTTGGGCACAGTGTGCGGGTTCAGAAACAACCCAAGCAGTAACCCTCGCCTGTCAAACCTGCCAAATCAGGCTGCTACTACCCGTTTTTCAAGGAGGACAGAATTGGTAGGAACCCTGATGCAAGCAGGACCCAACCAGGCATAACAGATCGAAAGCAAATGCAGTGGAAAACCCACCCACTGCATATGCAACTCGTAGAGCAGACAGATACACCCAATCTACACCAGGAACGACGCTGTTAGAGGCCAGGCAGCTGTAAACTTTATCACAGATGCAGACCTGAACCATCCAATCCAATCCCCGTCCAAGCGGAAACTGGTGCATGATATGTTGGTTCGGAAACAACCGGAGCAGAAAACATCACCTGTCTAGCTGCACCTGTTGAGTTAGACTGGTACCTTTAATCTACCACCGTTTTTGTTCCCAGGGATAAGAAAACAAAAATTACAGGAACCCTCGCGCGAGCAGGAACCAGCCGGGCGCAGATCGATAACGCATATTCAACGGAAAATCTAATACAGTATAAGCCACGCGCGACGCCGCTTACGGACACGGACTCCGCATTATCCAAGCACTGAACATCCATAGAAGCTAGTAAGCAAAAGGCAGTGATGAACCCCGGATTCTCACCTCGCATACGACCCCGCGGTGCCTGCCGACGTCGTTGAGCCTGGGGCCGAACCCGGCCGCCGCCCCGGAGAAGAAGGATCCCCCGCCGCCGCGGCCGCCGGCGGCGGCGGCAAGAGGCAGCAGCCCGTCCGCCGCCATCCGCGCGGCGACGGCGCCGTCCATGGTGGGCGGCGCGCTGCCGCTGCGCAGCGGGTCCCAGCCCCAGCTGGCGTCCGCCTCCCCCTCGTCCCCGCCGCCGTCCACGTCGCCGAACGGACCCGCCGCCATCACGCCGTCCCCGAACGGAGCCATCCCCGCACGAGACCCAAACGGGGCTCGAGACCCTGCCCCTCGTTCGAACGGGAAATGGGTGGCGGCGCCGCCGGCGGTGTTAGGGTTAGGGTTCTGGGCTTCTGGGCTCGGGTTTAAGCGGGCGGACGGAGGCGCGGGACTGGAAAATTTTGGGGAGCGGCCGGGGAATGGGGTTTATATAGGGCGGCGCAGGTCAGAGGTGGGGAGCGCCGTCCGGTCGTGGTCGTCGCTCGTCTCCTCGGAACGGACGGACGGACGGATAGCGGTGGTCAAAAAGGCGCCTGCTTTTTTAGCGTCACGTGAGATGCTGCGGGGGCGGCTTGTCAGTGGTGGTGGCCAGCGGGTTGGAGATGGAGATGATGTCTTCCGGAAATGGAATATGGACGGTGGTGGCTGCGATGTTGACCACCCGTTGGTTCAAACAGAGTATTCGTACTTTGTTCATCAGAGCATCTCCACCGATACCCTCAAATAGACGATGGCAGGAGCGCTGGCACTGCAGCATACTTCATTTGGGATCGAGAAATTGCTATCCGTTGCTTTGATTAGTTCGCACTACTCTTTGAGTATACGTTTGTTTCTGACATTTCTCCCTCTTTGGCACGCATGTTATCATAGGGAAATTACCCCGCCAAACCCTCGTGCCGTTCTCCGCATGTCTTCGCCGTAAGCGCCCCGACTCTTCATCGGAGGATCGTCAACAATGGTGTTCGGATAGTCATTGGCCGGGTGTGGGTGTTGTTTTGCGTACGTTGCCACCGGGTTCTAGGAGTGGCGGGTTGCGCGTGCATGTGCCATGCAAATATACGTCTCGGGTGGATTCGATGCTCGGTTGCACCTGCATGTGCCATGCACGTATACGTCTCGCGTGCACCGAATGGGTCCAAAACATCCGTCCATGCATACGGCATCGACGTACATCGGTTACATCTGAAGTTGCGCGCGCGCGCCCTTTAATTACAAGCATATGCATCGTAGAACACATGCATGTAACGACAACAGGAAAACATGGGTCCTTCCGACGAGCTCTCCGCCTTCCAAATGGTGTGGGTCGGTGACGCGGACACCGTGAGATGCATTTTTTGTCGTTACACACCATAAATGGTTGGCTACGAGTATTGGTTGTGGATAAGCAAAGGGCCGTGGGCTAGCCTAAAATATTTTCTCTTAAAAATACATTGTAAAATCTTATTCAAGTGCTCTTCTTTCTTGGAACCATCGTACACTTTGGCACGACACTTCCAAACCAGTGAGATTGAGAAACCGGCAAGAAAACCAAATTACAACATCTTTCTTTATGCCAATTGAAGGGACAAATCATACCCTATATGGATTTTGGTGGTAATTAATGAAGATTGAACTAGGAAAATAATATGTTTACAAATTTCAAGTTTTATACTCAAGAATTAACTCTGATCGTGGATTAAAGTGAGGTGAATGGTCAAAAAAGGAAGAATCGATAAGAGGGTGTCTTATTTTTTGATATCTATTTTACACTTTTTGAGTCGTGTGACAATTGTACTACTAAGGGCGGGTGAAACTTATGAAAGACAGTGTTGAAAAGCCATAACTATTTCCACCAAAATGTCTCCCCAAAAGGTCAGGTTCAAAACATTCTTGAAAACATCACATTTCTTCTGCCAATCACATAATATTTGTACATGGGTTTGATCTATCTGAGCTTCGTTATTCCAACACTTTATGCCTGCGTTGCCCAATCAAACTAGCCTAGGCCTAGGCTCGGACGAGCCTTTTATATCCCGGAGCTGGGTCTGACCCAGTCTGGCCTGATTGGATGCAAGCCCCTTTTGTTCTCGAATGCCTACCTGGACATGGCACATAACGAGATCCTGAAAATGTGGTCTAGTCGAACCAGCCTGGCCATGTCAAAATATCTAGCCTGTCAGGGACTAGAACATAGCAACTATTTTCGGCGCCACCTATATGTTTCCTTGTTCGACCTTGGAAAGGTTAGCGTTTTCATATCTGTCCACCATTGACTTGTGCTACACATTCGATTAATCCACCCAATCTTCTTACACATCTTTAAGGGAATAGAGAGAGGAACCCACATTTCCATCCAAACTAAAGTTCAATCCCCACCTTAAATAAGTTTGGTCTTGTTGCTTTTGGTGTTGTAAAGAACCCTAGATGGTTGGAGTTGCCTTGTGAGCATCTTGTTTGTAGATTATCATCAAGGCACTTGTACAAGGTGTGAACTTCCCCCTCAAAATCATCGATAGTGTAATTGGTCTCGCTAAGTGTGGAGAGCTAGCTCAAGGGAGAATAACGATAGATCCCATCAGGGGTCATGTGGGCTTATTTTGCCACGGCCTCTCCATCATAGATTAGAGTCCCCCAAGGACTTGAACTTTGGAACAAATCACTATGTCATTGTCTTCCTCTACTTTTAATTATTTATATTATTTTCCTTTACTTTCAATTATCTTGTATTGCATCATATGTGCTTGTTAACCTAGTTGTTTTTCTTGGGTCATTTTATTTATCTGCAATTGATGCATGTAAAATGCATACATGAACTTTGTACTATATTGATATATATTCCCACATATTTGCATCATATTAATAGTTATTATCAGTGATCTTAATGATTTCGGAGATTTTCTAAACAATCCCCTCTCCTATGGTTCTAACTCTGTTTGGCAGAAAAAAATTATGTTAGTATTTTGGACTTTTCAGGAGCTACAGGACTCGAAAAGGGGCAAGGTCGGAGAGCACGCTTAGGAGTATTTGAGAGCAACAAAATGAGCTAAAGTGGGCCAGCAGGACGTCAACGGACTGGGAAATACAGGGGTTGGCAGCGCGGCCCCCTCCTAGGTGTAAGGGTATTTTACCCTTAACCATTATTTTGGCTAACAATGACACTGGAGCTATTGTACGGATTAATGGTTTCTATAAGTGTATACACAGGTTTTAGTTTGCACGTGAGGTTGCAAGGTGGTGAGAGACCCCCATTTGGCGCTCACAAGAAGCGGCGGTGTTTTGGCCCTTTTCTCTATTGCTTATATTTAAGTCAATAGGAAACACCGCACTATTAAGAGGGGCGGTCTCGATGAGCTTGCTGGGGATGTTGCCAAAGTCATATATACCTACTTCCTGCTTATCTTAGAAAGTACCCATGTTCGGCCCCTCGCTCGGGAGGTAAAGACCTACTTCCTGCTTATGCTATTATTGATTGCACAGATGTTACAATGTGTCTCGTGACTTGGGCTAGTTTTATCTCTAAGGCGAGTTTGATCTAGGGTTTCTCGTAACCCTCTAGCTCTATGGTTTCTTGCTTGTCCCTCTAGCGGTCGTCATGTGCCACCTTATAAAGGGGATGGCACATGGTACGGGCTTGGGAGTCCCTATACAAGTCAACTTGTGTCACTTGTCTTCTACGGTATGTTCCTTCAACATCTTAGTCGTGGACTCCTCCTGGACCGACTTGACTACGAGCCATCCCAAGTCTCCCTATGTGCAAAGCCTATCTTCGGAAGTGTCCATAAGTTGATTATGTGCCTCTCTAGTCGTGTGGGTTGTCTTCGTCCTAGGAAGGCCACGATATCACTCACTTTGTGTGAAGATTTGCCCCTGGCAATTCAGCATGGATTGTGTTTCGTGGATCAAGGAGATATATGTGGACCTAAGTGATCATGGACTTTGTCTCCTTAGGACGTTGTCTCTGAGCCTCCACCATTACTTTTTGCAGTCTAGTTTTAGTTTAATACTTGTAGTTGGCATGCTCCCTCAAGCGGGTAAGAATGTGGGTAAAAGTTGCCCCAATAGCATCCAGCGATCTGAGCATCCTTACGACCAAATAGAAATACAGTGCTCCCACGAATAGGCTCGCAAGACCTCACTATTTTATCCCTCGACAAAACTGGATATGCAACAAAGTTTGCAGCACCAAATATCATCACAACTGGCTCATCAACACCACCATTACTGGATGTTGTATACAACAAGATCACAATCAAAGAAACTGAATATTAAAGGGCACACAGAAGATCCAAACCTCATCATTACAAACAAAAATGACGCAACATAAGAAGGAGGTAAAGCCACCTTACAAATACTCCCATTAGGAGTGCGACATCAAACTAATTAACCTTGAATAGCATACCCTATCTAACACGATTTTTTTTTGTAGATGTCCCGCAAAAGTAAACTACAACAAGTGCAAGATTAATTTTTGGTACATTGAAATGATAGTGCGTCCTAAGGATTCACTTGTAATTTTGGATTATCTTAGAAAGTGAGGAGTATGTGCCAACACCAGCACAACCGAGACCCACGGCAATGATGAAAACACATAGTACTATCTGCAAGAGAAAACATGTATTGTCCATTAGAGGTTGTCTTCAAATATTTGAACTTTGAATCTACTGCAAAATTCTGCTAATATATCAGGAATATGAAAAATTAATAAATATAATTTGGTCAAACATTTGAATTTGGGGAGAATGAAGGCTGTTGAGTTCCCAAAAGAGTACGCGTGTTATCTGACTGAAATAAAAACTGTGATTCAAAACAACCGTTTATTTGTCAGAAGATGGAAAATGTATGTGGATTTTAATTTCTCAATTAAGAATACTTGCATTTCAATCCTAAGTTATCCTATATATACGCCACTTTTATTTTCTGCTTGTTGTTATGATATAAGAAATATATTCATGAATAGGAGTTCTTATACGATCTTGATAATTACTGCGCAATCTAAAAAAAATTATACCTGAGACCAAGTCACTGTACTTCTTAGGATGGCCAAAAAGCATGCACATGGAAGAATATACGCCTAAAAATACCATATATTAGCCACATCAATACGCAGAGGTTATGCAGAGACCGAGGCTTTCCCCTTTTCGAAAAAAAAAATCAATACAAGGAGGAAGGGCACTTAAAATTCAGAAGAAAAACTTACCACAAACATGGTGAGTAGAGACCCAACAAGGGACATCACAAGTCCTGTAAATGCTCAACAAAATTGATTAAACCCGAATTTTTTGTTGGTCTAATAAACTAATGTTAAAGAAAACTTACCAAAGAATGGAACAGATAGAGCAACAACAAGAGAAGATAACACCAGAGCTGATCTAAGCATAATTATGTTTGGGTACGTCTGTTGATTCAGAGGCAGAAGCTCTTCCAAACTCAGTGCAAGAGGAGTCATAGTAAGTGCATATTTAGTTATTGGATTTGTTACCTGAAATAAAATACAGAAGCATACATACACAGTCAACATGATATTTTGTTCCAGAAAAGAAAACCAGTATTCTTAGTAAGAAGCTGTAAAAGATGTTAGAGTGAGGAGCCGAACATGACTAAAAAAAAGAGCCATAGCTTAACACAACACAACTGTAATCTATCAAGAAATGCACCATATTTATCTTTCCTAATTTTGTTAAGAACAATTACCGTAGTCCAGACGGCAATCTTGGAAGACACAAGATTTGGGGGCAAGTTCAGAGTGAACTGAGACTCTGTGGATTCACCAAACATTATGTAACCCATAACCGCAGCACCGGCGAACAAAACCGTGGATAGTGCAATGCTGAAAAGAGACATATACCTACCCTGAGATCATAGATCACCAAACAAACAAAAAAAGAGGTTTAAATACAGTGGTTCTGGCGTGGTTACCAGGTGAAAAGAACAGCATTGAACTGGTTGCGTTTCTTCAGTGAAGAGTAGATGTTGGGGAACACCCCATGGCCTGAGTAGCAGTATCCATACAAGCCAATGGCAATGGGGATCCCAGGGAGATTCAGTGCCGTGCCTTCACCCTTGTTGGCACCCACGTGGTCAACAAGCCCAGCCCAGAAGAGGCATGCAACAATCACGATCGACGCGACGACTCCCCCAGCTACAAAATTCAAAATCACAAGAAGAGATCATAAATGTAGTCAGCTGGTATAAAGGAGCAGCTGGTGAGTGAATTGATACCTGAAATGAAACTTAGACAACTGAGATCACGAAGCCAGGTTGTCGGCATGACAATAAGCGCAGTTAGGATTGCGAATAACACATGGGAGTCCAGGGTGAAAGCCCCTATGGTTAGGTGTGCATTAGGGAACAACTTCGATAGATTGTCACTCTCTAATATCAGATACTCAATGCAACATGCCTGCATGAAAAGATTAGGATCCCGTTATAGGATCTGTTAATATGCTTATGAATCAATCTCTATTTTTGTTTGCTTATGAACAAAAACAATGGTCAAGTTAAGCATTTGTGTTGCGAGAAATACTTTACTTCTAGAGAAATAGTTTTATTGTTATATGTTGATTAGAGTACAATGACTTTATCGTATGATGCACACCATTAGCAGAGCATGTAGTATGTCAAAGCATTGTTTCTTAAACATTATGCTGACATAGCAAGTCTCAGTAATTCAGATGGTTACAAAGAAGTACTTACATACAGTTCCATGTACAGGATTATCTGCATAGAAGATGGCAAAGAATAGAGTGACAATAGTTAGCACATAATCCTACACTATTACAACATACTGAAATGGAAACATTCAGATTTGGAAAAAATGTTACCGAGATGACGATGCGGCCAGGAGTACCGAAGGCGGCCTGTCCGATGTCCGGGTAGGTCTCGATGCCTTCTTTGCTGTCCAGGCAGCGCCGGAGGAGCACACCGGTGTACCACGCCAGCACGGCGAGCACGGCCAGTATCATCAGCCCAAGCCAGCCACCCTGCCTGACGGCATACGGTGTTGACAGAATCCCCACACCACATAACACATTCACTCCTGCAAATGACAGGCAATGTATCAAAATCCAGAAAATTCCAAATGGTACAGGTTAAAAGTTGAGATTTCCGACATAATCTATAACTTTCAGTTTAAGGATTCAAACTTCCAAGCTTAGTAACTCGAATATTCGCGCTTCTTAAAAGTGTTCCTTTAACTTTAAAATTCATATTTGAACCACATGTAAATTTCTATCATTCAACTCAGAGATACTAAGATGTAACAATTTCCGCAAAAAAAAAAACTCAGTGATACTAAGATGTAACATTTTCCGTGCCAAAAACAGAAGATGGACAATGTTCAATAGCAATAAATGTTGGGAAAGGAAGTTTACACAATAGGGATGCCAACTTTCATCTTTGGTGCCACTTGCTGGTTGCAACATATATTGTGTCATCCAGTTTTAGTTTCTTAGCAAGGCAGTGCCTTATGAAACTACCCGTGATTGTCTTAGTCCTATAAGGGGGACGATCATGCCATGCTAATAGAAAGAAACAAGTCCCAAACAAGCAAATGTATCTAGACAGGGACATCTTGTCAAATAACGTCCCTGACACTGACAGTGTTCTGTATATATCCACAGGACCAGATAGATGCTGAACACCTGAGCTTTAAGCGCGTCATAACTAAATCGCATGTTTTGATTACGACAAGGTTCATGTTTCTGGAGACAGATCTTAGTTAATCAATATACCTGGGTACAATCATAGCCCAATTAACTATATTGCTCGTGATCATGTTCCTGTCTCACATGACGGTTCTGTACTGACCCATCAACCATGTGATGCATGTCTACATCACACGGAGATGACCAGAATCTGATGAGCTAATCAGAAATTTTAGTTGTTATATTAACACTATGCAGTAGCTGCTTAGTGGAGGTGGCACTGCACAGAATCTGTACACTGCACCTTGGTGTTAGGCTGTCAGCATGTGGGGTGTGTGCGCCCAGGTTCAGCAAACATGAAACATGGCATCTTTTTGTCATAGTATGTATCATGTCCAAGTGAGCATCCTAGGTTGCATTTGGATCTCTCAAGTTGAATGCTGTACCTGTACGACATATTTCGATATTAACATGACCATATCTGGTGATTGGAATTTGCAATTTCGCCAAATTTTTATACGGAGTATTTCAAACCAGTTATTGATTGAAATTCGCAGTTTTCGTCAGACCAAACTAGAGACAATGCAGCATCATTTCAGTTTCAAGAATTGCATGTGCGATCGACCCCAATTACCGCCACACACACAGATACGTACCATTCATGACCCCCTGGGTGTAGGAGCACTGACGGTAGGGTCCCACCTCATGTCCAACCCCGCCCAGCGGCTTCTGGTCCTCGGGGATCTTGAACAGAGACGAAGCCTTCCTCGGAGGCAGCAGGTACTGATGAGAGCTCTTCCTGGCGTCCTCATGGTCATCGTCGACGGCAACGGCGGTCGGCAGGAGCGGCTTGACGATCTCCGGTACCGGCTTCCCATGGAACGAGCTCACCAGGAAGGAGCCGGAGAGCCTACCGAGCGAGGGCGTGCCCAGGAACCCACTCAGGCCGGGGGACTGCACGCTGCTGTATATGTCCATCGACTGCCTGTAGAAGGAGA
The DNA here is from genome assembly GCF_022539505.1 of Lolium rigidum. Classification (NCBI taxonomy): domain Eukaryota; kingdom Viridiplantae; phylum Streptophyta; class Magnoliopsida; order Poales; family Poaceae; genus Lolium; species Lolium rigidum. The sequence goes on along the minus strand of NC_061514.1, from coordinate 327,389,568 downwards.
TCGAGATTGCCGTCACTGATAGAACATCATTTTCATGAATTGAGGTGGATCTAGCGATTATCGAAAACGGTACTATGAACGTTGGATCGATCGAGCACTAAGATTAATAGCAATTATATAGAATTTTGTGCGTCTGCTGAGTGTATATGCATAGTTGTAATGTGACTGGAATGTTGTAGAAGCATAATGCTTTGTTAATGAAGCTGGGGGTGTTCCCCTTTCATAAAAAAGAAGTAGAATTTTGTGCAAATGGATCAACATATGATATATGATCGAGACAAGTCATGTTTCGGATAACAAGATTATCGGAAGTATGCATGATAATCTCTTGATAGTTTGTTTGATAAAAAAATTCTAACTGATTTAATCTCCCGTTCTGGTTTTCACGCGTGTCTTCTCTCTGGAAAAAGCAAGTAAGGAGATGAGACCAACTGAGTTTGCCACATTGGCAAACAGGTCCACCTTGATCGAACTCACGAGCACGAGCACACAAATATCCGGTAGGAAAATTCTCCCCGGGGGTGGATTTCCGGTTACTGGAAAATCCCAACAGGTAACCACATGAATTTAAAATCTCAAATTTAAAATTTTAAAGAGGCTTCTCATCAAAATTCAAAGATTTCAGGATCTTTTTTGACCGGCAAGCCCATTTCCTGGGGGTGGTGGGTAACCAAAACAAACATGACAACTTTGAAATTCCAAAGAAATTATTGGCAATAATTCTTGTAAGAATCCTAAGAGAATATTGGTTCCATATTCCAAAGAAATTATATGCAATAATTCTTGTAAAATCCTAAGAGAATATTGGTTCGATGGATCATATCCGTATGCACAGTAGAACTGCTAAACCCTTTGCCGCACACGCACTGTCCAACAGTGTTTGCAAGTTGCGGACAATGACAGCATCCTGCAGCGAGCCACGTACCTGTAGCTCTGTGGCCACTGGTGGCTGCTGTAGGAGCTAGGATGGCCTGCGGCGGCCGGGCCTCGCGGGCTGCCGCATGACGAGGACCCGTCGGACTCCTCTTCGTCGCTGCCGTCCCGCCTCCCGGCCTCCACGGCGTCCTCGTCGTCGTCACTCTCCATGACGAAGCTTCGGTCAGACAACGATGAGTTCCTCATCACCCTGCCCCCTTCTCTCAATGCAAATTTAATGGAGTAATCCGCAGAGAGGGAACAGCGGAGACGAGACGAGAGGAAGATAGTAAAGTGTGAGGAGGAGATGGAGCGAGCGGGCAGAACGTGCTTATATGCAACGGCGATCGATGTGGCTGCTTGGCACTGAACTGGGGGAAAAAGTTTGCTAATTACTCTCACGTAAACTTTATGGTCCTCATGGTAGATGATGCAGCACAGCAGTAGGCATTCATGGGGCAGGGGGCAGAGGCACCAAGAAATGGAGGCATCGATCGGGACGAAACAGGAAGCTATGGAAGGCCGACGTACTTATCTTGACCGAATTAGGGAAATGGGAATGGTTTTCGCCAAATTTTGCCCGGAAAATATTTTGTAATTAGTATTTCTGAACTGCCTTATGTTAAAGTGCTCACAGCCCACACGGTGATTCATATCTGTGCACAAAACACACTTTAATTTATTTCTTCTTACTTTTATAAGCATGATTCTATGGGTGCCAAATTTAACTTGAAGAACAAATTTCATGCCATAATATACATGTGTAGTATATTAAATTGCCAAGTTTCAGGGGAAATACAAAGGAGCTCTCGGGTGCAAGGCACCCCTATACTTGGAAAAATAAAAAATAAATATTACAAAAATTCAAAGTTTTTGGGAATCAAAGATGATCAGGTATTGTACTTGAAACAAAATATTTTTTCTAGAAAATTACTTTTATTGTATCCTGGGTAAAAAAAAAACAAACCTGAAAACCCCCAGGACCAGGTACTATTCACTTTATATTCGTCATTTTTTTATCTTTTTTGCCCTGGAGTCCATGGGAATCATTTCGTGTTCAAACATTTTTTTTACGAGTACAAACTTGATCATTCTTGGTTTCCTGGAAGTTTCATTTTTTTTAACTTTTTCAAATTACTATAAATTTTTTTGTCTATAGGGGTGTGTTGCACCCGGGAGCCACAAGTCCGTTTCGCAAGTTTCAGGCATTAGTTAATGCAACTGAAAATTCGAACGGATAGAAAAAGCTAGGTATCCACTTATACACATTGATAGAAACGGCGGCAGGCGGAAGTGCCCTTTGCGTCTACCAATGGGTCGGTGTTTGTGTTTTGTTCCAATTGGGATGTGATCGTTATGGTTGGATGTTTTCTCTCTACGTACGGTTGACATGCACCAGGCATTGCACTGGTGCGCATAGCCACGGATAGATGTGGGGCAGGATGCAAAACCAGAGTTGAAGGAACCTTCTCTGGCGCTGAAACGGCGGACCTTCGATCAGCCTTCAGGTCATCTGATCAAAAGAGCACATGTCTTAGAGCATCTCCAGTCGCGTCCCCCAAACCGTCCCCCAAAGAAATTTGGGGCGCGCCGGACAAAAAAAGAGTTCCAGCCGCGTCCCCTAAAGCCCATTTTTGTCCGGCGCGGTCCGATACGGTGTCCGGCGCCCCGAGCCCGTCCCCGTCCCACAGGGGACGCTCCGGGGACGCCGGACACAACGAAAAGCGAGGCCAACCGATGCAGGCCCGACCTGTCAGCGGCACGGAAGGCTAAAACCCCGTCGCCTACCTTTGGTCAAGCGACGTTAATGGCGTCCCTGTTTTCCCAGGCGACGCAGGGACGCGTCTCGTCGTGCATGGCCGCGTGGCCGTCCGCGCCGGAGTTATTGCATGCAACCACCCGCCGCCGCCGCCGTTTTAAGACGCCCTGCGATTATCGCCGCTCATAATCCTTCTCGTCGCCGCCGCCTCCCCCTCCCGCATCCTCTCCTCGCCGCTCAAAAAATGTCGAGCTCGTCCTCCCGCAAGATCGCCGCGGCGAACGGCTTCGGACGCGGCAGCCTCACCGTGGCGGAGGCGTGGGCGCCGTACCACGCCCGGCATCCGGTCCCCGCCGGACATGCGGGCTGCCAGCGCCGGCGGCCGGAAGATGGCCGTGAACGGCATTGGCGTTCCGCCGCCGCCGAAGCCGAAGACGGACCAATGGAGGGACGCCATCAAGGCCCGTCGGGCTCAACTCACCGCCGAGGAGCGGTTGGATCCGACGTGGGCGGTCAACGACAACGACGCCTGGTGGACGACGTACTTCCAAGCGAAGTACGACGTCGAGATGCACAACACCGACAACCTCGTCGGCGGCCCCAACAGCCTGGAACGAGGAAGGCCGCGCCCCGTTCCGGGGCGTTCCGGGCGCACCCTCGAGAACGTCATCCGCGGCCTCCGCAACGGCGCTCCAAGGCTGGAGATGCCGTCGTCGCCGCCGCCGTCTCCTCAATGGCAGCCGAGGAGGACGACGTACTCGTCCTCCTCGCACTCTTCTTCCTCGGGACCGGCGCGATCGACGCTGACCTCGTCGTACCGGTCGGCGCCCTACACCGTCCCCAAACGGGAGGTCAAGGAGGAGTCGGCGACGCCCGTCAACACGAGGCGTGGCGGTAGCGGCAGCGGGCGGCAGCAAGGGAGGCGCGGCGGCGCCCTCCTCATCCCGAGCCGGAGGTGAAGGAGGAGCCGGAGGAAGCGCCGCGAGCGGCGCCGCCGGCGGAGTACGAGCGGCAGCGGCGGCTCATCGCCGCAGCCGACGACCCCGAGGACTGCCCGGGGCTGCGGGCGGCGTTCTTGGCGTCCATGGACGACAAGGACGCCTGGAGGGGCGACCTGGACGCGGCGATCGCCATGTCCATCCGCGACTCCGGCAAGCCGCTGGTGGACCTCACCGACGATGGCGAGGCAGGACCAAGCGGCTTGGTGAAGGACGAGCCCGTGGACGAGCCCGTCGACGAGCGCGTCAAGCAGGAGGTCATCACCGATGAGATGTACAACTTCCAGCAGTACTACGACGCCTCCGGCCGTCGCAAGTGGTTCTAGATTAGGTTTAGTTTTAAAGTTAGTCAAATTTCGTTCGAATCTATGTAAGTTTGGACGAATCTAATCGAATCTAGTTAAGTTTAAAATTTGCGAAATTTTGTTTGGGGAACGCGACTGGGGAGCGACGTCCCCCAAACGCGGCACGAACGAAACACGTCCCCCAAACGCTCAATCCGGCGCGGTTTGGGGGACCGGTTTGGGGGACGCGGCTGGAGATGCTCTTAGGAAGTTAATTACCTCTCCATGGCCACCTTCACTGGATCGATCGACTAGCTAGATCGAGCATGTGTGCTGACTCAGACCGCTAGCATCCCTCAAACCCTGCCAATGTTTACGCTAAACTAGTGAAGAAACTGACTCGGCACACAGAAATCATGTACCCATAGTACCAACTCGTGATTCGTGAACAGGAATTCCAGTTCCACTAGCCAACAGCTCACATAGGCCAATGAGTCGGCACTCGGCAACACACCTGAGAATGAAAATCATCTGAACAGGTTTTCTCAAGCTGGGAAACAAACGTCACATGCATGCCTCGTGGTAGTGGCCGCATTTCGTGTTTATCTTAGGCCACCTTAAGCGGTGGATCCATTTTGTAGACCGAAAGTATCTGAAACGGTTCGTTTACGCTGGTCCGCGTCAGTTTGTGGTTGCTTCTGTAAAAGAAAAACAGCGTATTGTATTTTGTATTTAGTATGCGCTCTCGAAAATTTAGGCAATTTCATATTTATATTGAAAGTTAAATAATTAGAGTTAAAAGCTAAAAAAATAGCAAACCATCCAAATTGCTGAAACAATGTAGTTCAAAACTGGCATTTGCTAGCATACCCGTAGGCCAAAAGAATCTTGACACGAATTAATATGCGATCGGGTAAATCACACATCTAAATCAAGGATCATCATCTTCTTTTTCTCCAACTATATCCGTTGAGTAGGATCTACGTCGTCGGTCAATAATGGGGTCACCATGAGCTTGGCCTCCTCGGTGAGTAGGGCGAGCTCCAATTCTTTGAGCCTGTTTTGACCATTGATCTCTTGAAGGACGAGCTTCTTATGTTGTATGGTGACGTAGTTCTTCACGACCTCCCGGCGCAATGGCTCATCCTCAATGTCGACCGAGGCTGTTTGGTGTTGGATTAGGTGGCACACTGGGTCGCGGTGCCACCTCCTTAATTGATCACGACCTACATGGCCTCGTCTCCATCGAAGAATGCCTGGTACACATACCATTTGGTTGGATGCAATCATGATAGACCTATGAATGCAATGATGGTTGTGAAAGAGAAGAACATACCGGGTCAGAGAGCGAAACACCTGACACCGACATTTCATCGAGCAGGTTGCGGGGGACGGGGAGGACATCTGTTGACAAGAGTTTTGCTAGCTTCCTTCTCACGCTTCTGGATAACCCACTCGTTAGGATTTTGAGGTCGATGTTAGGATTGGCCGGCGTGGGTGCGGGCGGGAGAGACTCCAACGACTTGTCCCTGGACAAGCGGGATGACACCGACACGTGGCTTCACGAGCGTTGGGGGCTTGTACGCGGATGAGTCGCAGCTCGTAGCCAGGTCATTGGCCAATGTATCACCGTTGGTAAGAGTAAAAAGCTTTATCAACAACACTGTAATAAACACGACAAGCAAATAACAAAAAAACGAAAAGGCAATCAGAGGACACAAGATTTAACGTGAAAAATCCCTCCAACACAGAGGGAAAAACCATGGGCGTCAGCCAACAAATACTTCACTATATCGAGGAGTGTTTACAAACGCCGTAGGTTATCAAATGTTTTGATAAACCCTAGTCGGCGGCTTACAAGAGGTATATATAGACGGTCACATCGATCCGTACCGCGGGGGGCTATCGCCCCACGCACCCCCAGGCGTCCAAGCCTGCGGTGATGGATCTCGCTCCGCTCGTCAGAGGTTAGCCTCTCTTTAACATGAATTTGGATCACAACATAATAAAACACAATGTTTCATGAGTCCACTGGTCGGTGAAACATGAAATACCTAGTGTATACTGGCTTCTTCTTGCATGCTAGATCGTATGGTTCTCACAGTGATGTGGGTATTACCCTTCGGGTAACCAACATTAGACTACCACCCCCGGCCCAACTGGGGGCCCACAAAGATTGTCCAATATCGAGGTGAGCCAGCACGTCGGTTCCGGGGGAGGAAGCTTATTCGAAGAAGGATTCTTGATGGACAAGGCAAGAAGATGCCATACAAGGAAAGATAGACATAGGTCTCTTTGTAATTTAGTCGAGTCCGGACAGAACTCTCGGGACCTAGCCTGCTATAAAAGGGGCAGGAGTGGGTCTGCCGGAGGACACAACTTACTCACGTAGAAACACCGCAAGATCAATCTAGAGCTTAGAACCTTAGCCTCTCGGCGAGAACACCACCATAGCCTATCGGCTATCCCATTGTAACTCGATATACTTCAATAATCAAGATCAGACAAGCATGAAGTAAGGGTTTTACCTCATCGAGGGCCCCGAACCTGGGTAAATTTCTCTCCCTGTTTGTTTGGTTACCGATGTAGCGTGCTAGCCTGCAGGATTTCGTCAACCCTAAGCCCCTCATGGTGGGTGTAATGTCCCAGGTTTAGAGACGATCGAGGGGTAGATTTTAGAAAGGGATGTGCATTGCATCGTAAATTCTGGGGAAATTTCGCGCTTTTAAAAGAAAACTGCATCGAAGGGGGACGAGTTTCTCTCTCGACACCTTACAGGGTTAGGGTTTCGAGAGTGCGATAAACTTGCACCTCAATTAGTTCAATTAGGGTTTTTGAGAAGAGAGGGGAATAGTTCATCACAAATATTAAGTTGCATGATTGAATTCAAACAACTTGAGTTGAATTTCAAATTCAAACATCACATGACTATTTCATAATTCAAATTGAGGTAATTCATTAAACAAATATAAATAATCAAGTATATAAATAGTACATCTATTATATAAAGCTCATTAAGGAAAATTGGAGCTTTATTGATAATCACACAAGATACAATGTCAATTACAATAACCAGAATTGAATTATGAATTTACAACACATTACAAGAATTGAATAAATGGAAAAAGAAAAAGGAAAATTACAAGTAAATGTTCTATCCTAAACTACACAAGTAATCTTCATAAAATGCTTTGTGTAAGATGATCTCGATCTTCATCTTGATCAACTCTTGATCCCTGCACACACACAAAACAAACAATGGATTATGCCAAGTGGCATTGCCACTTGGTAGGTTAGCAAAGAAATAATGAACTGGAGAGGATATTATCAAGATCAGCCGAGCTGATCCACCAAATGGACCAAGTCCCAACATGGAACCACACAGGCAGCTCACAAGGCAGTGTGCATGCCCACCAACACACACAGCCAGGGGAGTCACCAAAATGGTGCCAGACCCTGTTGTCGACCAAAGAGGCAAGGAGAGGGGCATATATAAACTTTTCACAGCCAAACCCAAGCCATTTCATCGACAAGCATCACCAGGGTAAGAACACCAAGAACAACAAGAACAGGAAGAACAGCCACAGCTGCTCAACCTATTCCAGTAACCAACTGAAACAAACCAAGCATCACCAGCAAGCCAGGAGGAGCAGGGCAAGCACATAAATCCAACCAGAAGCAAATCCTCTACATCAACACTCATTCTTGGAGCTGGAGTGAGGTATACACAGAGAATCATGAGCAAGCATCTGTTTTGCTCATAAATAAGCATGTGCATCAAACACACATAAGCCATAGGATGTGAGTACCCTGTTTGTGTCATCATCTGGATACCAAGTCAGTTGGTGCAAGCAAATATGGGTGAAGCCAATAGGAAATCACCAAGGGAACACTGGTTAGACCAAAACAATGGCATAACCAAGGCAATCCAGCAAGGAAATGATCCTATCTATCCAACCAAAGTCACCTAGCACCTAAAACCTAGCACACCATCAGACACATAGACAATATGATGTCTATTCATGTTTGTCAACATCAAAGACCACTGGCAATCCAAAAAAAGGAATTAACCAGTAATGCATTCACCAAGCCAACACAAGCCACAGAGAGGGGAGCTACCCTGGAATAGCAGATAGCTACTGCTAGGGTCACCTCAACCACAAGAAATTACAGCCAAGCAAAACTATCATTACCCAGAAGGGTTCAAAGGAGGGCTAGGGTACCCAACCAAAGGTTGGCATCCATCTAGCCCAGCCAAATTTAATGAAATGATCATTACTGCAAAGCAGTTTGATGTCTACGGGTGCTTCTATTCTTGTAGACAGTGTTGGGCCTCCAAGAGCAGAGGTTTGTAGAACAGCAGCAAGTTTCCCTTAAGTGGATCACCCAAGGTTTATCGAACTTAGGGAGGAAGAGGACAAAGATATCCCTCTCAAGCAACCCTACAATCACGATACAAGAAGTCTCTTGTGTTCCCAACACACCTAATACACTTGTCAGATGTATAGGTGCACTAGTTCGGCGAAGAGATAGTGAAATACAAGTGGTATGAATGAATATGAGCAGTAGTAACGGCGGCAGAAAATAGCTTAGTGGCGTGCAGTTGATGGTAGTAATATTGCAAGAAGTAAAGATGCAGTAAAACAGTAAACAAGCGATGATTGCAGTATTTGGAAACAAGGCCTATGGGATCATACTTTCACTAGTGGACACTCTCAACATTGATCACATAATAAATAAGTTCTCTTCCTTTGTGCTACATATACTCTTGTTTGATAATGAACACCATTCGTTGTGTAGGGCTACAAGAGCACCTCAATGCCGGAGTTAACAAGCTCCACAACATTCGACATTCATATTTAAGTAACCTTTAGAGCATAATAGATCTTTGCAATTTAAACCGAGTACTAACATAGCATGCACACTATCACCATCACACTACGAAGGGGGAATAAATCACATCAATACTATCATAGTAATAATTAACTCCATACCCTACAAGAGATTATGATCATATCCTACGCCAAGTACTACACGATGCACACACTGTCACCATTACACCGTGAAGGAGGAATAGACTACTTTAATAACATCACAAGAGTAGCACATAGACTAATAGTGATACAAAGCTTATATGAATCTCAATCATGTAAGGCAGCTCATGAGATCATTGTATTGAAGTACATAGGAGAGAGATTAACCACATAGCTACCGGTACAGCCCTTAGCCTCGATGGAGAACTACTCCCTCCTCATGGGAGACAAGCAGCGTTGATGAAGATGGCGGTGGTGTCGATGGAGGAGCCTTCCGGGGCACTTCCCGTCCCGGCGGCGTGCCGGAACGGAGACTCTCGTCCCCCGGATCTTGGCTTCACGATGGCGGCGGCTCTGGAAGGTTTCTCGTACCGTGGCTTTTCCGTATCGAGGTTTTAGGTCAGGGACCTTTAAATAGGTGAAGAGGCGGAGTCGGAGGGCTGACGAGGCGATGACACAACAGGGGGCGCGGCCCACCCCCTGGCCGCGCCGCCCTATCATATGGGCCCACCAGGGCTCCCCTCTGGTGGCTCTCAGGTGTTCTGGAAGCTTCGTGGAAAAATAGGATGCTGGGCATTGATTTCGTCCGATTCCGAGAATATTTCCTTACTAGGATTTCTGAAACCAAAAACAGCAGAAAACAGGAACTGACACTTCGGCATCTCGTCAATAGGTTAGTTCCGGAAAACGCATAAATATGACATATAATGTGTATAAAACATGTGAGTATCATCAATAAAGTAGCATGGAACATAATAAATTATAGATACGTTTGAGACGTATCAAGCATCCCCAAGCTTAGTTCCTACTCGCCCTCGAGTAGGTAAACGATAACAAAGATAATTTCTGAAGTGACATGCTATCATAATCTTGATCATACTATTGTAAAGCATATGAGATGAATGCAGCGATTCGAAGCAATGATGAAGATAATGAGTAAACAAATGAATCATATAGCAAAGACTTTTCATGAATAATACTTTCAAGACAAGCATCAATAAGACTTGCATAAGAGTTACTCATAAAGCAATAAATTCAAAGTAAAGGCATTGAAGCAACACAAAGGAAGATATAAGTTTCAGCGGTTGCTTTCAACTTGTAACATGTATATCTCATGGATAATTGTCAACACAAAGCAATATAACAAGTGCAATAGGTAAACATGTAAGAATCAATGCACACAGTTGATACAAGTGTTTGCTTCTAAGATAGAAAGAATGGGTAAACTGACTCAACAATAAAGTAGAAGAATGGCCCTTCGCAGAGGGAAGCATGGATTACTATATTTGTGCTAGAGCTTTTCATTTTGAAAACAAGAAACAATTTTGTCAACGGTAGTAATAAAGCATATGTGTTATGTATAAGATATCTTATAAGTTGCAAGCCTCATGCATAGTATACCAATAGTGCTCGCACCTTGTCCTAATTAGCTTGGGTTAACACAGATTATCATTGCATAACATATGTTTCAACCAAGTGTCACAAAGGGGTACCTCTATGCCGCTCGTACAAAGGTCTAAGGAGAAAGCTCGCATTGGATTTCTCGCTTTTGATTATTCTCAACTTAGACATCCATACCGGGACAACATAGACAACAGATAATGGACTCCTCTTTAATGCATAAGCAATCAACAACAGTTAAAATTCTCATAAGAGATTGAGGATTGTTGTCCAAACTGAAACTTCCACCATGAATCATGGCTTTAGTTAGCGGCCCAATGTTCTTCTCTAACATTATGCATACTCAAACCATTTGATCATGAAAATCTCCCTTACTTCAGACAAGACGAACATGCATAGCAACTCACATGATATTCAACAAAGGTAAAATTTGATGGCGTCCCCAGAAAACATGGTTACCGCTCAACAAGCAACTTATTAAGAAATAAGACACATAAGTACATATTCTTCACCACAATAGTTTTTAAGGCTATTTGTCCCATGAGCTATATATTGCAAAGACAAAGAAATAGAATTTTAAAGGTAGCACTCAAGTAATATACTTTGGAATGGCGGAGAAATACCATGTGATAGGTAGGTATGGTGGACACAAGTGGCATAGTTTTTGGCTCAAGGATTTGGATGCACGAGAAGAATTCCTCTCAATACAAGGCTAGGCTAGCAAGGTTGTTTGAAGCAAACTCAAGTATAAAAGGTGCAGCAAAGCTCACACATGAACATATTGTAACTATTATAAGACTTTATATTTTCTCCTTGTTGTTCAAACACCTTAACCAGAAAATATCTAGACTCTAGAGAAACTAATCATGCAAACCAAATTTTAACAAGCTCTATGTAGTTATTCATTAATGGGTACAAGATACATGATGCAAGAGCTTAAACATGATCTATATGAGCACAACAATTGCCAAGTATCACATTATTCAAGACATTATACCAATTACCACATGTAGCATTTTCTGTTTCCAACCAAATAACAATGAACGAAGCAGTTTCAACCTTCGCCATGAACATTAAAAGTATAGCTAAGAACATATGTGTTCATACGAAATAACGGAGCGTGTATCTCTCCCACACAAAGAATGTGTTATCACCAGAATTTGACCGAGTCAGAGGTGGGCCGCGATCGAGATGGATTTGAAGAGTATACATAGAAGGAATACGTGAATCGGCCTTTTATACCAAGTTGGGCTAAACTGCCCATGTATCTGTAATATATTAGATCACATTTTAGTTTAGAAGATAGAGTTTTACCCGTGCACGGTTTAGTGCACGCCCACATTAGAAAGTCCCCTGGATTATAAATATGTACCTAGGGTTTATGGAATAAACAACAACCAACGTTCAACCACAAACAAATCTCGGCGCATCGCCAACTCCTTCGTCTCGAGGGTTTCTACCGGTAAGCACCATGCTGCCTAGATCGCATCTTGCGATCTAGGCAGCACAAGCCTGCCCACGTTGTTCATGCGTTGCTCGTATCGAAGCCTTTTTGATGGCGAGCAACGTAGTTATCTTAGACATGTTAGGGTTAGCATTGTTCTTCGAATTACATGTTTTCGTAGTGCAACCCTTGCATGTCTAGCCGCCCTTACACCTATCTTAGGTGTAGGGGCGGCACCCCGCTTGATCATAGTTTAGTAGATCTGATCCGTTACGGTTGCTCCTTGTTTCACCAAGGATTAATTTAACTTCCGCAATAGTTAGGCCTTACAAAGGGTTGGAGGATCCAGCGGCGTGTAGGGTGGCGTTTGCTAGCCCTAGAAAGGACGTTCCGATGATCAACCTCGTGTTGGTTTTTAGGCCCTCTCTAGGATCGGCTTACGGTCACCGTGCGCGAGCGCCCAATCGTGAGTAGGACGATCCGATTATGCGGTGAAAACCCTAAATCGTCGTAGATCTCATCGGCTTTATCTTGATCAAGCAGGACCACCATATATTCGGACACCCCGTCCGAATCATGGGTGGATCGGCTCTTTGAGCCGATTCACGGGATAACTCGAGAGCCGATCGAGGCTCGTATTTAACGTTTACGTGTGTGCCCCGAAGGAAACTAAGCAAGGCATCATCCACACCTTCCCGACCGGGTATAGGTCGGGTGGCACGCCCTTGTGATAAACATCGGACGTGCGACCGAGGAGGCTTTGCGGGCCGTCGCTCAGAGGGACTGGGGCCAGCCGCAGCCCTAGTTGTTCCCGGCTCTACTGTGCTGACCGTCTCTGCCCGCCAGGGGTTTCTGACGTCAACACATTCTGGCACGCCCGGTGGGACAACCTTTCACATCCACCGCATCGTCATCTACACCTGAGATGGCGGAAAGCACTCCGGTCAAGTACGAGGATCTGCCTGATGAACTCAAAAAGAAACATGACGAGATCAAGGCAGCCCTCGAAGCCGAACTCATCGGCTCCTTTAAGAAGACCCGTCTACCGATGCCAGGCGCATTGACAGCATCGGAAGTGCCGAGACCACCGGCATGCACCGTCGGTATGGCGGAGAGTATGTACCCTGGGAGGCCACAGTCAGGACACCTGTTCAACATCCATATGGTAGAACTTGGGTACCGCCCTGGTAAGGGTAGTGACGAGGGCAGCTGCTCTCATAGCGAGGGTAAAAGGGGGGCCGGCCCACGTGATCGGCCCCGACACTGCTACGAGGTCTCGGTGATGATCAAGATGGAGGCCGATTCTAGCGATCGGACCGTGTTATCCGCGCCACCGGCTCTCCCGGTATTTGGCGTCGACCTCACGGGTGACGGGAAGCTAGGGTACGGGTTCACCTCGGCCGATGAGCTGGAGGAAGTCGACATCGGCCACGGGGACAAGCCGCGACCAACTTTTATCGGCAAGAAGTTGGATCCACGGCTCGGGAGTCGGATGGTTGCTCGTTGAAAGAATACCCGGATTGCTTCGCATGGGACTATACGAGAGATGCCGGGTTAGACGGGAGCATCATCGAACATCGGCTCCCCTTAAGAAAGGATTTCGGCCGTTCCGGCAACGAGCACGTCGGATGAGAGCCGAAATTCTGGAGGAGGTCAAGAAAGAAATCGAGAAGATGTTGGCCGCCGGGTTCATCGGGCCATGCGGGTATGCTTGAGTGGATCTCCGGTATTGTGCTCGTAGAGAAGAAGGATGGCCGATGGCGTGTGGCCATCGATTTCAGAGATCTCAACAGAGCCACCCCTAAGGACGAATATCCGATGCCTGTGGTAGAGACACTGATCAATGCAGCTGCTGGCCACAAGGTGTTGAGCTTCATGGATGGCAACGCCGGTTACAATCAAATCTTCATGGCTCCAGAAGATATACACAAGACCGCATTCAGAGTACCAGGGGCGGTCGGCTTGTTTGAATATGTAGTAATGACCTTTGGATTGAAGAATGCTGGTGCAACATACCAACGAGCCATGAATTATATATTTCACGATTTGATCGGTAAGTTGGTGGAAATCTATATCGATGACGTCGTAGTCAAATCGGTCTCCATGGAGGGACACTTGGATGATTTACGGCGCGTCCTAGACCGAACTCGGAAGTTCGGATCGAGAATGAACCCGAAGAAGTGTGCCTTCGGTGTGACGGCTGGTCGGTTCCTAGGTTTCCTGGTTCATGAACGGGGATTGAAATCGGCTCGAAGAGTCAAGAGGCGGTGCGCACCATGCAGCCGCCCACCACGAAGAAGGAGCTCCAACGTCTCATTGGCAAGAACAATTTTGTCCGACGATTCATCTCCAATCTGTCAGGACGAATCGAGCCATTTATGGCACTGGTGAAGACCAAGTCTGACGACGAATTTTACTGGGGGGCAGAATAGCAGCAGGCGTTTGACGAAATTAAAAGGTATCTGACGACGCCGCCTGTGCTAGTTCTGCCCCGGCAAGACAAGCCGTTCTACATCTACCTATCAGTGGCCGACACGTCCATTGCCTCGGTGGTGGTGCAACTCTACGAGGGCGTCGAAAGGGTCGTTTTCTACCTCGCGCGAAGGATGTTGGACGCGGAAACAAGGTATCCTGAGGTCGAGAAACTGTGCCTCTGCCTGTTTTTTACCTGCACCAAGCTGCATCACATCCTTTTGACGGCAGAGATCTTCGTCATATGCAAGTCGGATGTTGTCAAGAACATGCTGTCGGCCCCCGTGTTGAAAGGCCGGCCGGGTAAGTGGATGTTTGCGTTGTCGAAGTCGATCTCCGGTATCGGCCTGCGAAAGCGATCCAAGGGGCAAGCGTTGGCCGATCTCATAGCCGAGCGAATCGGTACCAATATAGCGGCACTATCTATACGTGCATGGGCTATGTTCTTCGACGGATCGGCTTGCGACGACGGTTGTGGCATCGGCATTCTGCTCGTGTCGCCTCGGGGGGCAGAGTACTCCTTCTCCATCAGGCTATCTACCCCTTGCACCAACAACGTAGCAGAATATGAAGCCGTGCGCAAAGGGATGGAGTTGCTATTGGAAGCCGGGGCAGAGGCAGTAGAGCTTTTTGGGGACTCCAAGTTGGTGATTAACCAGCTCACGGACGAATATAAGTGCGAGAGTGAATCGCTTTTCTCGTATTGGATGGAATGCCGTGAGTTGATGACACAGTTTCGGTACATCAACTTTAATTGGGTCCCAAGGTCCCAGAACGTCGAGGCCAACAATCTCGCACAGATGGCGTCAGGCTACATAGACATACATGACGGTTCAGAAGTTCAGGTACAATTCCTGGAACAGGATGACTGGAGAACCGATATCTTCAATTATTTGAAGGATTCGGCTCGGGGGGCACCCAAAAGGATAAGATACAAGGCCATGAAATATGTCCTCATAGGAGACGACATGTTCTACAGGACGTTGGAAGGATTACTACTCAAATGCTTAGGACCAACGGAGTCTAATCGGCTCTTGCATGAGGTACATGAAGGCGCCTGTGGGACTCACCAATCGGCCCAGAAGATGAAGTGGTTGATCCGACGATCAGGGTTTTATTGGCCTACC
This sequence comes from Lolium rigidum, assembly GCF_022539505.1. Classification (NCBI taxonomy): domain Eukaryota; kingdom Viridiplantae; phylum Streptophyta; class Magnoliopsida; order Poales; family Poaceae; genus Lolium; species Lolium rigidum. Next base: position 327,374,135 of record NC_061514.1, on the reverse strand, counting down.
ATGCTAGAAGACTGCTTCAACTACTACAAGGGGTGCCAAGCATGTCAGATGTTCGGGAAGATCCAGATGGTACCCGCATCTGCAATGAACCCTATCATCAAACCTTGGCCATTTCGAGGGTGGGGCATGGATATGATCGGCAAGATTCACCCTCCATCAAGCAAGAACCACGAATGGATTCTGGCCATTACGGATTATTTCACCAAATGGGTGGAGGCCTGTCAACACCCGGATTTTTAAGTCCAGATGCCTATTATGCCGTACATCGCAATCCCAGGAATATTGTTGTTGCGAGACATAATAGTTGAATATCATAGAGTCATCATTTATTACAACACATAATCGTCTTACAAAGGTAGATCACATGATCCAATATAATAATAGTTGATCTATCGATCAACGAACATCACAAATAGCGGAAGCGAAGTAGTAGTGGCTATCTAATCCACGGGCCAACGCTTGACGTCGGGAGCGGTCCTAGTTGTCGTAGACGTCCCGCTGTCCATCTTCCTCGTACTTCGCTGTTCACCTTCATAGTCCGGCCATTTGAATAGCCGGGGACAAAGCCATGAGTACTTTTAAAGTACTCGCAAACTAATACTAGTGTAAGCACCATCAATTATAGTAAGGGGATACTAAGCTCTAGGTTTATTTGCATAAAGCCAAGTTTATTTCATAAACATTTAGAAAAGACTCTTCATTTGCTAAACTAACTCAAGTGGGAACATTAGTGTCATTCCCACAACTCGTTGTGATTCAAATCAAAATTCACCATTCACCTTTCAAGTCATAAGTCACATGTCACATTTTTGAAAATGGTCCGATGACGGAACAAGTATGGCCTTTCCAACCGTCCATAACCGTGGACGCGGCTATTCGAATAGTTCTACACTCTGCAGAGGTCGTACGCTTGTGCCACAATATTTGCAATAATCCGTCAGGGTTAACTGGCCCTGATTTACCATACTCCGTATGCGGACTACCAACCATAACCTTTCACTTACATACTCTAGTATGAGCACCTCTCCCCATGAGCTTGGCCTCCCGGTGAAAACCGCGATCAACCCGGGAACCGCACGGGGCTTGGGCCGGACATTCACCTCATTCCACGTCATATCGCATCGTTTTGTTTGTTGTGGAGGCAGCCCTCGGCCTAACCCCGATGACGCTTGTTCAGAGGGAACCCATACTAAAGCACATAAATTTCTAGTTAAGCCCTTACCCATATTGGGTATTGTGGGGGTACTTGCAAAATTGGAATGGTATCGCATCCGAACCCAACCATCGGCTTTTGTAAAATTCACCAAGTCATTCACAAGTCATATTCACCTTCAAAATCTTTCAATAGAATGAATCATCATTCCAAGGTTTTCAAAGTCATTTCATTTCACAAGTTCCCATCTAGAGTAGTCCATATTATTTGTTTAGCACTAGCAACTAGTCATGAGAGGTGCTAACTAGCTTGTCTTGCTCTAGGCTAACTTTGATGCTCTTGTTCTACTCTATATCTAAACCAAGTGAATCATAAATCAAAAAGTAACTTTGATAAATAAAATCAAGTAAAGCTTGTAAAGTAAAAACTTTGGGATAGGTTCATAAAGTAAAATGTAATGATGCCTTGCTCCGGTAGAGCTTTGCACCCGATGGTTAGCAAGTTCATTAGCTTGCCTTGATTGGTGAGGTGATCAAAGTTTTCTGGCTCTTCCTCCTGGTAGAATACCTCCTCCTCTTGATAGTCTCCGGTACTAGCGTCTAAAAACGAATACGAGGATACAATCACCAAACAATACTTAGGTACTCTTAATTAGCCTTAATGGCTCACTCAAATGTTCTAGCACCACTACTTAGCATTTATTCACAAATTAAGCTAGGGTTTCTTTATTTCATATTTGGAAAATAATTTCCTCTTATTGAAAAATTGGAAGTAGGGTTTATCTTTGGTTTGGAGAAATAATTTCCTCTCATTGAATTCTTCTTAAGATTTAATTTCTCTTATGGATAATATATGACCTAGGTTGACCAAAGTCAACCTCTTCATACTTATTATTTGAGAAAAATGATTTAAATGAGGTTCCATACCTCATGCATTTTAATACTAGCATGATAGTGATTTAATGCCACCCAATAACTCAATATGAGATTATTAGACCATGGTCACTACCTCATGTTGAATTACTTGAGAACAAGATTTAAATGAGAGGAGTACCTCTCATATGATTTAACACATAGTTGTAACTAATTTAGTAAAAACTATTATTGAGGTGATGCCATATTCTCAAATAACCATGGATGATCCCATGTTGACCAAGGTCAACACTTCTCACTTAGTATTTGAGGAAAGTGGTTTAAATGAGATTCATCATCTCATGTGATTTTAAATAACTAGTGCAATTTAAATACTATGTTGATTTAAATTCTACAAGTGAACAAGTATGAGCCTAAGCATTTACAGGTCAACACATTACTTCATATCACTTGTGAGAATGAGTTAAATGAGGTGCTACACCTCATTGGTTTAAATTCTAAAATTTGGATATAGTTTAAATGGACTAGTATTGACCACACAGCCAATATTTTGATTCTAGCCCATGATCATGTACAGAACCCATATCATATTTCTACATATTAAATTAGAGTTTGTTAAATGTGAATTATGAGAGGTGGAATCACCTCAAAATTCATAATGGGTGATTTTTAAGATTTATTTGAATACTGAAAAGTATCTGTTTTGTTATTTTTACTATTCAAAATCTACATAACATATGAGGTTGAATCCAGTGGGGTTGGCTAGATATATTCATAAGCTTTCCGAGAAATTTTGAATTACTCAAATTGGATTTGTAGAATTTGAACTATTCAAGTTATAGTACTGACCAGAATTGAAATAAATGCTGAAATGGATTATTACTAGGTTTAAATGGTTGGGCTGCGCGGGAAACAGATGGGCCGAATTGGTTTGAATTGGGGAAAACAGGCCCAGTAACGGTTCGGTGTTTAGTGGGCTGTCAGGGGTGGGGCCTACATGTCATCGACTAATAACTGCCGAAGCGGTATGGGGTGAGCTGCGCCGTTCGATTAAAAGGGCGATCGACGGATGAGGTTTATCACCTTCCTCGACACCGCCCGTCGGGGACGAAACCCTACCGGCGGCAGCGGGGGTCGTCGGCGGCGTACACTAGGCGTTGGCAGGACTCGGCGAGGCGGGCGATCGAACGAGGAGACGACGGCGAGTCGATTGGTTGTCGTGGGAGCTCCGGGGGTTCTCGGAATCGTCGGCTTCGTCGAGCTACTGTGGCGGCGGGCTCCGGTGAAATTCCGGCGACGGTGAGCTAAATTGGAGAGGGGAAAGAGTCGAGGATGCTCAGAAGGAAGAGGTGAAGCGAATGGTGTGAGAGATTTGTCCAGGGGCGGCCTGCTTTTATAGGGGCGCGAGGTGCTGCGGGTGCCCGTGGGAGGTCGTCGACGGCGTGGCGTCTCCGGTGCTTCAAGGGGCAAGCTAGGAGGCGCAGGGAGTAGGCGACGTCTAGGCGGAGCTAGCGCGCGTGAAGGGACGACAGGGGAAGGACGGGAGCGTGCTGGCGACGATCAAGTGCGGGCAGTACATGCGCGGCAGGTCGGTGATCATGGCGTCGTCGATAGGGCGTACGCGAGCTAGAGAGCATGTCTAGCGTGTAGCTGGGGTCGTGGTGATCATGCGTGCCAAGTGGGAGAGGGAGGGAAGGACGAGGGCGTCCAGGCGAGCGGCGTATCGCGGCGTCCGGTGTCGTGCTCGGTGCACGCTCACCGCGTGTCTGGCACGCCGTGGCGAGGTGCTGGGCGCGTGCGTGTTGGCTTCTAGCGTGCGTCGCCTTGCTTAGAGGTGGTACGAGCGTGTTTAGGATGATGCATGGAAGGCAGTAGACATGGTGTAGGGGAGAGGAGGGGCTCAGATCGTTTGAGTGCAATGGTGGCCGGCATGGTGCACGGTATGAACTTCTCTCTTATTTTCTCCACTTTAAACGGTGGTGCAAGGACATGGCCATGATGCAGGGGTTGCAGAGGGAGGTGATGATCACCAACAGAAAGTGGTTTAGGCTTTGGACCAGAGGATAATAGCATGTGTGCAAAAACCAGAATCATGCCTGCAAGGTGTTTGTGAAAATGGCCGCATGAAACTTTTTGTCATATTTTGGAAATATTTTTGGTGTATCTCATTTATATTATTAGAGAGGTAGAATGGTGGTGGTGGTGGTCAATTTGGTCAAGGTTTGTGAGATTCCAAATTTGGTATGATCTTCACATAGTTTCAACATCACCACTTGTCAAAATCATACTTGGTCAACCTGGTCAACATTAGCAGAGATGGTCAACATGAAAGTTGTTGACCTTGACATGGTCTTGGATGACATGGTCATAGTTGACTAAGTTTGGTTTGAGAGTTGAGAAATACAGGGGGTAAAGTGGGGAACATTTTATAAAACTCACTTTTGACCATTATCACATGTATGAAGAAATCTTGATTTCTTTGGGTTTGATTCTTGATCCAAGGATGCATTTGTGTTAGTTTATCACTTTAAAGTATTTTAGAAGCAATGGGACAAGCAATTGTGGCCTAGGTTAAGGAATTGCAATTTGGCATATTGTGTATGTGAGGGAAATTGGGAATTCCTCACCATTTGATTTCTATTTATTTGATTTGACTTTGGTTGACTCTAAGGTGGTTCTTATGAGTTTAGAAACATTTTAAGAGCATTGAACCCAATTCATTTGGTCTTGCTCAAGGATTTGCAAATTTGGCTTTAATACATAAGGGATGAGGTGTCAAATTTTCATAAACTTGTACTAGGGTTGTTCTTGCCTTACTTGGACATGGGTTAGGGTCCATTTAGTGTTATAATAGGTTTAGAGATGGTTTCACACCATTTGGTCAAGGTTTAGAGACCTAGGTCAATGTTTGGTGAAATGCCTATGTGTCACATATGCTTTTATGCATATGTGGTATTTTATTTTTAATTTGACTTGGTTTGACCCCATTGGTTTTGTTGAAAGTTGAAATGATATATGGAGGTGATCCAACCATTCACAACAAGTCCTAGGGTCAATTTTCTTAATTTCACAAATTTGCTATTTTAATCTCATATGCCTCTATGGCATTGTTTTGTTTCTTTTTATTTTCTTTAGTTTCATCTTGGAAATGATTTAAGAAGTACTATATAAGGTTAATGAATCATTTCCAATCCTCTAAATAAAGTGGAAACATCTAGGGTAAAGATCTATAATTATAGCCATAGGCACATATGCCTTTTTCTTATTTACTTTCCTTTTATTTTATTTTAACTAGTATGGTGATAGGAGAGGTGAGGTTTAGGGTTTAAAATTACTGCAAATACTAATAACAAGCAATCATAGCAATAACACAAGAATTAAGCAAGATCACTATGTATCATACTTACTTTAATAAAAGTTTTTGTTGGTTCCAAAATTTGGAACTAGGGGAAATTCATTTGTTGTGTTTTGAAGTTTTGGGATGTTACAAACCCTTCCCCCTTAAACAAATCTCGTCCCGAGATTTTAAGAAAAGTTAGGTTCCTAAGAGAGATTGAGCATTTTATTAACAGGAAGACATACTTGGCGTGTTCTGGGGTGCTTCCTGAGCTTCGGTGGCAGTCATGTGGTTGAGGCGACCGTTGTTGTTGTTCTGGTTCCTTCTACCGGCGAAGCGACGCTGTTGCTGGGTAGGTGCAGCGGTATTGGCGGCAATCCTGGCAAGCTTCTTGGGACACTCATTGGAGAAGTGACCCACAACTCCACATTCATAGCAGGTGACGGTGGACTTGTCCTTGGGGTTGACGGGAGCAGTGTTGCTTCCAATCCTCGGGCCAGTGTTGGTGTTGTTGTTGTTCCCATTGTTGCTGTTGCTGTTGGGGTTGTTGTTGTTGTGGTGGCTGTTGTTGTTGTTGTTGTTGTTGTTGCCTCCGGGCTTCGGGGGTCCTCCGTTGTTGTTGGCGTAGTTGGGGCGATAAGTCCGAGCGGGTGGCCTGTTGTTTCGGGGGTGAATCCTCCGGAGGAGTTATTGCGGTACTTCGGGTATGGTGGGGTCCACTCCGGTTCATCATTCTGCGTTTGCGGTTCTCATTGGCCCGATGCAGCTTTCCTTCCATCCGTATGGCTGAGTCTACGAGGGCTTCGAGGTCGGCGAACGGAATGTTCACTAACACGGCTTGCATCTCGTCATGCGGTCCGTTCGAAATCTTTCCTTTCTCTTCTCATTGGTGTCGGTCTCATCCGGGGCGTACCTTGACAGAGTAAGAAACCTGTCACGGTATTCCACCACGGACATCCTTCCTTGCTTGAGTTCACGGAACTCGTCTCTCATCTTCTTGATCAGTCCTTGGGGTACATGGTACTTGCTGAATTTCAGCTTGAAGTCTTCCCATGTCATTATCTGTCCCGCATTCATTGCACGGGCACTTGTCCACCGAGGCTCGGCAGGTCCTGACGGGTAGTGGGTGGCGAACGATACTTTTCTCGCGGCTTCTACTCCCGCAACTTCAAGGTTGTTCTCCATGGTCCGGAGCCGATCATCGGCATCAAGGGGCTCTTCGGTCTTGTTGAATACCGGAGGGTTGGTGTGCTGAAAGTTCTTCGGCTTCGATCCGGGGTGATCGTGGTTTCCATGGCCTTGATTGTTCCGAGCTATCCGTTGCGGTGCGGTAATGTTGGCTTGACGTTCAGCTCTCTCGACTTCTCGATCTGCCATCATTGTCTGCAACAGTTGCATCATGGCATCCTGGGTGGTGTTGCGGGTTGGTGGGGCCATCTGAACATTGAGGTAGATGATAAGATAAGAGGGAAATTTCTATGGTTGTTTTTGTTAAATTTTTAAAAGTTCACAAATTGAAATTTTGAGTAGTGTTGCAGGGGTAACACCGACAACACTTTTTCATTCATACCAAGCATCACATATTACAAATCTAACACACCGTTGGTTTGAAGAACCATTTATCGCTCTACGATACAAGGGGATCCTGATACAACTCACACCTACTTAAGTGCTTGGGTGATACTACTCTTCAGGGTGGAATTCTGTGTCTTCACGGGTAATGTGCTTGGCGAGAGGCGAGGGCGTTGTCCAAATCTCTGCGGGTTTTGTACTGCCTGAAGTCCTGCGGTGCTTCATAGGGGTTCATCTTGGGTTGTGGTGGGGGCATGGTCATCGATCTTCCCATGGAGTCATGTCTTGGGTAGTAGATGAAGCGAGTGTTCTTGATCTTGTTCTCATTTTGTCCGCACAGACGGAAAATTGCTTCTTGCATAGCTTTGTCTAGCCCTTCCTTCCAAGTGTTTCCCGTTACAGAAAACCATATGGTTTCCCATACTGGGGCATCAAGCTTCCTTCGTAGATCAGTAGAAACGTCCCACCGAGGTGGTTCTCCGGAGTGGTTTTTGAGGGGTATTCCGAAGAATTCGGGATACGGGTGTCCTAGATATTCAACCAGTTGTTTCAAATCTTTTTCGAACCGCAGTTCTCCTCCGTGACCAAGCTGATAGAACTCCCATTGGTACTCCATCTGTGAGCAATGAGGATGAGTAAGTTAATGAAGTGATCACGTGTGCAAAATTTTATGTACAATTACAAAGAAAAGTAGAGCATGGATTTATTCTTTTGAAAAGATCTTAAGATAAGGGTGAGAATAAGTTTTCGGAAATATTCACTTTCTTTGTTTTGAAACTAAGTTTTTAGGGCGTCCATTCTAACTAGGGTCTCCTAAGGTCAAACAATGGCTCGATACCAACTTGTCAACACCCGGATTTTTAAGTCCGGATGCCTATTATGCCGTACATCGCAATCCCAGGAATATTGTTGTTGCGAGACATAATAGTTGAATATCATAGAGTCATCATTTATTACAACACATAATCGTCTTACAAAGGTAGATCACATGATCCAATATAATAATAGTTGATCTATCGATCAACGAACATCACAAATAGCGGAAGCGAAGTAGTAGTGGCTATCTAATCCACAGGCCAACGCTTGACGTCAGGAGCGGTCCTAGTTGTCGTAGACGTCCCGCTGTCCATCTTCCTCGTACTCGCTCGTTCACCTTCATAGTCTGGCCATTTGAATAGCCGGGGACAAAGCCATGAGTACTTTTAAAGTACTCGCAAACTAATACTAGTGTAAGCACCATCAATTATAGTAAGGGGATACTAAGCTCTAGGTTTATTTGCATAAAGCCAAGTTTATTTCATAAACATTTAGAAAAGACTCTTCATTTGCTAAACTAACTCAAGTGGGAACATTAGTGTCATTCCCACAACTCTGTTGTGATTCAAATCAAAATTCACCATTCACCTTTCAAGTCATAAGTCACATGTCACATTTTTGAAAATGGTCTGATGACGGAACAGTATGGCCTTTCCAACCGTCCATAACCGTGGACGCGGCTATTCGAATAGTTCTACACTCTGCAGAGGTCGTACGCTTGTGCCACAATATTTGCAATAATCCGTCAGGGTTAACTGGCCCTGATTTACCATACTCCGTATGCGGACTACCAACCATAACCTTTCACTTACATACTCTAGTATGAGCACCTCTCCCCATGAGCTTGGCCTCCCGGTGAAAACCGCGATCAACCCCGGAACCGCACAGGGCTTGGGCCGGACATTCACCTCATTCCACGTCATATCGCATCGTTTTGTTTGTTGTGGAGGCAGCCCTCGGCCTAACCCCGATGACGCTTGTTCAGAGGGAACCCATACTAAAGCACATAAATTTCTAGTTAAGCCCTTACCCATATTGGGTATTGTGGGGGTACTTGCAAAATTGGAATGGTATCGCATCCGAACCCAACCATCAGTTTTGTAAAATTCACCAAGTCATTCACAAGTCATATTCACCTTCAAAATCTTTCAATAGAATGAATCATCATTCCAAGGTTTTCAAAGTCATTTCATTTCGCAAGTTCCCATCTAGAGTAGTCCATATTATTTGTTTAGCACTAGCAACTAGTCATGAGAGGTGCTAACTAGCTTGTCTTGCTCTAGGCTAACTTTGATGCTCTTGTTCTACTCTATATCTAAACCAAGTGAATCATAAATCAAAAAGTAACTTTGATAAATAAAATCAAGTAAAGCTTGTAAAGTAAAAACTTTGGGATAGGTTCATAAAGTAAAATGTAATGATGCCTTGCTCTGGTAGAGCTTTGCACCCTGATGGTTAGCAAGTTCATTAGCTTGCCTTGATTGGTGAGGTGATCAAAGTTTTCTGGCTCTTCCTCCTGGTAGAATACCTCCTCCTCTTGATAGTCTCCGGTACTAGCGTCTAAAAACGAATACGAGGATACAATCACCAAACAATACTTAGGTACTCTTAATTAGCCTTAATGGCTCACTCAAATGTTCTAGCACCACTACTTAGCATTTATTCACAAATTAAGCTAGGGTTTCTTTATTTCATATTTGGAAAATAATTTCCTCTTATTGAAAAATTGGAAGTAGGGTTTATCTTTGGTTTGGAGAAATAATTTCCTCTCATTGAATTCTTCTTAAGATTTAATTTCTCTTATGGATAATATATGACCTAGGTTGACCAAAGTCAACCTCTTCATACTTATTATTTGAGAAAAATGATTTAAATGAGGTTCCATACCTCATGCATTTTAATACTAGCATGATAGTGATTTAATGACACCCAATAACTCAATATGAGATTATTAGACCATGGTCACTACCTCATGTTGAATTACTTGAGAACAAGATTTAAATGAGAGGAGTACCTCTCATATGATTTAACACATAGTTGTAACTAATTTAGTAAAAACTATTATTGAGGTGATGCCATATTCTCAAATAACCATGGATGATCCCATGTTGACAAAGGTCAACACTTCTCACTTAGTATTTGAGGAAAGTGGTTTAAATGAGATTCATCATCTCATGTGATTTTAAATAACTAGTGCAATTTAAATACTATGTTGATTTAAATTCTACAAGTGAACAAGTATGAGCCTAAGCATTTACAGGTCAACACATTACTTCATATCACTTGTGAGAATGAGTTAAATGAGGTGCTACACCTCATTGGTTTAAATTCTAAAATTTGGATATAGTTTAAATGGACTAGTATTGACCACACAGCCAATATTTTGATTCTAGCCCATGATCATGTACAGAACCCATATCATATTTCTACATATTAAATTAGAGTTTGTTAAATGTGAATTATGAGAGGTGGAATCACCTCAAAATTCATAATGGGTGATTTTTAAGATTTATTTGAATACTGAAAAGTATCTGTTTTGTTATTTTTACTATTCAAAATCTACATAACATATGAGGTTGAATCCAGTGGGGTTGGCTAGATATATTCATAAGCTTTCCGAGAAATTTTGAATTACTCAAATTGGATTTGTAGAATTTGAACTATTCAAGTTATAGTACTGACCGGAATTGAAATAAATGCTGAAATGGATTATTACTAGGTTTAAATGGTTGGGCTGCGCGGGAAACGAGATGGGCCGAATTGGTTTGAATTGGGGAAAACAGGCCCGATAACGGTTCGGTGTTTAGTGGGCTGTCGGGGGTGGGGCCTACATGTCATCGACTAATAACTGCCGAAGCGGTATGGGGTGAGCTGCGCCGTTCGATTAAAAGGGCGATCGACGGATGAGGTTTATCACCTTCCTCGACACCGCCCGTCGGGGACGAAACCCTACCGGCGGCAGCGGGGGTCGTCGGCGGCGTACCTGGGCGTTGGCAGGACTCGGCGAGGCGGGCGATCGAACGAGGAGACGACGGCGAGTCGATTGGTTGTCGTGGGAGCTCCGGGGGTTCTCGGAATCGTCGGCTTCGTCGAGCTACTGTGGCGGCGGGCTCCGGTGAAATTCCGGCGACGGTGAGCTAAATTGGAGAGGGGAAAGAGTCGAGGATGCTCAGAAGGAAGAGGTGAAGCGAATGGTGTGAGAGATTTGTCCAGGGGCGGCCTGCTTTTATAGGGGCGCGAGGTGCCGCGGGTGCCCGTGGGAGGTCGTCGACGGCGTGGCGTCTCCGGTGCTTCAAGGGGCAAGCTAGGAGGCGCAGGGAGTAGGCGACGTCTAGGCGGAGCTAGCGCGCGTGAAGGGACGACAGGGGAAGGACGGGAGCGTGCTGGCGACGATCAAGTGCGGGCGTACATGCGCGGCGGGTCGGTGATCATGGCGTCGTCGATAGGGCGTACGCGAGCTAGAGAGCATGTCTAGCGTGTAGCTGGGGTCGTGGTGATCATGCGTGCCAAGTGGGAGAGGGAGGGAAGGACGAGGGCGTCCAGGCGAGCGGCGTACTGCGGCGTCCAGTGTCGTGCTGGTGCACGCTCACCGCGTGTCTGGCACGCCGTGGCGAGGTGCTGGGCGCGTGCGTGTTGGCTTCTAGCGTGCGTCGCCTTGCTTAGAGGTGGTACGAGCGTGTTTAGGATGATGCAGGGAAGGCAGTAGACATGGTGTAGGGGAGAGGAGGGGCTCAGATCGTTTGAGTGCAATGGTGGCCGGCATGGTGCACGGTATGAACTTCTCTCTTATTTTCTCCACTTTAAACGGTGGTGCAAGGACATGGCCATGATGCAGGGGTTGCAGAGGGAGGTGATGATCACCAACAGAAAGTGGTTTAGGCTTTGGACCGAGAGGATAATAGCATGTGTGCAAAAACCGGAATCATGCCCGCAAGGTGTTTGTGAAAATGGCCGCATGAAACTTTTTGTCATATTTTGGAAATATTTTTGGTGTATCTCATTTATATTATTAGAGAGGTAGAATGGTGGTGGTGGTGGTCAATTTGGTCAAGGTTTGTGAGATTCCAAATTTGGTATGATCTTCACATAGTTTCAACATCACCACTTGTCAAAATCATACTGGTCAACCTGGTCAACATTAGCAGAGATGGTCAACATGAAAGTTGTTGACCTTGACATGGTCTTGGATGACATGGTCATAGTTGACTAAGTTTGGTTTGAGAGTTGAGAAATACAGGGGGTAAAGTGGGGAACATTTTATAAAACTCACTTTTGACCATTATCACATGTATGAAGAAATCTTGATTTCTTTGGGTTTGATTCTTGATCCAAGGATGCATTTGTGTTAGTTTATCACTTTAAAGTATTTTAGAAGCAATGGGACAAGCAATTGTGGCCTAGGTTAAGGAATTGCAATTTGGCATATTGTGTATGTGAGGGAAATTGGGAATTCCTCACCATTTGATTTCTATTTATTTGATTTGACTTTGGTTGACTCTAAGGTGGTTCTTATGAGTTTAGAAACATTTTAAGAGCATTGAACCCAATTCATTTGGTCTTGCTCAAGGATTTGCAAATTTGGCTTTAATACATAAGGGATGAGGTGTCAAATTTTCATAAACTTGTACTAGGGTTGTTCTTGCCTTACTTGGACATGGGTTAGGGTCCATTTAGTGTTATAATAGGTTTAGAGATGGTTTCACACCATTTGGTCAAGGTTTAGAGACCTAGGTCAATGTTTGGTGAAATGCCTATGTGTCACATATGCTTTTATGCATATGTGGTATTTTATTTTTAATTTGACTTGGTTTGACCCCATTGGTTTTGTTGAAAGTTGAAATGATATATGGAGGTGATCCAACCATTCACAACAAGTCCTAGGGTCAATTTTCTTAATTTCACAAATTTGCTATTTTAATCTCATATGCCTCTATGGCATTGTTTTGTTTCTTTTTATTTTCTTTAGTTTCATCTTGGAAATGATTTAAGAAGTACTATATAAGGTTAATGAATCATTTCCAATCCTCTAAATAAAGTGGAAACATCTAGGGTAAAGATCTATAATTATAGCCATAGGCACATATGCCTTTTTCTTATTTACTTTCCTTTTATTTTATTTTAACTAGTATGGTGATAGGAGAGGTGAGGTTTAGGGTTTAAAATTACTGCAAATACTAATAACAAGCAATCATAGCAATAACACAAGAATTAAGCAAGATCACTATGTATCATACTTACTTTAATAAAAGTTTTTGTTGGTTCCAAAATTTGGAACTAGGGGAAATTCATTTGTTGTGTTTTGAAGTTTTGGGATGTTACAAGGCCGTTCCCATGAAGAAAGTAAAATCGGAAGATGTGATCCAGTTTGTCAAAGAACATGTTATTCATAGGTTCGGGATTCCCCAAACCATCACGACCGATGGAGGTTCGGTCTTTGTCTCTAAGGAGTTCAGAAAGTTCTCGCGACGACATGGGAATTAAGCTAATCCGATCATCGCCATATTACGCCCAGGCCAACGGGCAAGCCGAAGCATCCAATCAAAGCTTGATTAAGCTAATTAAAAGGAAGATTGAGGAGAACCCCAGGGTATGGCATGAGACGTTGTCAGAAGCTTTGTGGGCCTATCGCATGTCATGCCATGGAGCTATAAAGACTTCGCCGTACCAGCTTGTCTATGGACAGGAGGCCGTATTACCGTGGGAGATCACGGCCAGATCGAGACGTGTTACGTTTCAGAATGAGCTGACACCTGAAGAATATGCAACCCTGATGAGTGACACTATTGAGGATGCAACAGAACTTAGACTTTGGTCGCTAGAGAAGATTAAAGAAAATAAAGCCAGGGTAGCTCGGGCATACAATAAAAAGGTGAGACCAAAGGAGTTTCGAGGTTGGCGATTTAGTATGGGAAGCCGTGTTGCCATTAGGAACCAGGGATAAAGCATACGGCAAATGGTCTCCTAATTGGCACGGTCCTTACAAAGTCATCCAAGTTCTGAAGGGCAATGCCTATATGCTTGAACAATTGGATGGTGTGAAGTTCCTAGTGGCCGTCAACGGCCAACATCTCAAGAAGTATTTCCCAAGCATGTGGGAGGATAGGCAGTAATATGAGGAGGCCGATTTTTAGATCGGCCAGTAAAAAAAAAGAAGAAAAAATCACAGCCGATGTACAGATATCGACTTGAGAAAACATGTGGAAACAACAGTGTGCTAACAGCCGATGCACAGGCATCGACTTCAGAATAGTAAAGCCGATGCATGGCCATCGACTCTAGCGAAACGAGCTCAATCCAGATCATAATGTTTGGGATAATTTCCTGGTGGTTTGTTGAGAGTTCAATCTGCACGTTCATGATGGTTCGGACAGGGCCAAACCTGCTGGGCTGTACGGTTAGGCAACGTTTTCTTGCCTCGAATTGCTCTTGAAAGTGCAAGCTGATGCCTCGTCATCGGCTCTTTGTACAACGATCTTGATGTGACGATCGGCAAAGTCGACAAGAAAGCAAGATTCATTGGGGGAGGAGCCGATTGCTCAGGAAGAGCAGGAGCCAAGATGCTACTACCACTCCCTAGTACAAGGGCCGTTGCTGCCTTCGTCTTCCTCATCGTTGTCAGATCTAGGGGCTGTAGCGGCCCTCGCCTCCCTCATTGTCATCATCGCTGACGTTGTCCTACCAGGCACGGAGTGCTTCGCTGGTGGGTAACCTTCGAGGGAGTCATCATCGTCATCCTCTACCTTTCCCGAGAAATCGTCAAGATGAAGTTTTTGCCGATGACTGAGGAGTTGAGAAAATAAGAGGTCATGATAAAGGATGCTGCGACAGTTCCGCTCTGCCATGACATGTCCCGGCGAAAGAAGAGCATAATGATTTTGGAAATGTTATTTCCAAAACCAGGGGGGCATGTGTTATCACCAGAATTTGACCGAGTCAGAGGTGGGCCGCGATCGAGATGGATTTGAAGAGTATACATAGAAGGAATACGTGAATCGGCCTTTTATACCAAGTTGGGCTAAACTGCCCATGTATCTGTAATATATTAGATCACATTTTAGTTTAGAAGATAGAGTTTTACCCGTGCACGGTTTAGTGCACGCCCACATTAGAAAGTCCCCTGGACTATAAATATGTACCTAGGGTTTATGGAATAAACAACAACCAACGTTCAACCACAAACAAATCTCGGCGCATCGCCAACTCCTTCGTCTCGAGGGTTTCTACCCGTAAGCACCATGCTGCCTAGATCGCATCTTGCGATCTAGGCAGCACAAGCCTGCCCACGTTGTTCATGCGTTGCTCGTATCGAAGCCTTTTTGATGGCGAGCAACGTAGTTATCTTAGACATGTTAGGGTTAGCATTGTTCTTCGAATTACATGTTTTCGTAGTGCAACCCTTGCATGTCTAGCCGCCCTTACACCTATCTTAGGTGTAGGGGCGGCACCCCGCTTGATCATAGTTTAGTAGATCTGATCCGTTACGGTTGCTCCTTGTTTCACCAAGGATTAGTTTAACTTCCGCAATAGTTAGGCCTTACAAAGGGTTGGAGGATCCAGCGACGTGTAGGGTGGCGTTTGCTAGCCCTAGAAAGGACGTTCCGATGATCAACCTCGTGTTGGTTTTTAGGCCCTCTCTAGGATCGGCTTACGGTCACCGTGCGCGAGCGCCCAATCGTGAGTAGGACGATCCGATTATGCGGTGAAAACCCTAAATCGTCGTAGATCTCATCAGCTTTATCTTGATCAAGCAGGACCACCATATATTCGGACACCCCGTCTGAATCATGGGTGGATCGGCTCTTTGAGCCGATTCACGGGATAACTCGAGAGCCGATCGAGGCTCGTATTTAACGTTTACGTGTGTGCCCTGCAGAAACTAAGCAAGGCATCATCCACACCTTCCCGACCAGGTATAGGTCAGGTGGCACGCCCTTGTGATAAACATCGGACGTGCGACCGGGAGGCTTTGCGGACCGTCGCTCGGAGGGACCGGGGCCAGCCGCAGCCCTAGTTGTTCCCGGCTCTACTCGCGCCGACCGTCTCGCCCGCCGGGGGGTTTCGACGTCAACACATTCTGGCACGCCCGGTGGGACAACCTTTCACATCCACCGCATCGTCATCTACACCTGAGATGGCGGAAAGCACTCCGGTCAAGTACTAGGATCTGCCTGATGAACTCAAAAAGAAACATGACGAGATCAAGGCAGCCCTCGAAGCCGAACTCATCGGCTCCTTTAAGAAGACCCGTCTACCGATGCCAGGCGCATTGACAGCATCGGAAGTGCCGAGACCACCGGCATGCACCGTCGGTATGGCGGAGAGTATGTACCTAGGGAGGCCACAGTCAGGACACCTGTTCAACATCCATATGGTAGAACTTGGGTACCGCCCTGGTAAGGGTAGTGACGAGGGCAGCTGCTCTCATAGCGAGGGTAAAAGGGGGGCCGGCCCACGTGATCGGCCCCGACACTGCTACGAGGTCCTGGTGATGATCAAGATGGAGGCCGATTCTAGCGATCGGACCGTGTTATCCGCGCCACCGGCTCTCCCAGTATTTGGCGTCGACCTCACAGGTGACGGGAAGCTAGGGTACGGGTTCACCTCGGCTGATGAGCTGGAGGAAGTCGACATCGGCCCTGGGGACAAGCCGCGACCAACTTTTATCAGCAAGAAGTTGGATCCACAGCTCAGGAGTCAGATGGTTGCTCTGTTGAAAGAATACCCAGATTGCTTCGCATGGGACTATACGGAGATGCCTGGGTTAGACAGGAGCATCATCGAACATCGGCTCCCCTTAAGAAAGGATTTCGGCCGTTCCAGCGAACGAGCACGTCGGATGAGAGCCGAAATTCTGGAGGAGGTCAAGAAAGAAATCGAGAAGATGTTGGCCGCCGGGTTCATCGGGCCATGCGGGTATGCTTGAGTGGATCTCCAGTATTGTGCCTGTAGAGAAGAAGGATGGCCGATGGCGTGTGGCCATCGATTTCAGAGATCTCAACAGAGCCACCCCTAAGGACGAATATCCGATGCCTGTGGCGAGACACTGATCAATGCAGCTGCTGGCCACAAGGTGTTGAGCTTCATGGATGGCAACGCCGGCTACAATCAAATCTTCATGGCTCCAGAAGATATACACAAGACCGCATTCAGAGTACCAGGGGCGGTCGGCTTGTTTGAATATGTAGTAATGACCTTTGGATTGAAGAATGCTGGTGCAACATACCAACGAGCCATGAATTATATATTTCACGATTTGATCGGTAAGTTGGTGGAAATCTATATCGATGACGTCGTAGTCAAATCGGTCTCCATGGAGGGACACTTGGATGATTTACGGCGCGTCCTAGACCGAACTCGGAAGTTCGGACTGAGAATGAACCCGAAGAAGTGTGCCTTCGGTGTGACGGCTGGTCAGTTCCTAGGTTTCCTGGTTCATGAACGGGGGATTGAAATCGGCCTGAAGAGTCAAGAGGCGGTGCGCACCATGCAGCCGCCCACCACGAAGAAGGAGCTCCAACGTCTCATTGGCAAGAACAATTTTGTCCGACGATTCATCTCCAATCTGTCAGGACGAATCGAGCCATTTATGGCACTGGTGAAGACCAAGTCTGACGACGAATTTTACTGGGGGGGCAGAACAGCAGCAGGCGTTTGACGAAATTAAAAGGTATCTGACGACGCCGCCTGTGCTAGTTCCGCCCCGGCAAGACAAGCCGTTCTACATCAACCTATCAGTGGCCGACACGTCCATTGCCTCGGTGGTGGTGCAACTCTACGAGGGCGTCGAAAGGGTCGTTTTCTACCTCAGCAGAAGGATGTTGGACGCGGAAACAAGGTATCCTGAGGTCGAGAAACTGTGCCTCTGCCTGTTTTTTACCTGCACCAAGCTGCATCACATCCTTTTGACGGCAGAGATCTTCGTCATATGCAAGTCGGATGTTGTCAAGCACATGCTGTCGGCCCCCATGTTGAAAGGCCGACTGGGTTTTCTTAAAATATGCAGGGATGAACCATGGGGGCATCCCCAAGCTTAGACCTTTCACTCTTCTTGATCATATTGTATCATCCTCCTCTCTTGACCCTTGAAAACTTCCTCCACACCAAACTCAAAACGAACTCATTAGAGGGTTAGTGCATAATCAAAAATTCACATGTTCAGAGGTGACACAATCATTCTTAACACTTCTGGACATTGCACAAAGCTACTGGAAGGTAATGGAACAATGAAATCCATCCAACACAGCAAAACAGGCAATGCGAAATAAAAGGCAGAATCTGTCCAAACAGAACAGTCCGTAAAGACGAATTTTAAAGAGGCACCAGACTTGCTCAGATGAAAATGCTCAAATTGAATGAAAGTTGCGTACATATCTGAGGATCATGCACGTAAATTGGCAGATTTTTCTGAGTTACCTACAGAGAGACATATCGAAATTCGTGACAGAAAGAAATCTGTTTCTGCGCAGTAATCCAAATCTAGTATTGACTTTACTATCAAAGACTTTACTTGGCACAACAATGCAATAAAATAAAGATAAGGAGATGTTGCTACAGTAGTAACAACTTCCAAGACTCAAATATAAAACAAAATTACTGTAGTAAAATAAACACATGGGTTATCTCCCAAGAAGTGCTTTCTTTATAGCCATTAAGATGGGCTCAACAGTTTTAATGATGCACTCGCAAGAAATAAGAGTTGAAGCAAAAGAGAGCATCAAGAAGCAAATTAGAAACACTTTTAAGTCTAACATGCTTCCTATGCAAAGGAATCTTGTAAATAAACAAATTCATGAAGCATGATGCACCAAGCATAGAAGGATAAAACAAGTGTAACTTCAAAAATTTCAGCATATAGAGAGGTGTTTTAGTAACATGAAAATTTCTACAACCATATTTTCCTCTCTCATAATAATTTCCAGTGGCATCATGAACAAACTCAACAATATAAGTATCACATAAAGCATTCTTATCATGAGTCTCATGCATAAAATAATTACTACTCCCAACATAAGCATAGTCAATTTTATTAGTTGTAGTGGGAGCAAATTCAACAAAGTAGCTATCATTATCATCAAATATAGGAGGCATAGTATAATCATAACAAGTTTTATCCTCCATAGTAGGCGGCACCAAAAGACCACTATCATTATAATCATCATAAATAGGAGGCAAAGTATCATCAAAGAAAATTTTCTCCTCAATGCTTGGGGGACTGAAAATATCACGCTCATCAAAATAAGCTTCCCCAAGCTTAGAACTTTCTATATCATTAGGAACAATGGTGTTCAAAGCGTTCGTACTAATATCATTGTTACTAGCATGCAAATAAGGTTCCATAGGTTTTTTAATTTTCGCATTAAACCATTCATGTCTTGACTCAGAAAATAGTACAAAAAGCTCACAGATGTTTTCCATTATGCCTTACTAGTGTAAAACAAGAAACAAAAAGATGCAATTGCAGGATCTAAAGGAAATAGCTTCGAGCACACACACAATGGCGCCAAAAAAGTACTTTACCTGGGACCGGAGTATGAGTGCCTTTTACCTTTCCTCCCCGGCAACGGCGTCAGAAAAGTGCTTGATGTCTACGGGTGCTTCTATTCTTGTAGACAGTGTTGGGCCTCCAAGAGCAGAGGTTTGTAGAACAACAGCAAGTTTCCCTTAAGTGAATCACCCAAGGTTTATCGAACTCAGGGAGGAAGAGGACAAAGATATCCCTCTCAAGCAACCCTGCAATCACGATACAAGAAGTCTCTTGTGTCCCCAACACACCTAATACACTTGTCAGATGTATAGGTGCACTAGTTTAGCGAAGAGATAGTGAAATACAAGTGGTATGAATGAATATGAGCAGTAGTAACGGCGGCCGAAAATAGCTTAGTGGCGTGCAGTTGATGGTAGTAATATTGCAGGAAGTAAAGATGCGGAAGAAACAAGAAACAAGCGATGATTGCGGTATTTGGAAACAAGGCCTAGGGATCATACTTTCACTAGTGGACACTCTCAACATTGATCACATAATAAATAAGTTCTCTTCCTTTGTGCTACATATACTCTTGTTTGATAATGAACACCATTCGTTGTGTAGGGCTACAAGAACACCTCAATGCCGGAGTTAACAAGCTCCACAACATTCGACATTCATATTTAAGTAACCTTTAGAGCATAATAGATCTTTGCAATTTAAACCGAGTACTAACATAGCATGCACACTATCACCATCACACTACGAAGGGGGAATAAATCACATCAATACTATCATAGTAATAATTAACTCCATACCCTACAAGAGATTATGAAGATGGCGGTGGTGTCGATGGAGGAGCCTTCCGGGGGCACTTCCCCGTCCCGGCGGCGTGCCGGAACAGAGACTCCTGTCCCCCAGATCTTGGCTTCGCAATGGCGGCGGCTCTGGAAGGTTTCTCGTACCGTGGCTTTTCCGTATCGAGGTTTTAGGTCAGGGACCTTTAAATAGGCGAAGAGGCGGAGTCGGAGGGCTGACGAGGCGATGACACAACAGGGGGGCGCGGCCCACCCCCTGGCCGCGCCGCCCTATCATCTGGGCCCACCAGGGCTCCCCTCTGGTGGCTCTCGGGTGTTCTGGAAGCTTCGTGGAAAAATAGGATGCTGGGCATTGATTTCGTCCGATTCCGAGAATATTTCCTTATTAGGATTTCTGAAACCAAAAACAGCAGAAAACAGGAACTGGCACTTCGGCATCTCGTCAATAGGTTAGTTCCGGAAAACGCATAAATATGACATATAATGTGTATAAAACATGTGAGTATCATCAATAAAGTAGCATGGAACATAAGAAATTATAGATACGTTTGAGACGTATCACAGTTCACATCACTTATCCATTCAGTAAAGCAAGGTAATACAGATAAATGAATTACACAAGTAATCAAAGCACCAGCACCTTGCATATGATCCAAGGGATCATTGCAAGCATCAACAGTTGCTTGAGCAAGCAAAAGCAAGGACCAGTACAGATTTTGGTGTCACACAAACACAAGGAGGAGCAGCAGTGAGGCACAGTCATAACACAACAGCCTTTACAAGCAACTGATGATCATATGATCATCAGGAACTTGCTAGGGCATGACAGAGCATGCCAGGGCATGCTAAGGAATGCTAGAACCTAGCACAGTACCATTACATTGACAATATGAATTAAATAGCCACATCTCATAATGAATTGCTTCACAGATAATCATATAAACAAGTTTATAATTGTATCCAGAATCACATCAGCAAAGAAATGAAGTAGCTAGATAACATACCAGCCTAGTAAAGCCCTACCATGAGCTAGAGCTCAATGTACAACACATAGAGGCACTGGTACTTGCAATAATGCAAGGATTCATCACAGAAATCAAGTCAGGGGCAGATAGATGGTTACACAACAAGAGCACGAGTACAGTAGCAAGCCCAGGATCAAGCTAGCTTAGCAGGAGCATCCTAGAATGCCCATGAGCAAGTGCTCATGAGCCACAACAACACAGAAGGAGCACATATCCATAATCCAGTGGGAGAAGTACACCAGCATAGCATAGGCTAGAGCATGGGGAGTATAGCAACATAAGGAGAGCAAATAGAGCCTCATCAATAGCTAGCAACCATGGCAGCAGAGAGCCAGCAACATGCACACAGCAATAGCAAGCACAGCAACAACGGCCAGTAGAGCAGCAACAACAAGGCATGGCCTTCTCCTGGGAAGGATCAGCCGCAGCTCAGCGAGGAGGCAGAGTAGAGGAAGAAGGAGGAGGGGGGAACTTACAGGTGAAGCGGATAGAAGCACGGCCATGGCGACACGGCGGCACACGCCGGGCGAACGGCGGCGCCAGGCCAAGCTGAGCCAGGCACCACCTCGCCGCAACGCCTGCAACACCACGGCGGCGCCACGGCGCCAGGATCGCCGGTGGGCGACGAATCGCCGCGGATCACCACGGCCTTGCGAGCAGACGAGTTGGGGGCGAGAAGAGGAGGCGACGAGGACCAGATCGACACGGTGGATCTGGTGCGCCATCGAGAGGCGGTTCAGATGCGCCCCATCTCACCGCCGGCGATAGTCGGAGGCGGCCGGAGAAATTCGGCGAAGGCGACGGCGACGCGAGTCGCTAGAGCTCGGGAGGAGTTAGGGTTTGCGCGGAGAGCGAGGAAGGGGACGAGTGAGTCCGACCGAGCCGGACAGGCGGCTCGGGTTCGACCTAACCCGCTGGGCCACCCTGACAGGTGGGTCCAGGGGTACTTTAGTCATTTCACAAATTCAATTAAACCAGAAACTTGGAAAATAAATAGAAAATGAATAAGAGCTCTAAAAAAATAATTAAAAATATGAAAACTACTCAGCATAAAATTCTCTATCAGAAAAAAATATAAAAAGGAATTTTTGAAGACAACTAAGATTAAGTACTAATTTGATGATTATAATAATCATTTAAATCACACTTTATATTTTCAATAATGAAAATAAGTCCATAAATTCTTTTGGACTTTAAAAACACCTTGACAACATTTCAAGGTAGTATTTTACCCTAAACAGAGTATCCCTAAATTGTTCTTAGTAATTACCTCTTACATAAAATAATAAGCATCGGAAAGGGGGGAACAAACCCTAAAAATGGAAAGCATGCATAATTGCTTCTTTAACCATTGCCCTTATCGGACAATGATGCTTTTTTTCAGCAACAGAGGACAAGGGTCAGTCCACACCATCCAACTGCAACACTTTGCAGTGTTCGGTGCAAGTTCATCACTTGCTCATGTCATTTGAGTATTTTTACCAAATTACTTGCAAAGTACTATGTTTATCACTATTGCATAAAAAGCAAAACCACTATTTTCATAACTATGAATATGACTATGTGGTGGGCAATGGAACCATGGATTGTGTTGATATGGTGGAGGTTCCATTGCAAGGGTTTATATCCATCTATGATTAAACAACAAATGTCGTCCAATGATTCTTGTGCCGTAATAACCGTGTTAACCATAAGATCTGGAGTGTGACAGAGTAGTCAAAAGTGTTTCCACCTCTCGTTCATCAACGGATGCGCTTTACCGTAGTACACTTTTAATCCAAGGGGGCAAACGGTGAGGCTGGGGAGTCCTAAGTCCCCACGGTATTGTCCGTAGTACACTTGTCGCCCGAGGAGCAAGCGGTGAGGCTGGGGAGTCCTAAGTCCCCACGGTATTGCGGTCTATGATGAGTTGCAACGACCGGCGAAGGTTGACGGCCGTGATGCCTGATATTATTCGAGGTCGGATGGTATCCTTTGGATACACTGGCCGGCGAGGACCCAAGGTCGGAATTGCAACAAAGGGTGGGTGTTCGAGGTAGCGGAGGAACATGATTGGCTAGACCTTATACCGGGCCTCACACCAAAGGAAGTGTGGACGGGAAAGCTGCCCGGTTGGCACCAAGGTTAAGATCTCTTATGGGTAAAGCAACACACCTCTGCAGAGTGTAATGAATCGTGACTTGTCACTCCCTGTTCCGGGATTTGGAACTGCGAACGCTGCCGGAAAGGAACTCCATGAAGTTCTAGTAAACCGGTGAAGGCTGACGGACATAGTTCTTCCGAATAAAAGCAAACTCTTGAAGAAATGATTATCAAAACCTGCATCGGTATTAGACTTTCTGGTCTGATATCGTAGCTAGTGCATTAAACACATCTTTTCTATAATGAACTTGTTGAGTACGCTCGTACTCATACCACTCTTAAATCCCCAGCTTAGATTGTCTGAATCGACTTGAGGAGGACAACAACGACCCCGAAGGAGCAGAAGACATCTGCTATGAAGAACCAGACCTCTCCAGAGGTATAGAAGGAGTTGACTACCTCATCGTCTACGGAACCGGGGAGGGTTCCGGAGGAGAACAAGCTTAGACCTACCTAGTAGTAGTAGTATCCGAGCAGTGCGAACACTTAGCACTTAACTGCTCGTTGAGAATAAATGTATAATCTAGTAAGACTTCTATATTGTAAATGTGGCATTGATGGCGTGAGGGAAGATAAATGCACATCGATTTCACACCTAGAACAGCCCCAAGATGAAAGCAGATATTATTACTATTTATCCCCCAAAGAAAATACAAAATTGAGAAAATTGAGATGTAAGTAACAAGTTCTTCAGCTGTATGGACAGCTCGTGTGACAGCTTCCTAGAGCTGCTGGTAGAGACCACAATAACTCCGCTACACCAGTACATGCACATTCGTAGAAACACAATGATAAAATCAACTAAAAACCCACAAATACATGTTTACTAATTTTTCTATAGAAAATGTCTGCAGTCTGTGATCCCAGGAAGATGCTTGATGGTGCAATGATCTTAAGAGATGGTATCATGTTTCTGCATTGCATCTTCTACATTCATTGTAGCCAATCCAAGGTTTATGCCATAATCTGTATTAATAATTCTAGACAAGGAACAAGTGGAAATCATTTTAACAGCCCCTCTGCGCCTTCTCATTACCTACAACATGTAACTGAAGTACTGAGTTTATCTACCTTTCAATATGAAGATCATTGAGCAGCTTTTCAAATTGAAGATCAGTGAGGGCAGAGAATATTTGTATGCTCTAGTTATACCCGTTGTACTCCTAGTTCCTACAAGTGATGGACTGATGGTCTGAAAACCTAGGATTGTACACTGAGGTGCATTATATGTACTACAAGTTGTACAACTAATATTCAGACTTGGATTTTGTTGCACATCAAGTTACCTACCATTGGTCATATGGTAGCAGCATCACGCCTCAGACCAAAACAACAGGGAAAGAAGGATCATTCAACGTCACGTGAAGATTAGCCTAAAGCTACAAAGTTTTTGGCGGTGTATCATCCTTCTTATTGCCAACATTTTTCACTCTGACCTCCCACTACTTGTTGCAAGTTTGAGAGAATGTTGAGATTTTCTACTCTTCTATCCAAAATCTAATCCAATATAGAAAATATATAGGAGGTATCACATAAATGTGATTGTGCGGGACTCCTGAAACCATAAGAACAAAATAATGGCAGTTATAAATAATATATTTCCACCACTTTATCACAACTTAATTCATAAAATTAGTTCAAAGACACATGTAAGATATCTGGAACTCCAAGTACCAAGATCCTCTAAGTAAACCCACCATACGAAGACTAAAAAAAATCTACGAATGCATGATATTTCTTGGTGAAATTAACCTATAACCTACCGCTCTGTATGGATGAACTGATATTAAATACAACATAAAATTTTAACAATAAAATCCAATAGCGTTAGTAAAGATTATAACAAATTAACAAAAGATGATAGAGAAACCATGCCATTTATGAAAAAAGTAGTTCTCAGTTACCAGGAATCAGCCAAGCAATAGAACGTTCTGATTTATTGTTTGTTGACAAACGGTTGTTCAACTCGTCCCGTTGAATCAACCCAGCAATGATCCTCAGTTGGACATGCCAGCAAGCCCCGACCACCCTCAATACCTAATGCAGACAATCATATCTTCCATTTAAATAATCAACTAGCACCCTTCCGTGACAGAAATTCAGTTTCTATACTACTTCCCCTAACTGCTAGAGCATGCATTAGGTTCGGATCCAACATCACGTCGGTCTCATGGTACTCTCATATGATGATCAAAGGCAAAGCAACAAGTAAACCAAGCAGCAGCCAGGGCAAGAAAACTAACCTGCCAGCGAGCTGGCGTCCGAGCCGGCTCCGCGCAGGCAGACATCATTGGACGGGAAGTTGGCGGCAGCGTCCCTCCTTTGAGTGTGTGGGAGGTGGAGGAGGCAGCATCATCTACGATGTGCTAGCGACGGTGGCGTCTAACCTGTCGCCTCCTAGGAGTTGGGAGAGGTGGCTTCATCTTCTGTTTTGTTTAGGGCTCTTTAATATTTTTCTACTGCTAGTAATTACGTCTAATGGCCTGGCTGGGCCTAATATATATAGGACGGACAATCTGAGCCATTGGATGTTTCCTACTTGTCCCTCTCTTATGACAAGTAGAAGGTACTGTAAAATAAGCCACAAACTATCCCCCAATAAACAGAAGACATAAAATAGGAAAAAGAGGACAAAGAAAGTTTGGAATCTTATAAGGATTTGAGCTGTCCCAATCCATTTACTATGAGCTCCATATAATGCTCTCAAGCTATTTATGCAAATGACGGGTTTTCCAAGAAAAAAAATGACCCCATCGTAAACGTACTCACACTAAAATTCATAGTTTTATCAGTAATCCTTTTTCCACTTGTCCATTCTTATTCTGAGAGCAACAATGAAGCTGGCATGTGGAAAACATGTAATTGCATAGTCCTTGAAATGAAAATGCTAAACAACAAAGGATGGCTTCCACAAAGAGGTGCATTTCCATCTAGAATCTAGCTAGGATTACACTATGTCGAACTATATGTCTTTGAGTTCCAAGCTTTCCAACAAGGAGAATTATAAAATCTAGGTTTAACAGATGCAACGAACTTATTAGAAAGTACTTAGCAAAAATAATATCTTACTGAAGACCATTCTGGCTCTCTAACTTCCACCGCCACTTAGAAAGTAAGATTATATTTTGCTATCTCACTACCTTAGCACATCAACCTCCTTTAGATTTTCAAACCGTAGCCTACCTAAACATATCTTTTCCATTCTTCCTATTTTGATGGCAAGAGAATCTTCTTCTATGATTATCCATCTTTTCAAGGAAACGTTTTTCACTGGAAGTAATAAGGGATACAAAAAAGCACAAGTTAAGCATCATTCTCAATCCTGGTACCAAGCTTAGGTAGATATTTAGCATCCAAAAAGTTGTAGACAGTTCTCGGAGAATATAAATGACATGAACTCCTTGGAGATATTTCAAAGGAAGGGTCCCAAATTGACAAATAAATTGACCGGCCAAAATTAGCAGAGAGGTCAAGCACACCAAGGAAAGAAAAAGCATGATGTGCGACTCAACAAACAATGGAGTGGAAGGGAGTAACACAAAATGAGTCACATAAAGTTTTCTACTGGGGAGAGACGCTTGAATTTTTTGTTGATCCTAAGGAGATCATCTTATATTTGGAAACTACAGCAACTTTCCATCTATCAGCAATGCAAATGATAGATATTCACATAGATTTGTAGAAAAACAGAATAGGCGGATTGTATATAAATACACACGGAAATAATAAATAATATTATATGTGTATGTGTATGCTTTTACATGTAGCCGGTTCTAGAATTCACATATCACAGCTCTTCCTAGGTCGGTAGGTACATACATACTTGAATACGTGCAAACACAATCACATTAAATACAAAATAAACCGAGTCTTCGGCAAAAGTATATAGCGGCTGTTGTTTCAGCTGGCAGCTTATGCCTTGCCGGACTCCTCGCAGCCTGGTGGCTTGAAGGCGATGAAGCTGACGCACTGCACCTGACGGATGTTGTCGAAACCGATGATGCGGACATAGGCGTCAGGGTACTCCTTCTTGACCTCCTCCACCTCCTTGAGGACCTGGGCGGCGTCAGTGCAGCCGAACATGGGCAGCTTCCACATTGTCCAGTACCTGCCGTCGTAGTATCCGGGAGTGCTGCCGAACTCACGGAAGATGAAGCCAACCTTGCTGAACTCCAAGCAGGGAACCCATTTGGAGCGGATCAAGAAGTCGATCTGCTTCAGGAGGGCCTCGGGCGAGAGCGGTGGCAGGTAAGATAGGGTCTCGAATTTCTTGATGCCCTCAATCGGCCACACCTGAATTGTTGATCAGAACACACATACATGAGATGGATGTCAGCTCAATATTTGGTGCGGAGTGAATTGGACTGTCAATAAAACTCGTGCATTTACTACTTTAAAGATGCACATACCTGCATGCACCTGATCCTTCCACCGTTGCTGACGCTGCCGAGGCTGGCGGCGCTGCGGCGGCTGACGGGGAGGCCAGCGGTGGACTTGAGGCCCTGGAAGGGCGCCACAGTAGTGGCCGACGAAGCCATCACGGCAGGGGCCATTGTAGTGCGCACTTAGCTAGCTGCCTAGTTGTATATGCTTTACTAAGAAGAGGAGGAGGCAGGGTACACAATCGCCGGGTCACCCACGGTGTATATATTGCTAGATATGCCCAGCTCTGTTCCATTCCATTCATTCGAGATATGGTGTGGGTGGCTGTGGTGTTTGCCTCCTGCAAGGTGCCTTATCTGTCCGGATCAGGGGAAGAGGGATGGCCGTCGGATACATATCTGTGATCATTGACTGGTGGCCACATACTTAGAGCATCTCTAGCCGCGTCCCCAAAGCGTCTCCCAAAGAGATTTGAGGAGCGCCGGATAAAAAATCGTTCCTAGCCGCGTGCCTCAAAGGTCCTTTCCGTGCGACGCGGTCCAATACGATGTTCGGCGCCCCGAGCTCGTCCTCGGTACACAGGGACACTCCGAGCACGCCGGACACAATGAAAAACGAGGCGAGAAGACGCGGGCCCGACGCGTTAGCGACTCGGAAGCCTAAAACCCCGTCGCCTACCTTTGGTCATGCGATGTTAATGGCGTCCCAGCTTTTGATGCAGGGATGCGTCTCGTCGTGCATGGCCGCGTGGCCATCCGCGCCGGTGTTTGTTGCGTTTAATGCCCCAGTGCCGCTTCGCCTAGCACCGCTGCATAATAAGAGTGTCCCTCCTTCCGTCTCATCACAATCTCTTGTCGCTCCAACCTCCAACCTCTCGCCGCTCCCAAATTTCCTCCTCCCTCGCCAATGTCGTCGTCCCGCAAGATTGTCGCGGCAGCCTCACTGTGGCGGAGGCGTGGGCGCTGTACCGCGCGAGATATCCCATCCCGGCGGACATGCGCCTGCCAAGCAGCAACGGATGGAGGATGGTCGTCAACAGCGTAGGCTTTCCGCGGCTTCCGTCGCCGGGCACGGAGCGCTGGAGGGACGCGATCAGGGCCCGGCGGTCTCGCCTCACCGTCGAGGAGCGGGCCGATCCAACCTGGGCGGCCACCAACAACGACACCTGGTGGGTCGCCTACTTCCAGGCCCAGCACGACGTCGAGATGAACAGCACCGCCGGCCTCATCGACCGGCGGAACAACTGGAACAAGGATGGGCGCCTCCTCTTCTGGGGCGTTCCGGGGCGCACCCTGGAGCACGTCGCCGACGACATCTAGAACGACGCGCCGAGGTTGGAGATGCCGTCGTTGCCGCCACCATCTCTGTATCGCGCTAGCAGCCGAGCAGGACGTACTCGTCCTCCTCCAACTCTTTTTTGTCAGGGCCGGCGCGATCGGCGCCTTCCTCATCGCACTGCGCCGCGCCCTACACCGTGCCCAAGTGCGAGGTGAAGGAGGAGCCGGAGTTCGCAACGCCGCCCGTCAATCCGAGGCGCGGCGTTATCCGGCAGCAGCAAAGGCGCGCCGGCGGCGCCCTCCTCATCCCGAAGCCGGAGGTGAAGGAGGAGCAGGACGATGAGGCAGCCGGGAAGGCGGGGCTGCAGACAGCAACAACCCCGAGGATTGCCCAGGGCTGCACGCGGCATTCGCGGCGTCGCTGAACGACAAGGACGCCTGGAGGGGCGACCTCGACGCGGCGATCGCCATGTCCATCCGCAACACCGGGAAGCCGCTCGTCGACCTCACCGACGACGGCGAGACTGGACCAAGCGGCACGGTGAAGGACGAGCCCGTCGACGAGCCCAACAAGCGCGGCAAGCAGGAAGTCGCCACCGACGACATGTACAACTTCCATCGAATTTCGTTCGAATCTATGTAATATATAGTAAATTTGAATGAATTCGCTTAACTTTTAAATATCTGGAATTTTATTTGGAGGACGCGGCTGAGGAGAGACGTCCCCCAAACACAGCACGAAGAAAATACATCCCCAAACGCTCGATCCAGCAGAAAATGCTCTTATCTACACTGCTGGGTCTCAGAGCTTGCATTCCAAATGCACAACCAGAGCCACAACGTCTTGACAAAATAGCAGATGCACATGGTCAAGTCCGGAACAGCTGCACAACGCTCTCCAACAGCAACAGATCGAGGAATAGGAGAAAAAAATTGACATTTGGGTGGCTGCTGTCAGAACGGCCGCGTCCAACGGATCCGTGTCGTCGAGGGACTCCATGAGAACGGTGGCGAAGCTTGGGCCCCGCACGGTGACCGAGCTCGCATGCGCCGGCCATGGCGGCAGACAGGAGACCGCCGGCAGCAGCGCGCCCTTTCCCGACCTCACGACGCAGGGCTGTACAAGCAGCGTCGCAGGAAGCGACGATGCAGGTGGTCGAGGTCGGTGAGCGGCGTCGGAGGGAGGAGCTCGCCGGAGAAACCGGCACCGGAATCCCGCGGCCATGCGCGCGATGCGGTCCGGCAAGCTCGACGGAACCGCGCGCACGGACGCACGCGCGCGCCGGCGAGCAAACCGGCCGCACCGCCATGGGCCGCCGCCTTTCTTGTCGCGTTAAGGGAGAGGAGAAATGTGTGGTTAGGGTTAGGGCTCGTCTTCTCTTCTTGTTGTGACTTCTTTTACTTTTAAAAAAATCTTTACTATTATATGTGGATAGGTGATGTTGGTAGGTAAAAAAATCAGACTAATTTTCCGTACATCTAAAAAACCAAAGAAGATTCCCGTATCGAAGAAAACCAGGAAGAAGGAAACCCTAGTCGCCTAGCGATTGATGTTGGGTGACGAGAGGAGAGGGTGCATGGGATTAGCTAGGCTTTTTAGGCTTGGCCCACTTGGGTGGGTGCGGGGCGATCGTAGAGGAGCGAACGAAGAGGATGAAACAAACAATGTACTGCCTGATTATGAAACAAGTTCCTCTTTTTTAAGTAGTAGAGATAGTAGAGATTTGTTTGCCAAATTCCTTATGACAAACCAGGATCATCTCCACTACTATTAAAAGAGTCAGAAGGGGGCAGATCCTTTAAATCGCAGCCATCTAACACACATCTGAGGATCCAAATACAGCCGCTTGTTAAAACAGTCCAGAATGGACAACTCCCAAGTCCCAATCGCAAAACCAAGGGAAACACTCGGCCGACCGATTCCGTGCCGTGCCCCGCGCTCTCAGCGCCGCAGCTTCTTCCCGCGCATGTTGCTAGCTTAGGTGGGCCCTTTTTCCTCTGTCCCGCGGCATTGCAAGTTGAATCCACCTACATGCACGCCTACATACACTGACATGCGCACATAACTACATGAAGCTAGTGCATAGCTACATGAAGCTAGTCCTCCGCATTTCATGCTATGCATGGAACACTAGGCCAGGCCATGGCTGCTATGCATGCATTGTTTATATATACTCCCTTAGTTGCAGTAAACATCTGACATTTTTATTGTGTTTGTTATTGAATTTTGTGGTGAACCACTTAGGAATTTGTTGCAAACATATTATCGCTCGGAATTTTTTTAGTGACTATTGTTGTAAGCAGACAACTTTTTTTTATTAGATTTGTTGCTGCATTTTGTGTGAAACATCTTAGAAATTTGTTGTAAACATATTCTCACATAGAAAATTATTAGCAACTACTTTTGTGAACAACCAACATTTTTGTCAGATTTGTTGTTGAATTTTGTTGGAATTGTTGATGATTTTTATTACAAATGAATCTGTAGCAAAAAATTGTTAGACTAACTACATTGTTTTTCCACAAACACATGTTTATTTTTTTGTTGTAATCGTCTGTCATTTTTGTTAAAATAGTTTATCATTTTTATTGTTAATCAATTTGTACGAAAAGATATACCTTAATCACTTCTCTGTTACTACAATACATATTTTTTTGTTGTAACTGTTTATGATTTTTGATAAAGTTATTGGCAATTTTTGTTGTAAATCAACCTTCAAAAAAAATATTGTTTAACACTTTTTAATACGTGCACACATTTTTGGCTTGATAAATTACAGAGATTATATGGCAAATTAGATTATGTTGTAATACTACATATTTTTACCTAGCTTATAGTATTAACGTCAAGTATGTACGCTCATGTGTGGACATGTAGCCTGTAGCACAGAAATATGTCATCAGGTTTTGGTGGGCTTGGTGATAGAATCCAATCCGTGTGACCGCAGTTAACTAGCCACATCGCTCGCACCTATGTGAAAAGAAGCATCATAGCGGGAACCGAAAGTGACGTACCGAGGGGTCCCACGACCGAATTTTTGCTCCGATTTCGGGCGACCGACGGCTAGTGTGACCCCTAAACCAAACCACATTTTGTGCTAATAAATCAGATGGTTTCACCAAACGCCTCCGCGCGGCTGATGCCCCGCCCGTCCGCAGGTTCGCCTTCGACGCCTACCTTCACTGCTGTGCTGTTGCTGGCTTGCCGCTGCCACCGACTGTACGCACCGCTGCCGAGCCGCCGACCCTAACCAATGCTACCGAGCCGCGGACGGTCCCCCCAGCGCGGGCTTCATGGCAGAACCTAACCAATGCAGTGTTGCCGAACTGCCCCTCGCGCCGTCCGGCGCCTACCACCCGCTACGCCACCGAGAGACTGACCGCTCCCCAGCGCTGATGTCTCCCGCCGCCGACCCTCGTGAGGACGCCGCTGCCCGGAACCTGCCATCCACGGCATACTGCTCCTTCAAGGGTACCTATTTGCTGCAATTGTGCACGTTTTCAACCGTAATGGTTTGGACAGGACAATTATAATCGGACCACACAACACCTAGCCATGTTCGTCTTATCGATTCTTTAGTCCTTTCTTTCTGTTTATGTCTTGCATTGACATAGTACTGCGCAATTATGGATGTAAGATCAAATTAATACTACCTCCCAAAAGTTGGCAGATGCATGTGCAGAACATGGTTTGGTAAGAGATGGTCTGGTTAGAATGAGATACAACCTTGAGTTTAAATGAAGTCTCTGAATTGCTGGACAGTATGCCTTTTCCGTTTAGTTTCAGATTTTTTCTTTTCACATGTTTAGTTTCAGAATATTGAAGATTAAGATGGTGCTCACCTCCCAGAATATTTAAGCCTCCCCCCTAAAAAAAGAATATTTAAGCCTTTTTTGTGGCTCCATTGATTATTAGCAGGAAAAGTGTGCTGAAGGTGGACATGAACATAAATGCTACTTTGAATCAGATAAAAAGTTTTTTTAGACTAGTCATAGTTGGGAGTAACATAGGGTAGTAACATGCACCATGTTACTACCCTATGTTACTACCTCCATAGTGGATAGTTACTTAAATGTGGTATCATGCATGCTATATTTATTAGATTGTAGACTCATCTTGTCTAGAGAAGTGTGATGTTATGGTAACATAGCTAGTTACTACCTCACTCTCTTTCTTCATTTATTATCATGCCATGTCACCAAAATGCTTTGGGGTGTGTGATGTTACTAACTATGTTACTCCCACTATGAGTAGTCTTATACTCCAATGGCAGTGAGGAGGCATTATTTAATAACAGTTACTTTTTTTCCGGATAGAGGAAGCAAAAATACCCATGTCATCCTCCAAGTGCACTCCGCGAGTTCAACGGCCACTCTGACACAGTATGCCATACACCAGCTGCTGGACAATTGGGAGTTCACCCAGACACCCGCCGTAGGTCGTTTGCTCTTAACTTGCAACATATAGGTGGCGTGATTTTGGTATGCACATTTGTGTAAGAAATACTGATTTATCATCTGCAATTAAATTGTAGGCTATTGCTCCGGTGTCCCCCATCTAAACTTTATTCTATTTAGACGGCTAGGATCTGCTGATACCCCTTCGTGGGTTGACTTAACATGTGTGTTTGGTTCATGGGCAAACATGTACGGGATGAGATGGGATAAAATATGTTTAATTAACGATTAATAGAAAAATATAAATATGCCATTAACACACCGGTTAATATGTAATTAACGGGTCCTTTTCCCTTTGTGGTGGAGGCCGGACCTAGCGGGCGGCCGCCTACCCGTGCCTAGCAAGGTCACTACCCGCACATACTTAGCGAGGCCGTTTCTTCGACTGGGTGTGGCGCAGACGTAGCAAGCTCGTTGCTCGCCACGCCATGGAGGCCGCCGCCGCCGAGCTAGGGAGCCACGTTGAAAATCAAGCCCGCCGCTTACCGCGCCCTGGAGGCCGCCGATGTCGAGTTGGGGAGCCACGCGGAAAAGCAAGCCCACCGCTCGCCGTGACATGGTGGCCGCCGGCTGAGCTGGGGAGCCACACATACGGCGGTGGCAGGTGTCGGAGTCGCGTCGACGGCCATGGATTCTCAGGCGGCTAGTGAGATTAGTCATGAAATTCACGGATCATATGGTCCAGCCTTTCTCAGAAATATTCGGCTTTTGGGATGGGATCATCCATATTTTCTGGTCACGAACCAAACACACGTTTACCACCTGAACGTCGTTCGCCAAGGGGGGGACACCGGAGCACAGCCCCAAATTGTATGTATGACTCCATTTGTTCATCAGTCCTATGCGTTTCAAAATCATCAACCAGATTCTTTACAATCCTATCAGATGGTTCACTCAACCATATAGCATTACAATAATATGTTACAACATGTTATTTACTTTACGGGTAAATAGTGTAATAACATATTTGAATATTTAGATGCATTGTTTCAGTCAAAGTAGACTCCTTATCGGGGTGCATACTGAACTACGGTGTTTTAATGCAATGTTATTACTGCTTCTCAATTTGTGAGTATCTTGTGAGATGTATATCTATATCTTGATCTAGATTACTAAATTTGTCAAAAGTATTGCATGCCCGTAGCCTTCTGATTGAATACTAGGAAAAATAAGCTCGTAGGCTATCGTTGCCTACTCGACAATACCCTGGAGGAGGGATCCTCACGGAGGAGGGAAGAAGTATGGACCATAGAGCGGAGAGCACTCACGATGGTGGTAAGCGATTTACCCAGCTTCGTAACACCTGCTCGAGGACAGGGCTTACTGCTGCTTGTCTAGAATTATTTGGGCGTTTTCGCGTTGTTACAATGAGTTGTGGTTGTCCCTCTAGGGCTCCCAGGATCCGACTTTTAAAGGCACCAGGATCTAGGGTTTTACGGAGAGTCCTAGCGGGAATACAATCTTGTCTAACTACGAAAAATTATATTGCCGTGCACGTCAAGGATCCGTCTATTTCTAATACGTTGTACTGGATCCGGCTACACTTGATGGGCCAGGCCGGATCCGACTCCAAGGATATGTCGGTTAGGATCCGACTCCTTGATCCTGGTGACATAGGCATCCCCAATGGACCTGCCGTAAATAGTACCCGGAGTTTACTGAAGGCCCACGACTCGAAGAGTAAGAAGAATCGGAAGCCCAAGTTGTTATTAAGGAAAGCTAGAGTTGTATTAGGAGATGATGTTTGTAATCTTGTGGGATGAGTTGGAAACCCTCCCGGACTCTGTAACTTGTACAATACGAATCCCTCGGCTCCACCTCCTATATAAGGGGGAGTCGAGGGACAAAGAAAGCATCGAATCTACTGTCAACACAACCCTAGTTTTATATTCGTCGAGTACTTTTCGGCTGAAACCTTCGAGATCTACTTGCCCTCTACATCTAACTAAACCCTAGTCTACAATCCGTAGGTATTGACAAGTTAATACCTTGTCAATTGGCACCGTCTGTGGGATCTAGAGGCGACAAGGAGCTGATCTCGATGGCACGTTCAAAATCGTCGACTTCATCGGTGGCAAGCAATATCATGGATAGAGGTAAACAAATCGAAACCGGTCTAGTTGATTTTGTACCTCACCCACCCTCCCGTTTGGATGCATATGCGTATCTGGAGGAGCCCATGGAGATGACGTTTGGAAAGTTCCACTTCCGCGTCGAGAAAAAAGGAGCGTATCGTCTCGAAGTTCCGATCTCGTCGGGATTATCGGCGGCTGATCCTGACTTCTCAAGCTCAGCATCATCCATCGATTCAAGCGACGAGGAAATTTCGTCGCCACGCTTCATCGGCAGCAAGGCAAGCGAAAAACTCGCCAAGATCTTTAGCGACATGTCCTTCGAGTCATCTGCGAACTCCTATATAAGCGATGATTCGAGCGACACCGACAACTTCGACTTCATCGACAAATCCATCTCTATTGTAAAGGTCTTCACCAACCTCTATGATGGTGTCACCAAACCAAGCAAAGTGAAAACTGCAAAATATCATCAAGTTTATGCCATTGGAGAAGCAAGTCGCGATCAAGAGGAAACATCGGAGGCTTTCGACGATTTGGGAAATCCCTACGTCGATCCCTCAGATCTAAGGAGAGGTTTGGGCACTAAATATGTCGGGCCCACACCACGTGTCAGAGTTCAACTTCCGCAAGCAGCATGGGATAGAGCAGCAAAAGCTATGGATGGTTCTGAACCTATGGAGACAACTGCTACGGTCGAAGAATTGCAGGCCTACCAATATAGGCTTGCTCGAGCTGGAAGAGAACTGGAAAAAGAGACAGCTGCTCTGGATAGGAGAAAGGAGGTAGCTTCAGCGTCAAGTAGGCGAAGAGCGGTGTTAAGTCGACAATCAGGAACTTCGGGAGATAGTTATAGAGAAGCTCGGAGGAGAGCAAGATCTCGGCTGCAAAATATACCGGAGGCTGAAAGAGAGACTCTAATCCAAAACCTCGACATGTCCTTCATGTCAATCGACACGAGGGGGAATATTATCCCAAAAACACCGGAAGCAGGGTACATGGTGACACAAGCTTTCATCCTGGCATCCAGACCACCTCCCGGAGATCCAAGAGAAGCGTTGTATAACATGGCCATGGCAGAATGTGGCGCCATGGGAGCAGCGTTCGCAGCTACACCTCCCGAAGGAACTGCAAGGCAAAATAGTCCAAGACCTACCGCAGCAGTGTGAGATCCACCGAGAGCGAGTGGAGCCAGAGACACAACGACTCAGGCCAGAGTGGATAGAGCGCGACAAGAAAGAAGGGAACGTCGGCATTCACCAGAACTTGCTGAAGAAGATATGTGTGGACTCCCGTGTTTCACATGACGGGTCCGAAAAACTCGATTTCCATCAGGATTCAAGCTACCCGATAGTTTCAAGAAATTCGATGGCCTGCAAGATCCCGAAGATTGGCTAGTCGACTACCTCGAGACAGTAAAATTGATAGGTGGAACAAGAGCAACAGCCATGCAGAGCATTCAAATACATTTGAGCGGAGCCGCCAGATCGTGGATAAAGAAGCTTCCCCCAGGCTCCATCGACAGCTGGGAAAGTTTTGAGGATGTGTTTATCAAGAATTTCCGATCAACCTGCAAGAAACCTGCGACATTAGAGGAGCTGAGGTCATGTCGACAAAAACATGATGAATCAATGAGGAAATACATCCAAAGGTGGAACATGATGGCGTGTATTTCACACGTTCGTCGGGCAACCCCAAGAGGAAGGTATGATGCGCACAGCAGCAAGTTTTCCCTCAGAAAGAAACCAAGGTTTATCGAACCAGGAGGAGCCAAGAAGCACGTTGAAGGTTGATGGCGGCGGGATGTAGTGCGGCGCAACACCGGGGATTCCGGCGCCAACGTGGAACCTGCACAACACAACCAAAGTACTTTGCCCCAACGAAACGGTGAGGTTGTCAATCTCACCGGCTTGCTGTAACAAAGGATTAACCGTATTGTGTGGAAGATGATTGTTTGCGGAGAAAACGAGTAAAACAAGTATTGCAAGCAGATTTGTATTTCAGTATTAAAAGAATGGACCGGGGTCCACAGTTCACTAGAGGTGTCTCTCCCATAAGATAAAAGCATGTTGGGTGAACAAATTACAGTCGGGCAATTGACAAATGGAGAGGGCATAACAATGCACATACATGACATGATAAGTATAGTGAGATGTAATTGGGCATTACGACAAAGTACATAGACCGCCATCCAACTGCATCTATGCCTAAAAAGTCCACCTTCAGGTTATCGTCCGAACCCCTTCCAGTATTAAGTTGCAAAGCAACAGACAATTGCATTAAGTATGGTGCGTAATGTAATCAACAGCTACATCCTCGGACATAGCTCCAATGTTTTATCCCTAGTGGCAACAGCACAACACAACCTTAGAACTTTCACGTCACTTGTCCCGGTATCAATGCGAGCATGAACCCACTATCGAGCATAAATACTCCCTCTTGGAGTTAAAAGCAAAAACTTGGCCAGAGCCTCTACTAGTAACGGAGAGCATGCAAGATCATAAACAACACATATGTAATAACTTGATAATTAACATGACATGGTATTCTCTATCCATCGGATCCCGACAAACACAACATATAGAATTACGGATAGATGATCTTGATCATGTTAGGCAGCTCACAAGATCCAACAATGAAGCACAATGAGGAGAAGACAACCATCTAGCTACTGCTATGGACCCATAGTCCAGGGGTGAACTACTCACTCATCACTCCGGAGGCGACCATGGCGGTGTAGAGTCCTCCGGGAGATGAATCCCCTCTCCGGCAGGGTGCCGGAGGAGATCTCCGAGAATCCCCCGAGATGGGATCGGCGGCGGCGTCTCGATGGGTTTTCCGTATCGTGGTTTTTCGCCTCGGGGGTTTCGCGACGGAGGCTTTAAGTAGGCGGAAGGGCAGAGTCGGGGGCTCGACGAGGGGCCCACACCACACGGCGGCGCGGGCCCCCCTTGGCCGCGCCGCCATGTGGTTTGGCCACCTCGTGGCCCCACTTCGTATGCTCTTCGGTCTTCCGGAAGGTCCGTGGCAAAATAGGCCCACGGGTCTTTGTTTCGTCCAATTCCGAGAATATTTCGTTACTAGGATTTACGAAACCAAAAACAGCAGAAAACGAGAGCGGCACTTCGGCATCTTGTTAATAGGTTAGTTCCGAGAAAATGCACGAATATGACATAAAGTGTGCATAAAACATGTAGGTATCATCAATAATATGGCATAGAACATAAGAAATTATCGATACGTCGGAGACGTATCAAGCATCCCCAAGCTTAGTTACTGCTCGTCCCGAGCGGGTAAAACGATAACAAAGATAATTTCTGAAGTGATATGCCATCATAACCTTGATCATACTATTTGTAAACATATGTAGTGGATGCAGCGATCAAAACAATGGTAATGACATAAGTAAACAAGTGAATCATAAAGCAAAGACTTTTCATGAATAGTACTTCAAGACAAGTACTAATAAGTCTTGCATAAGAGTTAACTCATAAAGCAATAAATCAAAGTAAAGGTATTGAAGCAACACAAAGGAAGATTAAGTTTCAGCGGTTGCTTTCAACTTATAACATGTATATCTCATGGATAATTGTCAACATAGAGTAATATAACAAGTACAATATGCAAGTATGTAGGAATCAATGCACAGTTCACACAAGTGTTTGCTTCTTGAGGTGGAGAGAAATAGGTGAACTGACTCAACATAAAAGTAAAGAGAATGGTCCTTCAAAGAGGAAAGCATCGATTGCTATATTTGTGCTAGAGCTTTTATTTTGAAAACATAAAGAGAGCATAAAAATAAAGTTTTGAGAGGTGTATGTTGTTGTCAATGAATGGTAGCGGGTACTCTAACCCCCTTGCTAGACAAACCTTCAAAGAGCGGCTCCCATTTTATTTTATTTTTGGATGGCACTCCTTCCAACCTTTCTTTCACAAACCATGGCTAACCGAACCCTCGGGTGCCTGCCAAAAATCTCATACCATGAAGGAGTGCCTTTTTATTTTAGTTTTATTATGATGACACTCCTCCCAACCTTTGCTTACACAAGCCATGGCTAACCGAATCCTTCGGGTGCCGTCCAACAATCACATACCATGGAGGAGTGTCTATTTTTGTTAATTAATTTGGGACTGGGAATCCCATTGCCAGCTCTTTTTGCAAAATTATTGGATAAGCGGATGAAGCCACTAGTCCATTGGTGAAAGTTGCCCAACAAGATTGAAAGATAAACACCACATACTTCCTCATGAGCTATAAAACATTGACACAAATCAGAGGTGATAAATTTTGAATTGTTTAAAGGTAGCACTCAAGCAATTTACTTTGGAATGGCAGGAAATACCATGTAGTAGGTAGGTATGGTGGACACAAATGGCATAGTGGTTGGCTCAAGTATTTGGATGCATGAGAAGTATTCCCTCTCGATACAAGGTTTAGGCTAGCAAGGTTATTTGAAACAAACACAAGTATGAACTAGTACAGCAAAACTCACATAAAAGACATATTACAAGGATTATAAGACTATACATCGTCTTCCTTGTTGTTCAAACACCTTACTAGAAATTATCTAGACCTTAGAGAGACCAATTATGCAAACCAAATTTTAGCATGCTCTATGTATTTCCTCATTAATGGGTGCAAAGCATATGATGCAAGAGCTTAAACATGAGCACAACAATTGCCAAGTATCACATTACCCAAGACATTATAGCAAATTACTACATGTATCATTTTCCAATTCCAACCATATAACAATTTAACGAAGAGGAAACTTCGCCATGAATATTATGAGCTAAGAACACATGTGTTCATATGAACCAGCGGAGCGTGTCTCTCTCCCACACAAGCATGATGTAATCCAATTTATTCAAACACAAACAAAAATAGAAACAAACAAATAGACGCTCCAAGTAAAGTACATAAGATGTGACGGAATAAAAATATAGTTTCAGGCGAGGAACCTGATAATGTTGTCGATGAAGAAGGGGATGCCTTGGGCATCCCCAAGCTTAGACGCTTGAGTCTTCTTGAAATATGCAGGGGTGAACCACCGGGGCATCCCCAAGCTTAGAGCTTTCACTCTCCTTGATCATAGTATATCATCCTCCTCTCTTGACCCTTGAAAACTTCTTCCACACCAAACTTTAAGCAAACTCATTAGAGGGTTAGTGCATAATCAAAAACTCACATGTTCAGAGGTGACACAATCATTCTTAACACTTCTGGACCTTGCTCAAAGCTACTGGAAGGTAATGGAACAAAGAAATCCACCCAACACAGCAAAAGAAGCAATGCGAAATAAAGGGCAGAATCTGTCAAAAACAGAACAGTCCGTAAATACGAATTTTAAAATGGCACCAGACTTGCTCAAATGGAAAAACTCAAAACTAATGAAAGTTGCGTACATATCTGAGGATCACTCACGTAAATTCGCATAATTTTCTGAGTTACCTACAGATAATTAGACCCAGATTCGTGACAGACAGCAATGCTGTTTCTGCGCAGCAATCCAAATCTAGTATCAACTTTACCATAGAGACTTTACTTGGCACAAAAACATGAAACTAAGATAAGGAGAGGTTGCTACAGTAGTAAAAAACTTCCAAGACACAAATATAAAACAAAGTACTGTAGTAAAAACATGGGTTGTCTCTCATAAGCGCTTTTCTTTAACGCCTTTCAGCTAGGCGCAGAAAGTGTATATCAAGTAACATCAAGAGATGAAGCATCAACATTATAATTTGTTCTAATAATAGAATCATAAGGTAACTTCATTCTCTTTCTAGGGAAGTGTTCCATACCTTTCTTGAGAGGAAATTGATATTTAATATTACCTTCCTTCATATCAATAGTAGCACCAACGGTTCGAAGAAAAGGTCTTCCCAATATAATGGGGCAAGATGCATTGCATTCAATATCCAAGACAACAAAATCAACGGGGACAAGGTTATTGTTAACCATAATATGAACATTATCAACTCTCCCCAAAGGTTTCTTTTTAGCATTATCAGCGAGATTAACATCCAGATAACAGTTTTTCAATGGTGGCAAGTCAAGCATATCATAGACTTTCTTAGGCATAACAGAAATACTTGCACCAAGATCACATAAAGCATTACAATCAAAATCTTTGACCCTCATTTTAATGATGGGCTCCCAACCATCTTCTAGCTTTCTAGGAATAGAAGTTTCAAGTTTTAGTTTCTCTTCTCTAGCTTTTATGAGAGCATTTGTAATATGTTTTGTGAAAGCCAAATTTATAGCACTAGCATTAGGACTTTTAGCAAGTTTTTGTAAGAACTTTATAACTTCAGAGATGTGGCAATCATCAAAATATAAATCATTACAATCTAAAGTAATGGGATTATCATCCCCAAGGTTGGAAAAAAATTTCAGCAGTTTTATCACAGGCAGTTTCAGCAGTTTTAGCAGTTTCAGGTAATTTTGCGCTTTGCACTAGGAGTAGAAGCATTGCCAACACCAATTATTTTACCATTGATAGTAGGAGGTGCAGCAACATGTGAATCATTAGCATTGCTAGTGGTGGTAATAGTCCAAACTTTAGCTACATTTTCCTTTTTAGCTAGTTTTTCATTTTCTTCTCTATCCCACCTAGCACGCAGTTCAGCCATTAATCTTATATTCTCATTAATTCTAACTTGGATGGCATTTGCTGTAGTAACAATTTTATTTTCAATATCCTCGGGTTTAGCAGCCATTTTATTAATTAAAGAAGATTGTGATGCAGACATGTATGAGATTCGGTCTTCAGGATTTGCAAGTTTAGTTTGCAACCCCGAAATCTCCATATTCAAGTTTTCAAGTTGATTTCCTATTTTCTTCAACAAGGTAGATTGCTCATTCATAGTTTTAGTAAACACTTTATTTTGCTCATATTGTGATTGCATAAAGCTCTTGGTGGATCTTTCAATTTCTAACATCTTTTCCTCATTAGGCGAAACATGTCTACCATAAGAATTACCATTAGCAGGATATGGCCTAGAATTTTGAGCAACCAATGAAGCTAATGGAACATTATTAGGATCAACATTAGTCCTACCATTCACAAGCATAGACATAATAGCATCAATCTTATCACTCAAGGAGGAGGATTCTTCAACAGAATTTACCTTCTTACCTTGTGGAGCTCTTTCCGTGTGCCATTCAGAGTAATTAACCATCATATTATCAAGGAGCTTTGTTGCTTCACCAAGAGTGATGGACATAAAGGTACCTCCAGCAGCTGAATCCAATAAATTCCGTGAAGAAAAATTTAGTCCTGCATAGAAGGTTTGGATGATCATCCAAGTAGTCGATCCATGGGTTGGGCAATTTTTAACTAGAGATTTCATTCTTTCCCAAGCTTGAGCAACATGTTCACTATCCAATTGTTTAAAATTCATTATGCTACTCCTCAAAGATATAATTTTAGCAGGGGGATAGTATCTACCAATAAAAGCATCCTTGCATTTAGTCCAGGAATCAATACTATTCTTAGGCAGAGATAGCAACCAATCTTTAGCTCTTCCTCTTAATGAGAAAGGAAACAATTTTAATTTTATAATGTCACCATCTACATTTTTATACTTTTGCATTTCACATAGTTCAACAAAATTATTGAGATGGGCAGCAGCATCATCAGAACTAACACCAGAAAATTGCTCTTGCATAACAAGATTCAGTAAAGCAGGTTTAATTTCAAAGAATTCTGCTGTAGTAGCAGGTGGAGCAATAGGTGTGCATAGGAAATCATTATTATTTGTGCTAGTGAAGTCACACAACTTAGTGTTTTCAGGGTTAGCCATTTTAGCAATAGTAAATAAAGCAAACTAGATAAAGTAAATGAAAGTATACTAATTTTTTTGTGTTTTTGATATAGCAAACAAGATAGTAAATAAAGTAAAACTAGCAACTAATTTTTTTGTATTTTGATATAATGCAGCAAACAAAGTAGTAAATAAAATAAAGCAAGACAAAAACAAAGTAAAGAGATTGAGAAGTGGAGACTCCCCTTGCGGCGTGTCTTGATCTCCCGACAACGGCGCCGGAAAATATGCTTGATGGCGTGTATTTCACACGTTCGTTGGGCAACTCCAAGAGGAAGGTATGATGCGCACAGCAGCAAGTTTTCCCTCGAGAAAGAAACCAAGGTTTATCGAACCGAGGAGGAGCCAAGAAGCACGTTGAAGGTTGATGGCGGCGGGATGTAGTGCGGCGCAACACCGGGGATTCCGGCGCCAATGTGGAACCTGCACAACACAACCAAAGTACTTTGCCCCAACGAAACGAGTGAGGTTGTCAATCTCACCGGCTTGCTGTAACAAAGGATTAACCGTATTGTGTGGAAGATGATTGTTTGCAGAGAAAACGAGTAAAACAAGTATTGCGACAGATTTGTA
Organism: Lolium rigidum; assembly: GCF_022539505.1. Classification (NCBI taxonomy): domain Eukaryota; kingdom Viridiplantae; phylum Streptophyta; class Magnoliopsida; order Poales; family Poaceae; genus Lolium; species Lolium rigidum. The sequence goes on along the minus strand of NC_061514.1, from coordinate 327,330,346 downwards.
TTTCGAGTATTAAAAGAATGGACCGGGGTCCACAGTTCACTAGAGGTGTCTCTCCCATAAGATAAAAGCATGTTGGGTGAACAAATTACAGTCGAGCAATTGACAAATAGAGAGGGCATAACAATGCACATACATGACATGATAAGTATAGTGAGATTTAATTGGGCATTACGACAAAGTACATAGACCGCCATCCAACCGCATCTATGCCTAAAAAGTCCACCTTCGGGTTATCGTCCGAACCCCTTCCAGTATTAAGTTGCAAAGCAACAGACAATTGCATTAAGTATGGTGCGTAATGTAATCAACAACTACATCCTCGGACATAGCGCCAATGTTTTATTTCTAGTGGCAACAGCACAACACAACCTTAGAACTTTCTGTCACTGTCCCAGGTATCAATGCAGGCATGAACCCACTATCGAGCATAAATACTCCCTCTTGGAGTTAAAAGCAAAAACTTGGCCAGAGCCTCTACTAGTAACGGAGAGCATGCAAGATCATAAACAACACATATGTAATAACTTGATAATTAACATGACATGGTATTCTCTATCCATCGGATCCCGACAAACACAACATATAGAATTACGGATAGATGATCTTGATCATGTTAGGAAGCTCACAAGATCCAACAATGAAGCACAATGAGGAGAAGACAACCATCTAGCTACTGCTATGGACCCATAGTCCGGGGGTGAACTACTCACTCATCACTCCGGAGGCGACCATGGCGGTGTAGAGTCCTCCGGGAGATGAATCCCCTCTCCGGCAGGGTGCCGGAGGAGATCTCCGGAATCCCCCGAGATGGGATCGGCGGCGGCGTCTCGGTAAGGTTTTCCGTATCGTGGTTTTTCGCCTCGGGGTTTCGCGACGGAGGCTTTAAGTAGGCGGAAGGGCGAGTCGGGGGCCTGACGAGGGGCCCACACCACAGGGCGGCGCGGGCCCCCCTTGTCCGCGCCGCCATGTGGTTTGGCCACCTCGTGGCCCCACTTCGTATGCTCTTCGGTCTTCTAGAAGGTCTGTGGCAAAATAGGCCCCTGGGTCTTTGTTTCGTCCAATTCCGAGAATATTTCGTTACTAGGATTTCTGAAACCAAAAACAGCAGAAAACAGGAACTGGCACTTCGGCATCTTGTTAATAGGTTAGTTCCAGAAAATGCACGAATATGACATAAAGTGTGCATAAAACATGTAGGTATCATCAATAATATGGCATAGAACATAAGAAATTATCGATACGTCAGAGACGTATCAGAACATCATCAAAAACTCGGCAGAAAATATATCTAGAGTGATAGATGCGTTTGTAGCAGGAGTTCGACGAGGAGATTTCGTGGAGGACTTGGGAAGGACAAACCCAAGGACAATATCATCATTAATGGAAATAGCAAACATATGGGCAGATGGTGAAGATGCAGTACCTAACAAACGACATAGGTCCTCAGATGAGGACCGCAGTCGAAATTTTCAAAATAGACGCCGATTTCCCCGACAATTCTCGAGTTACGATGCACCTGGCCAAATATCGGCTAGCTTTCGGGGAAACAATGGAGGAAACAATAGAGATGACTACCAAAGAAGTAGCGTACAGCAAGACGACAATAGAGATAACAGGCAAAACAGCGGGTCAAGATTTCAGAGATCTTTCGTAACTCCCGAAGATATGATGAACGGGCCGTGCCAGATGCATTTTTATCTCGATACCAACGGGAAAAGGCAGTCAGGACACCTGCAAAAGGATTGCCGCAATTTCCAGGCAATGTTGCGGGTTGCAGGGATGGCTAATGCTCACGCAGTAAACAGAAATCCCCAGGGGCCTAGGAGTGAGATCCACTTACCACCTCCTCCTGCGACCGCGGACGAAAATCGACATCAACTCAGAATAGCGGCAACACCACAACCACCCCCATATGTTGATCCTAACAAAAATGGCGCGGTCTCGATGATTCAGAAAGCTAGGCCATCTAACAGGGCTCAGAAAGTAATCTCGCGGCAAGTGTTTATGGCAGAGAAGATGCCTCCACCAACGGTTGAGTACCTAAATTGGTCAGGGCAAGACATTGGCTTCACAATAGCGGATCACCCGCAGCAAGTTCCTCGACCAGGGCAATCAGCACTTATCTTACCAGCAGTAATTGCAGGATTCGACGTATCTAGAGTGTTTATAGATGGAGGCAGCAGCCTAAACCTCATGTACGCAGATACACTGAGGAAAATGAACATATCCTTGGCAAACCTAAAACCAACCGATACGCGTTTCCATGGAATCACGCCAGAGAAGCCGAGTTATCCGTTGGGAAGAATCAATCTCGACATTCAGTTCGGGACCCGAGAAAATTACAGGATAGAAAGGCTGGAATTCAAAGTTGTGGATTTCCCATCGCAGTATCACGCTTTGTTGGGACGCCCAGCGTACGCCAGATTTATGGCGGTGCCACACTACACATACCTGCTTTGGAGGTTGCCTGGGCCCAAGGGACCAATCACAGTCAAAGGAAGCTTCGCGCTAGCCGATAAATGCGACAAGGATTTTCATCGACTATCAGAAACCTTCGGGATGCAAGCGGAGTATGCAGCGTCAAGGCTCATGACTGACTATGATGTGCTACCAGATTTAGGGAGACCCAACAAGGAATCAACTTTCAATACCGCAAAAGATTCTAAGGAAGTATAGATTCACCCGACAGATCCGAAGAAAACGACGTCCATTGCAACAAACATGGATCTCGCATAGGAAAGCGCGCTCGTCGAGTTCCTCTGTGAGCACTGGAAAATCTTCGCATGGTGTCCAGCTGACATGCCAGGAGTACCCAGGGAACTTGCCGAGCACCACCTAAACTTGGATCCAATAGCGAGACCAATCAAACAACCTTTGCGGCGTTTTTCGGAACCAAACCGCAAAGCCATGCTGTCAGAAATTGATCGACTCAGAGAAGCTGGTTTCATCAAAGAAATATCTACAGAGGCCACTTGGGTAGCTAACCCAGTGATGGTGCCGAAGAAAAACACGAAAGTCCTTTGCATGTGTGTCGACATTACGTGCCTCAATAAACATTGTCCAAAGGATCACTTTCCCCTCCCAAGGATCGACCAAATCATCGACTCCACGGCAGGATGTGAACGTCTTTCCTTCTTGGACGCATATTCTGGTTACAAGCAGATCAGATTAAAAGAAGATGACGAAGCCAAAACAGCGTTCATCACACCGTATGGCGTATTTTGTTACAGAACAATGCCTTTCGGGTTGAAAAACGCGGGAGCAACATATCAACGGATGATGCAGAAGTGCTTAGCAACACAGATTGGGAAAAATGTACAAGTGTACATCGAAGACGTCGTCATCACATCAAAAAAGGGGCAACATTAATCGAGGACTTGAAGGAAACTTTCGACAACCTCGACAAATTTTGTCTCAAGTTGAATCCGACGAAATGTTCTTTCGGCGTCCCTGCAAGAGAACTTCTCGGGTTCCTAGTTTCAGCGAGAGGGATTGAAGCAAATCCCGAAAAAATCTAAGCTATCATAACAATGAGGAAGCCAACAAAGTTGAAGGAAATACAGCAGTTAACTGGGCGAGTCGCAGCTTTAAGCAGATTCATCGCCAGGCTGGGGGAAAAGGCGCTACCGTTCTACGCTTTAATCAAACAAGGAGAGAAGTTCCAGTGGAACGAAGAAGCAGATAGGGCCTTCGAAGATCTCAAACGGAAAATTTCGACACCACCAATCTTAGTGGCGCCAAAAGAGAAGGAACCACTCCTGTTATACATTGCGGCTACACCTCAGGTGGTCAGCATGGCACTAGTTGTCGAAAGAGAAGAAGAAGGAAAACTCCATGGAGTGCAAAGACCGGTATACTTCATCAGCGAAGTTTTATCACCTTCAAAACAGCGGTACCCGCAGTACCAGAAGCTAGCATACGGAGTGTTTACAACCGCAAGAAAATTGCGGCACTATTTCTCGGTGCATCCGATAATAGTGGTCAATGAGGCACCTTTATCCAATATACTCAACAATCCAGAAGCTACATGCCGTGTCTCCCTTTGGGGAATAGAACTTTCTCCTCGGGACATCACGTATGAAAAAAGAAAGGCAATAAAGTCGCAAATTTTACCAGACTTCATCGCAGAGTGGATGGAGTTGCAAAACACAGGACCTCCGGATTTATCGAGAACCTGGACCATGAACTTTGACGGGTCCAAAAGGTTAGAAGGAGCTGGAGCAGGGGTGATACTCATATCACCTAAAGGCGACAAATTGAAATATGTCTTGCGGATGACGTTCCCAAACGCATCTAATAATGAGGCAGAATATGAAGCTCTTATACATGGGATGAAGATGGCGAAAGCCTGCGGCGCAACTCGATTAAAAATATTTGGCGACTCACAATTGGTGGCTCAGCAAGTCATGAACCAATGTGATGCAGTCAATGATAGCATTGTAGCGTACAAGGAAATGTATAACGAGCTGGAGAAGCTGTTTGATGGATGTGAAGTAAACCACATCAGCAGATTGAGTAATGATGAAGCTGACGTTCTTGCAAACACCGGGTCACAGTGCCTCGCAATCCCGCCAGGCGTGTTCTGGGAGGAGATAACAGAGAGATCCACAAAGCCGAAGAAATCAACAAAGAAGGAGAAGAACGAGAAACCCCCAGGGGCTGCGAAAGAAGCATTGGAAGAAGAAGAAGAGGAACAGGATCTAGTACTAATGGTGCAAATCCCATGGATGCAGGCGTACATATCATACATCCTAAGAAAAACAATACCCGACGATCCAGTTGAAGCAAGGCGAGTTATTAGACGATCCAAAGCTTTCACGGTGATCAAAGGGGAGTTGTACAAACGAAGTATTTCGGGTGTGTTACAAAGGTGCGTCACACCCGAAGAAGGAAGGATAATCCTGAAGGACGTGCACGAAGGAGTATGTGGTCATCATGCGAGCAGCCGAGCTATTGCAGCTAAAGTTTTTCGGGCTGGCTTTTACTGGTTGACAGCAATCGAGGACGCGAAGAAGATAGTGCGAACTTGTGACGCGTGTCAAAGATTTGCCGCAAAACCCCACTCTCCGGCAGCAGAACTCATGCCAATACCCTTATCTTGGCCGTTTGCTCAATGGGGCCTTGATATGGTGGGAAAGTTACACAAAGCTTCGCCAGGGGGATACGAATACATGCTCATCGCTGTCGACAAATTCACCAAGTGGATAGAAGCAAAGCCGATAAATTCACCAGATGCAGCCTCATCAATAAAATTCGTGAAGGGTATTGTTTTTCGGTTTGGCGTACCTAACAGCATCGTCACGGACAATGGCAGTAATTTCACATCCAAGGAATTCAAGGCGTACTGTGCAGATGTAGGCATCAAATTGCACTTCGCGTCGGTCGCACATCCTCAAACCAATGGTCAAGTCGAGAAAGCCAATGGTATCATCCGCAACGGCATCAAGAAACGCTTGTTAGGACCACTAGAAAAAGCTCGATATACCTGGCCAGAAGAGTTACCAAGTGTGTTATGGAGCATCCGAACAACACCAAATACAGTGACACAGGAGACTCCGTTCTTCCTGTTTCATGGCGCAGAGGCAGTACTGCCGATAGAAATAGAGCACGACTCCCCCAGAGTCACAGAGTACAATGAAGAAACTTCCAGAAGAGCATTGGAAGACGACGTTGACACACTCGACGAAGCTCGAGACGAATTACTGTCAAGGGTCACTAAATATCAGCAAGACCTCAAAAATTACCACAGTCGACGATTGCGACCAAGATCCTTTCAGGTTGGAGACCCAGTTTTGCGACTCAATCAAGAGCGTACTGAAAAACTTGAGTCGCCATGGCTTGGCCCTTACGTCGTCACAAAAGTCATCGAAGGAGGAGCGTACAGGATCAAGGACAAGAAGACAGGGAATCTCGAGAAGAACCCCTGGAACGTGGCACAGCTAAGGCGTTTTTACGCTTAGTGTCAAAATATAGTCCTCCTTGTAAAAATAGAATGTACTGAAACGCCCGCGAGTTTTCAGACGCACTCTTTTCCTTTTTCGGGGCACCGAGTGGGGCCGGGAAAGGTTTTTAATGAGGCGGGCTCGCGGTGCTGCAATATAATAAAGATAGTGGAGACATATATCTTTTTCGACATGCTCAAGAGTTTACGCCTTGAAGTTACAATATATATACAATATAGATGAGTTTAGCTGACAAAGTTATTTCGCCTTGGCACCAAATACCTCGCCAAATAAAGCGAAGATACAAAATAGCAATCAAAACAGAGCAAAACACTCGGGGGCTAGTACCCGAAAATATATTCAATAAAAGATCGGTTGCCTTGGTTTAAAAACCTCGCATACACGATAAAAATACACCTCTGAAATACTCGGGGGCTGGATGAAGAAAAATAAATATATTCTTTGGCTTTACAATATAGAATATGTTTACAACACACAAGATGCAATTCCTGAGAAAGTTCGACAAGTTACAAGGAAAAATATCAATCCCTACCCAATATACTATCTATGGACAACCCTTTGTTATTTGCAGCAGTCGTCGTATGTTCGACATAACTTCCTTTGACAAAGAATTCAGAGTCCATCCGAAGAAGCTCGTCCATCATTTCCTCGGCTACAGGAGTTACAATATCGTTGATCTTGTCAATGTTCCTCTTTCTCTTCGATTGCTTAGCCAGGCACTTGGAGACAATCGTCGTCAGGTCTAATTTTCGGTAGCAGATTTGTATCATAATCATGGCGAATCTCGCTCCAGCAGACAGTTGAGCTCGCACAAAGTTATGAATACGAGGAGCATCCCGAAATTTTTCTATGAGACCAAGAAGAGTGTTGGGTGCCTTGTTCCGAGAAAACATTGTCTTATACACCAGGGACAAGGTCCTCGTGCAGAAATCAAGGAATTCGCGAACCTGACAGGCGCGGTCCTGAAACCTAACAATCTGTCGGGTACGTTCTGGAGTGGCCCAGAAAAGAGACCCATGGTCAAGAGAAAGATTAATGAGGAGATTGGTCCTTGTGTTCACCCTCTCGTCTTCAGCAGCAGTATCAAGGAAAGAACCTATTTGGCGATGGCATAGGAATTCCAGAGAAAAGAACAAACAAGAAGACAGAGGAAGTGTTGATTTGGGAAAGCATACCTGACATATCTGTACTGGCTTCATTCATCAAATCTAGCATTAAATTTTCTCGAGCGGCTGCCTTTTCAGCCTCAGAAACGGCGGCTTCCTTAGCAGCTATGGCTTCTCGAGCTTGCTGGAGTGCAAATTCCTCTTTTCGGATGCCTTGCGAGCTTGCTCCATCATCACAAGTGTTTGCTTCTTCGCATATTGAAGTTGTCGACGAAGTTCTTCCAATTCTTGAGCTAAATTTTTACTCGAGGAATCTTCACCAAGTTCAGTATCAACACACACTTTCTTCGAGTGAGAAGAGGCAGGGAAAATATCGGAAGGACGAGGAGTTGCAGAATAGTTGTCAAAAATCAACTGAAAATAAAGATTTTTCGACATCAATCATCCAGAAAGCATAGATTTCCATTAAATCTCAAAGTATGTACATTGCTATTACAAAAGAAAGGTCACTACTGGACTACTGAAGCAGTTGTCGCCGAAACTACTAAGGCGACATCATCAAAAGATAGAACTAAAAAACAAGAGGACATGATGGTCTACTTGACCTCCGGCTTGGATGCACTTGGAGCAGGTGTTGGTTTCACACCAAGGAAGGAAATAATTGGTTTGGAGGGAGGCTTGGCAGCTTTAATCAGAGATTGCCACTTTTTCGTCTCCATCTCCCTTATGTCGCCAACTTTGGTCCAGTCGACGTTTTGTTGGCTATCCGCAATAAGCGCAATGGTGCCCTCAACGCCAATCTTCAGGCCCTCTTGGCGAAGTTTAAGCCCAAGATCTTCTGGCACATTGAACGACTTGGCAAGAGCGACGAAGGTATTGGGCTCCTCTTTCTTCGGAAAGAAATAGGGGAAAAGCTTCGACAGACCTGCTTCAGCGTCAGCAAGGCCTTCGCGTGCTTCGTCCCCATGAATTTCAAGAAGAGTCAGCGCGTCGAGTAGCTCGTCGCCTACAGGACCATCCACCTCATAGTCTTGATGAGTTCTCCCTGAAGACAAAACGAAGGATAGCTCGTAAAAAAATGCTTGGAAAATGTGAAGTAACTCGAGAGAAACAGAAGGGATCAAAATACTTACTAAAAAAACATCGACACTGCGATTCCAGGCTACTAAGGATCTCTGTCTCTCGAGCAGATTGCTCGGATATATTTCGACTCAAAGAAGTTTCCGCGTCATGAAGTCTCTTACGAAGATCTTCGACGGTGGCAGCATCTGCTTCAGCCTTTTTGCGAGCTTTTTCGCTCTGCTCTAACTTAGCAGCAAGAGCGTTAGCACGCTTATTGGCTTCCGCAAGTTGTCCTGACAAAATGCGCGACAATTAAATGTTATGACAAAAATAGTGGAGTGAATGCAACACAGGAGATGGATGAAGATAGTACCTTCCAGTTTCGTGCTATGATCACGATACCCGACGAATTGAGTACCAAGACGGATAAATTCCTTCATTAAAGGCTGAAAGGAGGACCAAAAGAAAAATAAGTCAATATAGTTAGTCTGGAGTCGACAGCATATCGTAAGAAACAAAGCAGAGATAAAAATACTGAAAGGTTCGGCACGTGAGCAAAAAAGAGAAGATTGAAACACCTTACATCATTTAATGAAGGTGTCGAAGAGTCACCAGGGAATATGATGGTTTCCTTGGATGGCTCGACCCTTGCCCTCTTTGGCGAAGAGGCACGGGGGCTTGCAGGTGGAGTCGAATGCTCGACGTTTTGTTGAGGAGGCGAAGTTTCCTCCCCGTCACGCTGAGTTTCGGACACAACTAAAGTACGCGACGTACTCGTTTGAGCAGCCGCATCAGTAGGTTGTTCCTCTTCCTCGTCATCACTACAATAAAAATGGTGGCAGTATAAGAAGCAAGATAGACAAGAAACGTCAAAACAAAAAAGTAAAGAGTAAGAAGTAATTTACGAGCTGACGAGGGCATTAGTATATGGATTGAAAGCTGCCTTCTGATCTGAAGGCTCAGCTTCTTCGGCTTTGGAAGTGCCGGAATCTTTGACTTCATCCCTTTTCCTCTTCATCCTTGGAGAAGCGTGAGGAAGAGAGTGTGTCGAGGCAGTGGCTTCTGACTCAGCGGAAGCCGCGAATTTGTGGGAACCCGCGACTTCAGTGGCAGGATGCGAGGTGCCTTGGTTGTCATCGTCGACAACGGTAAGGTCCTCAACTTCTCCACCTTCATGAAGGGGAGGAAGAGAAACAAGGACAGGGTGGTCCTGAGAAAAAAAAAGAAAAAAGAGAAAGAACGTCGACAAAAAGTCGTTAACAAGATAGTAGTCGACAAATAATAAAACTCGAGGAGGCAACATAGCAATTAAAAGGGAAAATTTAGCTCGGGAAGGGGATTGGCGCTACTATATGGCGCAATACGGCAAGAACTTGGAACTGAATCCTTCTTGTTGAGTGATGAGATTTTGCGGATAAGCTTTTCAAAATCCTTCAAAGGAAGATCTTTTGAGAGCCTATCGACATCTTTTTCACCAGCGTACTTCCAGAAGGGGTTTTTGCGAGCTTGAAGAGGCTGCACTCTAGTCCTAAGGAAATAAGCGGTAATCTCAATACCCAAAAGTTCCTTGCCGCGGGTGTTTTGTAGCTCGTGGATGCGAGTCATCAACGCCTCTGTCGCCAACTTCTCAGCATCAGTAGCTTCAACATCCCAAGAACGGCGGCGAAGGATTTTGGCTTCTCCGTCAAAAGGGGTGATGTTTTCCTCCACTGAATTAGAGCTTTCTTCATGGATGTACATCCACTTCTTCCGCCAACCTTGGACGGAGTCGGGAAATTTTACGTCGAAATATTCGACATCAGAACGAACACAGATAACAACGCCGCCAATGTTATAGGCGATGTTGTGAGAACCATTACGGCGGATGCAGAAGATGCGCTTCCACAGAGCCCAATTGGGTTGGACCCCGAGGAAGCACTCACATAGTGTGATAAAAATCGAGATGTGGAGGATGGAATTGGGCGTCACATGATGTAACTGAAGCCCATAGACAAAAAGGAGACCACAGAGAAACTCGTGGATTGGAGGAGAAAGACCTCAGATGAGGTGGTCAGCGAAACTAACCCGATAGTCGATTGGAGGTTTCGGGTAGCTCTCCTCCTTGGGGAATTGGAGCGAGTCCTCCTTCTTGTTGAATCCCATCTTCCTCAGCAAGTTGATGTCTTGGGCAGAGATCTTGGATCTCTCCCACTCGGCGCTTCCCAGATCTGTTGTCATCATCTTCGACTCCGGCGTGTTATGCCTAGTCAAACGAATGCGTGGCGGCATCAATGGACTTGGCAGCGAAGGGTGTAAGAGTGGTTGAGCGCTTGAAGCAAGGGAAGCAATGGAGGATTTGCAGAGGAGGAGTAGAGATGCGGCGCGAGCGAAAGTGCTGAAGGAGGAAGACGATGGCTTTATGTAGTGGTGCGGCGAGTCGACGCAACCGTTGGATGGAAAAATTATGATGCAGATGGCAAACACGTGGATAAGGGGTAAAAATGGATTTTTACTGAGAAGTGAACGGACAGGCGATACAGTATGAGTGCCAGAAAAAGCGGAGGACGTGTGTCCCCCACTTGCACGACGTGTCAATTGGATAGGAAAATTGGACCCACAAGGCAGAGAGAGAAGCGGTTCTCGCATATTCCCCATACGGTAATCGTGGCTATCGTAAGCAATGATGTCACCTTGACAAGAGAAATTTTCGACAAAGACGCATGACAAAAAATTTCGACAGCAAAAGATTATTGATTATTTCGGGAGCCTTTGATCAAATACAAGTTTTTGCCCAAATGCTCGGGGGCTACTTTGAAACAAATGAAAAGTTTGAGAAAGACAAAATAGATATGGTGTGAGCCTATGATCAAATACCAATTATTTGCTCATAGCCTTGGGGGCTACTCCCATCGGGAGCGCTGTTCGCGCCCCCGATAGATTTGAAAATCTCGGAAGAGAAAGAAAATATAGCGGCATAAAGTGTGGAGCCTACACCCAAGTACAAGTCCTTGGATGTAGCCTCGGGGGCTACTCCCATCGGGAACGCTGTTCGCGTGCCCGATGAAATTATCAAAAAAAGAAAGAAAGAGAGAAAGATAGAAGAACAAGAGAGTATATTTCGAGTTAAAGTAACTCTACATATACTCCCATCGGGAGAGCAATATAAGTCATCAGTTGACTCAATAAAATGTGCCATTCCAACAGCCGAATAAGCACTCGACAATATATTCTCAGAACGCCAAAGTTGCGAACAATTTCTGAATGCCGCAAAACTTTGCGAAGGTAAGACCCCAGATCCGTTCGAGTGGCGTGGCGCCGTCTCGACGTCGGTTTGCTACTTTTATCCGTATCAACAGATACGAAGAAAAATCCTAACGGACGCGTTAGGTACCCGATAAATATGACCGGGACTCGACAGAATGGTAAGACCTTAAGCGGCACCTGTCGAAGTTTACACCAGTATACCGAGATCATGTCCGGGGACGTGATCTTGAAGTAGGTTTTTGCGGATTGCCACTAGAGCAGTTAACTAGTACCTGATCCGTTAGATGAACTAGCCCCAATTACCATTATCCCTGTACAATATAGAAATTCATATGAAGAAATATAGAGAAGTTTAAAGTTGTAGAGTAAATATAAACAATGGAGATTTTCCCTAACTCTGCGATTCAAGCAAAATCTCAGGGGCTACTGACATAGGCATCCCCAATGGGCCTGCCGTAAATAGTACCCGGAGTTTACTGAAGGCCCACGACTCGAAGAGTAAGAAGAATCGGAGGCCCAAGTTGTTATTAAGGAAAGCTAGAGTTGTATTAGGAGATGATGTTTGTAATCTTGCGGGATGAGTTGGAAACCCTCCCGGACTCTGTAGCTTGTACAATATGAATCCCTCGGCTCCACCTCCTATATAAGGGGGAGTCGAGGGACAAAGAAAGCATCGAATCTACTGTCAACACAACCCTAGTTTTATATTCGTCGAGTACTTTTCGGCTGAAACCTCCGAGATCTACTTGCCCTCTACATCTAACTAAACCCTAGTCTACAATCCGTAGGCATTGACAAGTTAATACCTTGTCACCTGGGTTGGACTTCCTCTAACTTGATCAACAACAACTGGGCCGTCCGATGGGACGTATGTCACCATCAACGTCTATGTGCCACCCAAGCTTGCCGGATCTAGCCACTGTCGATGGTACATCAATGAAGTATACCCACACCATATATAGGTATTAGTAGGAATGGATCCCAAGTTTTCCGTTGGGTTGTGGCTGAGACTGCTTGTTATCTATGAATCCATCTGTTGTGAACTTAGTGCAATCATGTTAATCGGTGGTTGTCGTGCGTCACTGGGGCTAATAAGCAGTTTACCGCAGGGTTTTTTTTTGACAGAAACCGGCGCTTTATTGATCAAACAACATCAAGACAAAGAGTTTCCCGGATGCACTCCGAAACAGAATTAAAAACACAACTAGAGTTTACACTAGCACACGATTTAGCTAAGATATGCGCCGCTTCATTTAGAACCCGCTTCACATGGCAGAAGGAGACCGAAGAGAAGTCCCGCACCAGCAACTTGATGCCAGAGATTATCAAACCAACCGACGATCTATCCACTGTCAATGAATTAATCCGTTGGATGAGTGATAGACAGTCCGAAGCAAAAATCACCTTGTTAAAGCCCTTATCACGAGCCAGCTCTACTGCCCTCCGGAGCGCCAAAGCTTCTGCACACTCGGGTTGCTGGACTCCCTGTATATGTTGTCGACAAGCTGCTATGCAAGAACCCTGATGGTCACGAATGATCGCACCAGTTCCCATACAACCCGCAGCCTCAAAAATTGCAGCATCAGAGTTAACAAAAACCGTACCTAGCGGCGGTGGTGTCCAAGTTGCTGATGGAGTGGAGACACACCTTTGCTGGGTTGGTTTGAATAAGTGCTGCTGAATTAGATCGACATAGGACAAGATCTTCAAGCTTGTATGGTTAGGACTAGGCTTTGCTTCCGTATTTCGAGCTTCATTACGTGCTTCCCAAATATGCCAGAAAGTCACTGTAAGAACCGTAGCCTGGATATCCGATGATCGGCATAGAAGGTCGAACAACCAGCTTTTTGGAGAAGCAAAGTTCTTCCGATCAAGTTTCAGTGGGACTCGCTGTTTAACCTCCCGCCATACCTCTCGCGCAAACTGACAAAAAAGGAGTGCATGCTCAATTCCCTCAGTTCGGCCACAAAAAACACAAGTGCCGTCCGCCGGTATCTGCCGCCTGCGGAGTTGCACACCACTAGGTAAGCAATCGTGAGCGAAGCGCCAAACATGGATGATCATTTTACCAGGCGCTTTAATTTTCCAGATTGCTTTCCATTCCTTCTCTTGTGCTGCCCAATTCGAAACCATACCACGGCCAGTACGACTTTGATTTTGAAAAAACTTCGTTGACCGAGCCAGGTTGTAAGCCGAACGAACGCTGAATATACCATGTCTCGTATGAGGCCAACAGACAAAATCTTCGCCTGCATGTCTCGAAATAGGAACTTGCAAAATCTGAGCTTCTGTGGCCGCAGAAAAGAAAGCGAACACATTTTCCTCATTCCAGGTGCCAGTATCTTCATTGATCAGGCAATGTACAATAGCTGTTGGGGGTATTGGGGAGATTGGTCTAAGGATCACTGGAGGAAACCTTGGAATCCAATTATCTGTGGTAATCTTCACAGTATGACCATCGTCTATCCCCCACCTAATACCCTGCACGAGCAGCTCACGACCATGAAGAATACTACGCCAGGTGTATGACGCTGATCTTGGTTTAGACGCTGCCCAAAAATCTGAATCGGGGAAATAACGCCCCTTCAGCACCCGTGCACAAAGAGAGTTTGGGTCCGTGAGCAGTCGCCACCCTTGCTTTGCTAGCATGGCCTGGTTGAAAAGGGCGAGGTTGCGAAACCCCATGCCTCCCAACACCTTTGGTGTCGACATCCATTCCCACGACCGCCAGTGCATCTTCTTCTTTCCGTTCTCAATACCCCACCACCGATTGGCAATCACTGACTTCATCTTATCACATGTGGTTAGGGGTATTTGGAAACAACTCATAACGAAAGCTGGAATTGCCTGGACGACTGCCTTAAGAAAAGTTTCATTGCCTGCTCTAGACATAGGCCTATCCGTCAACCCATTCAGACATTTCCATATTCTATCATAAAGAAACTTAAAGGTGGATGTTGGGGATCGGCTCACTGAGGTGGGCATACCCAAGTACAACTCATTGAGCACTTCACTGTGAACTCCCAACTGATTCTTCACCGTCAGGTTCACTTGCTCGGAACAATGAGTACTGAAAAAACAGAGGATTTATCAAGATTTATTTTCTGTCCAGACCCTTCACAATAAACCCTCAAAGTATTCTTAAGAGCCATCACACTCTTATCATCGCTTATGTATCTTCTAATACTGTCTCACAATGATTAAACCAACGTACACAATCACCTGCAGACGAAGGGAGTAGTCATTATGGACTTAAATAAAATGTTGTTCAGAAACGATCCGTGAAGGGCAACGTTAGAGCTCTTGGGTTGTATATCTTTCACAAAATATTTTGGATTGTATATGTTCTACTCATGGTGATACATAGTAGGGAATAAGGGAGACAAGGATGCTTCAGGGAGGCAACAAGCACTACCTGAACGCAGGTGTTTTTTTTTTCTCTGAAAAATGAGCACATACACTGAATATATTTTGTATGCTATTCTGAAAGAGAAAGTGAGGCGCATCTTTGAAAATTCTTCCTTCACCTACAAATAAATTGTACCTAAATATTTTGTCAAAAAGTGCACGTTGATGAAGGATTATATGCATATTCTAATTGTAAACTTTACATGTAATCTCTATTGTGTACGTAAGAGGCGACATTCGGATCAATGAAGAAGACCCTTATAGACACGAGCTTTGCACGTGCACATTTACTAGTATTGCACAAACGTGCGAGGCCGGTCTCAAACCTCTTCGCAGCCTTGCCAATCCCTAGAGACGCTTTTGCCGCGACTGACATGGCTGGCGACCAAGATTGCTAGAGAACTACTACTAGGAAGAGGATGGATTGAAGCTGGACGAGAGCGGCGAGTGGTGCTGCTACAAGCCTGTGAGACGAGAAGATGATTCGATCGCTTGCGGTATAAGGGATCCATGTCGGGATCGACGAGGAAGTTGCACGATCGATCGTGTCGCAGCAGGCGACTGGTGGCCTTGGATCGCTTGCGGTGCCATTGGAGAGAAGAGACGACGTGGTTCAGGCCGACGTAGGAGGACGCTGGTACGCGGATCGGCAGCTGCGGCCATCGCACGTCGGAGGGCCACAGAAATTAAAAGGTAAAATCCTTTCCTCTTTTGGTAGGAACAAGCTACGAAGCCATTTCCATTCCTCTTTCCAAGTTTTCGTTCCGTCTGGGGCAGAGTGAATTCTCCGAGCGAGATATGAGGTGGACTTATAGTTGGCTATATATCTGTTAACACTGAGCCAGACCAACGGCATGTGTTAGTTAAGTACACATCAGAAATATTTACATAAGATTTCTGAGCCACCAGAAAAGCAAGTTGTTGTTTGACAATATAGTAAACCAGAAATATTACATGTGTTAGTTAAGTAGAGTACAATTTACAAAAATGCTGAACTTGGTTTTTCAGAAAAAAGTAATTTTTTTTTCTTGCATATAATGTTTTAAGAGCAAACACCTTAAATCGATCTAAGAGCTCCACTATGGATTAGCCCTTTTCTCGTTGGGAGAACATTAGAAAGTAATGGGCCTTTGTTAAATCATAAGATTGAAATTGCTACAGCTCTTATCCGTCTTGCAATTTGTTGCATCTGGTATGTATCATTCATGTGCAACCAGTTGGACTCATCTTCGTCTGTTGCGCTATTCTCCTTGTCGGGGATGCCTCCAAGTGATTGAGATGAAGTTGGTAGAATTGGCAAGCCTGCAAGAAGACCACAAACACCACATTTTCGATAAGGCAGTTAAAAATATGCAATCAATAATTAGTGGTACTACACAACCTATTGTATCTAGTTGGTTGACAGCCGATTGTCAGCTGTTGATAACATAGTGTCATTGCCATTGAGAAGGGAGTAGCATTTTTTCTTCTTCTCACAGGATTGGTGTTGTCGTTTCAATATTCCTCTCTATGTTGGGCATAATATAACCTTTGCCATTTCCTCCTTTTCTCTTTAGGATCTGCATATATATAGATGAAATAAGCTCATGTAAATGGCGTCGATGTTTTGAAATATCATCTTTAGTATTTGCATACCACTCCCTTTCCCTCCGCCTTTTGACCTCTTTAGGATCTGCATACACATCACACTTCAGTATTTCACATAATAATGGGTACTGAACATACCGTTTGTTATGAAGTACCTTGACTTTGCCCGTTGGTTATATCCTGAAATGGAGTCCGTCTGGAAGATGACATACGGATTTATGCCTTCTCTATTCTGTAAAATTAAGAGGTACTAAACAATACCGCCTTCCTGTAAATTTTAATTGTAGCAATCATTTTATGAGAGAATTCTTTGTAAATCCCAGTAGCATGGCGAAAACTCCAAATATATAATATTTTGTATGTACTAGGTTTTGTGCAGCTAAATTTGCATGGATACATCAGTAAGTTTGCTTTTTGACAATGTTCTATGTTGGTCAGTTCATTTATGCTCCATCTTTTTGGGGACAAATTTGCTATACAAAAAATGCAATCCTAAAGCTATAAAGTGACACCTGTATTTTAGAAAAGTTAGCAGTGATTTCCTTGCTTATTCTTGAGATGAATAGTACTTTGTTTACATTGTATAGCTGGAAACAATGGCAGTTGTTTCTCTCCTTTAATTAGTTCTTCTTTTGATGAGTACATGACAACTCAAATTGTTAGTTCTACGCAGATGATCCATTGGCCTTACTGTAGTTTCCTCCTAGTAATCCCTTTGGCAATGTGTGATATTGTTATGTGATGAGATGAATAGGGGATTAGGAATCCAGGTTGATAGCTCTGTTATGATTTTGTAACATAGTCACACACATCTAATATGTTGTCCAATAAAGTTACATTGTGTTATCCTCCACTTTATTTGTTTTCACGTTTTACTGGTTCAAATTACGACAGGTCTTGCTAGCAATAAAAGAGAAGCATGATGAGTTTATGCTTTCAAATTTTTTTCCATTATAGTGACCGATACTTCATCATCTGGAGGTCTCTTATTCCACTTAGAGATGTTGGGCTTATATATTTGATTCACAGACTTGGTAAACTGCCATTTTCTGAAGTTCCTACTCTTGTATGCCTCTACGGTCCTCGACCTCATCCTCCAGGAGTGGCAGCTTTGGCAATCCTGTAGGCGTGGGCTAGCGCGAGAGTAGTGCTCCGAGTTTGTGCCCCCTCCCCGGCCTGTCGGGGTGGAGGGTGGCGGTCCTTTGGGACCCTCCTTGTATGCTGACTTTCTGTTCCTTCTTCTTAATGAAAAAACACGCAGATCTCCCGCGGGTTCTCGAAAAAAAAAGTTCCTACTCTTGTTCAGTGCATACTATTAAGTTTTTTTTTTGTTCTAATCAGTCAACTCATGGTAACAGATATTTCAATCAAGAGATAAAAGAAAATGTAAAAGATGCGGTGATAGTTCTGGTGAGTCTTTGCATCTCTAGATGAGTATATACCGAATAATTCTAATTGAGTAATATGGTCTCGAAAAGAAAGGAAACAAATTTTTACAAGACAAGTAGCTGTTCTCGCTCACTTTTGTGCTTTCGAAGGATGCAGGCGCGTTCATGCTTTGCTAGGACACTGTTGATTGGCTATGGATCATTAGCTGTCAATAAAGAATGAGTGCTGCGTAAGATTGACTATTGTGCAATCACATCAATTAGTTACAGGTACTGAGGTACAGGCCACTATAGCTGCAATCGAACAAAGTACATACAAACCTTTTTTTTTAAAGATTGTCCTAGTAATAACTACAGTTGTATCTATGTTCAAATGCAGGTCCAGTGATTGAGAAAAGTTCTCTGTTCAAATTAAAGACGCCAAACCTGAAGGAAGTTGTGGAGTTGCTCGTCGGGCGTCCGGCCCCGCCGTGCAGGGCGTCCTTGATTTCCGCGTCGTGCAGGTCATCGTCGATTCCCCTTCGTGGGTCGTCGGCGTGGAGGGGATAGGGAAGCAGGGGATTCCCCGGTGTTGGAAGGCGTCAGCGTGGAGGCTATTGGGCGGCAGGGGATTCCCTGGTGTTGAGGCGATACGGCGACGACGGCGAGAGGACTGCTTCGGCGGCAGGGTAGGCGACGGTGAGAAGGAGTGCTCCTGTAGCAGGAGGAGGCGACGGCAAGAGGACTGCTTCGGCGGCAGGGTGGGGGATGGCGACCGCGAGAATGAGTGCTCCGGCGGCAGGAGGAGTCGACAGCATGAGGAGTTCATGCGGATGAACCTTTCCTTCGGTAATTGGGCGTGAGGAATTCATGCTGATGAATGCCGTCGAACACGGAAGAGATCTGAGAGGATATTCTGATTGAATGGCTCAGATTTGTTGGATGATCCCCTCTGGGGCTTTTGTTAGGCCACCTGAAGATGGAAGATTCACCTGCAGATTTGAGCACCGGTGGGAGATAGTTTTAGCAGGTGAAAGACGGATCTACAACACACTTTTGGGCTGGAAACCAAGCTAACTAACGTGAATGGACGTGCAATGGAGAAAAGGATTGGCTAGTATGTCAAGTTCTGGAACGAGTTTTGCAAATCATTCAAACTGAGGATCATGAAGATGCAACAAACAGGAAGCGTCTTGCGAAACAGGAAGCAATGGAGAAAAGGATTGGCTAGTATGTCAAGTACAGTGTATCTCTTACCATACAGGAAGCAGCAAGGAACAGCTAGAAAATCTCCATACCTTGAGCAAGAGAAACTATGAGGTATGTTATTCTGATGCCCTCTTTTTCATCTCATAGTCAGATTTAGTAGTACTCGATGTAGTAATGGTTGTTGACTTGTTGTTGTGACCTATGGCCTGGCCACATAGTATAACTATGAGATAATGCTACAATTGTGCTTATTCATGTGTATGCACTCTTTGGTGCCACCATGGGATTCATTGAATGGTTGTAGCTATTCAACATGTCGTGTAACCTGTTTTGGGTTTTGAATGGAAACTGTAGTGAGATGAAAACGGTGCTTTTCTTGACTGTGTAGCATTAATTCATGGCAGACCACCATGGACACGATCTTTTGAAATTGCCACATACTCTAGAATTATTTCATCATTTTATTTGTTTAGACAATTCATCCTTAGTGGTAATGTGTGTGACATGCTTACAAAAACGTTCATTAAACACAGTATTCAAGGGTGCTTTGAGCATTTGGCCGCATATTTTGACATCTAGGCGAATTGCTAATTGATAAGCATACCTAGGACCTAGGAATTACTGTATGTGGTGGATACTGGGCATATGAGTGTTGCGAGAAAATTTCCTAGTCATAAGTACTTGTCTTCGTTGATATGGTTTTGCTAAATACACTAGTGAATCGTTTATACCAAGGAAACAAATAGACATATAGTGGATTATATCTAACTAAACTTGAAAATGCCAGAGTATGTCAGCATGCACCCTATTAGCTGGATTTAATTTTAAGATTCTTAAATTCTATTTGAGGATGGTTTGCGACCCTTGCACTCATTGAATTATATGTTGACTCCAATCAATCTTTGTGTGCGGCATCGTTTGAGGTCTGGTGCTTCTGCGATGTACCCATGAGTGTTGCCACTACCGACTTTGACCTGAACTCCATCGACTTCTGTTTTATGTTGCAGGAAGGTTTTGGTAAATCTGATTCTGCTATCATTCTTTCATTCATGTTCATTACCCTTGTTTTAGTGCAAACCAATGTTCAAATTATATGTTATCTATTTATTTTAGCCCACCTGAGCCTGTATAAATGACTAATCAGAACAAATGGATTCGTCTGTTCCTTCGGGGGCTGTTGTCTTGTCTTCATTTTCTCGTGTCGTTTCTTTCGGGGTCTCTGTTGGAGGGTTTGTGGTGGGTTATTGCCATTGCTTTCTCTTTGAGGATGCCCTTTTTTGCTTGGTGGTTGGTTGGCATGCTCTGTCTTATGATGATGTCTTTGTCGACTCATATTTGGCGGTGCTCGTTGTTATTCCTGGCCTTGTGAGGTTGTGCTACGTTGGTCGGCTGCGCCATTAGAAGTACAGTGTATCTCTTACCTTACAGGAAGCATCAATGAACAGCTAGAAAATCTCCATACCTTGAGCAAGAGAAAATATGAGGTATGTTATTGTGATGCCCTCTTTTAATCTCACAGCCAGGTTCACTAGTACTCGATGTTATTGGTTGTTGACTTCTTATTATGACCCATGACCCGGCCAAAGTATAACTATGCGATAATGCTAGCATTGTGCTTATTCATGTATATGCACTCTTTGGTGCCACTATGAGTCTAATTGGATGGTTGGAGCTATTCAACATATCGTGTAACTCGTTTTGGGTTTTGAATGGAAACTATAGTGGGATGAAAATGGTTCTTTTCTTTAGTGTGTTGTGTTAGTTCATGGCAGACCATTATGGGCACTATCTGTTGAAATTGCCACTTTTACTCTGTAGCATTAGTCCTTTGAGCATTTGACAACATGTTTCGACATGTAGGAGAATTGCTAATTGATAAACGTACCTAGGATCCTGGTATTACTGTACTCCCTCCGTCTTCAAATAAGTGTACATCTAGCTCTAAACTTTGTCCACAAAAAAGTGTACTTCTATCTTCCTAATGCATTTTAATTGCTTCTCTCTCATCACACGGAAATCAAACCCAATAGTATTGAGCACGTGTTCTCTTTGTTTTCTACACGCACTTAGCTTATTGGAGGTGAAAGAATTAAAGAGGAGGGATGCATCTTCCCAACGCATTTTTCACTCCACTTGATAATTTATCTTGAAAAATCCGCATGTACACTTATTTGTGGACGGATGGATTATGTGGTGGTTACTGGGCACATGAGTGTTGGGAGCACATTGCCTAGTCACATGTACTTATCTTTATAGATGTGGGTATGCTAAGACTGCTCATAGTGGAAGTAACTTAGCTAGTAACATCACACAACCCAAGACATTTTGGTGACATGACATGGCAATGAATGAAGAAAGAAAGTGAGGTGGTAACTAGCTATGTTACCATAACATCACACCCCAAGAAAAGTTGAGTCTACACCATAGTAAATGACACAATGCATGACACCACATATTAGTTACTACCCACTATGGAGATAGTAACTTAGACTAGTAATATATGTCATGTTACTAGTCTAAGTTACTCCCCACAATGACTAGCCTAAATATATAGTACAGCGTTGAATCGTTTGTACCAACGACACAAATAGACATATAAGGGATTTTATCCATCTAAACCTGAAAAGGCAAGCATGCACCCTATTAGGTGGATTTAACTTTAAGATTCTTAAATGCTATTTGACGATAGTCTCCGACCCTGCACTCATTGACTTACATGTCGGCTGCAATCAATCTTTGCGGGCTTGACCTTGCAACATTTATAATTTGGAAATTACAAGCTTGGGAAGTAACCCCATCCTTCCTTGCACTTGTTTAAGATGCAGTACCTCCTCATGGACTATGAGGACAAGAAGTTGCAGACGTGTCCACTGAAGCCCAAGGACCTCTAGGAAGGAGATGATGGGCTAGTGGCACAGGACAGTGAGGGCATCGACTCAGCCCTGCGTGGTGTTGACCTCCAAGTGTGGTCAGAGCTCCAACATGAATTTGGTCATGCAGGCTCTTAGATGCGAGCAAGCGAGCGTACATATGTGGCCTCGAGATGAACCCCTCATCAAGCACGGTGTCGCCCGGGATAGCTCAGCTTTCCAAGCGCCATTTTGAATTCTTGCTGCCACATATATCGGTACTCTGTCTATGTACCTAGTTGTAATGACTAAGAGCATTTTCAGCCGCGTCACCTAAAGAGTTCTCCAAACAGCGTCGGATCGAATGTTTGGGGGACAAGAAGTTGCGGACGTGTCCACTCTGAAGCCCAAGGACCTCTAGGAAGGAGATGATGGGCTAGTGGCACAGGACGAGTGAGGGCATCGACTCAGCCCTGCGTGGTGTTGACCTCCAAGTGTGGTCAGAGCTCCAACATGAATTTGGTCATGCAGGCTCTTAGATGCGAGCAAGCAGGCGTACATATGTGGCCTCGAGATGAACCCCTCATCAAGCACAGTGTCGCCCAGGATAGCTCAGCTTTCCAAGCGCCATTTTGAATTCTTGCTGCCACATATATCAGTACCTGTCTATGTACCTAGTTGTAATGACTAAGAGCATTTCCAGCCGCGTCACCTAAAGAGTTCTCCAAACAGCGTCAGATCGAATGTTTGGGGGACAAGAAGTTGCAGACGTGTCCACTGAAGCCCAAGGACCTCTAGGAAGGAGATGATGGGCTAGTGGCACAGGACAGTGAGGGCATCGACTCAGCCCTGCGTGGTGTTGACCTCCAAGTGTGGTCAGAGCTCCAACATGAATTTGGTCATGCAGGCTCTTAGATGCGAGCAAGCAGGCGTACATATGTGGCCTCGAGATGAACCCCTCATCAAGCACAGTGTCGCCCAGGATAGCTCAGCTTTCCAAGCGCCATTTTGAATTCTTGCTGCCACATATATCAGTACCTGTCTATGTACCTAGTTGTAATGACTAAGAGCATTTCCAGCCGCGTCACCTAAAGAGTTCTCCAAACAGCGTCAGATCGAATGTTTGGGGGACGTGTTTTGTTCGTGCCGCGTTTGGGGGATGTCACTCCCCAGCCACGTCCACTAAACGTCGTCCCCAAACAGAAATTCAAATAGTTAGCATTCAAAACAGATCGTTCCCGCTAAAGTCATCGCGATCAGTGTAGCTGCGATTAAAGTACCGGGCGCGGATTATATTACAAGCCGACGTAAAAATTAGAAGAAGGGGAAGGGGTTGGCCGACAGCGCATCCTGAGTCGACATAGGCCCGTCGATCACGACGGACTCATCGTGATCTGCCCGATGTGCATGCTCCGTCGCCGACGTCGAGGCAGAGGCCGACGCAGGTGTATTAGCAAATGTTGTCGCAAACGTGTCTGCTGGCTCTTGCTCCGGGGTTGGGGTTGCTGCCGCTGCCTCGGCCAGTGCCATCTTGGCTTCGATATCGTCGAGGATCTAGCCTTTGAAAAAATTGTGCGCCACTCGATTCCGGGGAGACATTCCTTCTGTCGACGCTTTCAGCAGGGACATGTCGTCCTTGCGTTTCTTGAGCTCCATCTTCTCCTCTTGCCTCTTGAGCAGCGTCGCCCATCTTCTCCTTTTGTCGTGGGAGAGCAGGGTCGAGGAGACCTCGGTGAGGCAATGCGTGATCGATGCCAGCGTCTTCTCGGTCAACGCAGCATCGGCCAAGGTGGCCTTGGCACCATTGTTGCCGATAGGACGCCCTGCTGATGTTGCAAGCGGCACTTCCAGATCAATGGCGTCATTCCTCTTCGACAACGAAACGCGCATCAGCCGCCATTTCTCGTTCTTTATGAGCTTGGTATAGCAATGCATCAGCTCTAACGACTTCCCGTTCGAGTTCTTTCGGTACATATCCATAACCTTGTCGAACTAAAAACAGGAAACACAATCAAAGATCGTCGAACAAAATGTAGGCGCTACAGATTAGCTAAGAAAGAGTCGTACCACGCTGCTGACGTCGATGTCGTTGTCGCCTCTGGTCTTGACCTCGTGATGGAACCCATGGAACATGTCCACCAACGCCTGGATGATGGCCCATCGCGTCGATATTGCCTTTTGGCTCCTCTTCATTGTCACTTTGTTGTAGTCGTTGTTGATTAGCTTGCGCTCATCGAACTCAGCCTTGATCCTCGCCCAATTCTTCTTCTTCTTCGTCCTCACGCCGGCCGCGTCAACCTCCACGAGATCATTGCCATCCTCCGTGGCACCCGCGTCCTCCTCGTCCTCTTCGTCGCCGCCCTCTTCGTCCTCGTCCTCGTCGTCCTCCACCCCTCCCCTCCCCCCTTCCTCCTCCTCCTTCTCAGCACCAGCGCCCTCGAATTCAAGCGGGCCCCTGCGGCCAGTGAATGGGGCGCCGTCCGCACCGGGTCCTGGCTCGCGCTGGGGCGCTTTCTCGTACGCCGGGGAGTAGAAGACGACGTTGGGGTTGAAGCCGCTATGCGGCAGCGTATCCTGGTAGTGCGGCGACAAGTTTGGCGTCACGCACCCGGGAGTGGCGGAGGAGCCGTCGTTGTAGTACCCGGATGTCGACGAAGAGACCACTCCCGGAATGTACACCGACGCCGACGTACTCCATGGGCTCGCGTTTGTGGCAGCGATACACCCGGCCAGCGCGTGCTGGTGCGTGCGCGCCGCCAATGCCTCCTTCTCCAGCTGCGCCGCCCTCCGTCCCTTCCGCTCTGCCGTCGACATCTTCCGGCGCAGACATCTTGATGCCACTGATCTTCGGTCCAGCCTTCCGGCTTCTTCTTCGGAGCTAGCACCTTCTGAGGCTTCGCAAAGAGCGCCTTTGCCCCTTTCGTCTCATTGCCCGACGACTTCTTGGCCGCTTTCTTGGCCATTTTTTTGGGGGCTGTCGGCGGCGCCATGAATGGGGAGAGGGTAGCGGCGGCGGGAGGAACAGAGTAGCGATGGCGGGAGGGATAAATAAATCGGCGGGATAGGAGGTAAAATGTGTTGGGAGGGCAGAAATGCGCGGCGGGAGAGGCGCGATGTGGCGGGAGAGGCGCGATTTGGCGGGAGAGGGGGACACATTTTTCCTGTGCCGCTGACTCATCGATCCCGCGCCTCCTCGCCTCGCTTTTCATTATGTCCGGCGAGCCCGGAGCGTCCCCTGTGTAGCGGGGACAGATTCGGGGCGCCGGACACCGTACTGGGCCGCCGGACAAAAAGAGGTTTGGGGGACGCGACTGGGAACATTTTTTTTTTGTCCGGCGCGTCCCAAATCTCTTTGGGGGACGCGGTTGGAGATGCTCTAATGACACAATAGCTTGCTCAAAATTAGAAGCTTGATTGTATGTAGATGCCTGGTTTGCTGCTGGGTTTCAATGCGTAGTATGGATATGCTCTGCATTTGATTGTAAGATGTTAATTGGAAAATAAGTAGGGTGGTGTACATGTGTGTCCAATTCTATTTGAGAATTCTTGAGCAACATCTCGGGATTATTTTTAAAGGTTTCTTAGGATAATTTATTAATGTTGCTAGCTAGCTCCCACCGATGTGGATATAGGATCAATCTTGGCTTTATGCTGGCCAGTACGTGCTCTTTACTTGTCTGGCAGCTAGCTTTACAACGTCAAATAATTTATTAATGTTCTTAAGATTTTTCCTGTACCACTCAAGTCACAATGTCAAATAAATACAGGAAGCATCTTTCAAGCCCTACCTACCGCGGGATGGAATGAAAAGGAAAACATGCAAAGTTGGAAAAAAGGATATGTGGCGACCATAACCAGGGACCTACGACTGAAACTTTCAGCACGCACAATGCATCCGACGGCCATGCCTCTTCCACTGATCCACGAGGATAAGGAAAAAAGGCAGCAGGTGAACGGCAACCACCCCTTCCACATCCTGTAAGAAAGAAACGGGGTTGAGCACATGGTTATATATACCCTGGGTGACCCGGCAATGGGGGCCTCAAGTGTAGCCTGCCTCCTGCTCCCCTCCAACACCATGGCTCCCACCGTGATGGCTTCCTCGGCCACCACCGTCGCACCCTTCCAGGGCCTCAAGTCCACCGCGGGCCTCCCCGTCAGCCGCCGCAGCGCCGCCAGCCTCGGCAGCGTCAGCAATGGTGGAAGGATCAGATGCATGCAGGTATGGAAAATTTTAAACGAAACACATGAGTTTTCTCGTCCGTCCAATTCACTTAGCATCAATCATGACTCGACTCTCTTTATTTAAACCTCTTTGTAAATACTTTACTAAGACAGCTCTATATACCTATATATCTTCATTAGTGCAACCGAAAATGTATAAAAAATAGTGAAGTCCACTTTTTATTCCATAATTCTGCACTAGTGACACATATATATTATCCTATTTAGTGAACATTTTATGGAAGTTCACCTCCTATAAAACTTCGAACATGGGTTTATCTCCATTTTAGCATTATGTATATTCTGTTAGATAAGGCTGGCATGATCTTGTCCAACCTTTTCTGCACCATCTGTTCAAATAATTGTCGTTGTCCTAATATTTTGAAGTCTTAATCATCACTTCACACCTTGTCTAATAGATATGCATAGAAGAAGACTGCCCAAAGTCTCTAAAATTTGTAATCTAGACGAGATGGCATAATTAGTGTCACAAATGCACGAGTAGAGGTCAAACTGGAATTCACTTTATTAAAAGAACAAATGGTTGATGTTCCCTCAAAAGAAGAAAAAAAATCACTTAGCATCAAGTATTGAGCTGAGTGTGTGTTCTTTCAACAATTCAGGTGTGGCCGATTGAGGGCATCAAGAAGTTCGAGACCCTATCTTACCTGCCACCGCTCTCGGCGGAGGCCCTCCTCAAGCAGATTGACTTCTTGATCCGCTCCAAATGGGTTCCCTGTCTGGAGTTCAGCAAGGTTGGCTTCATCTTCCGTGAACACGGCAGCACTCCTGGATACTACGACGGCAGGTACTGGACAATGTGGAAGCTGCCCATGTTCGGCTGCACAGACGCCGCCCAAGTCCTCAAGGAGGTGGAGGAGGTCAAGAAGGAGTACCCTGACGCCTATGTCCGCATCATCGGATTCGACAACATCCGTCAGGTGCAGTGCGTCAGCTTCATCGCCTTCAAGCCACCAGGTTGTGAGGAGTCCGGCAAGGCATAAGCTGCCAGCTAGGAATCGATATATGGAGTCTCTTGGTTCAGTTTTCGATGACAACTCCGCTTTCCGGGTTTTACTTTTAGTTCCACATATAATTGTGTGTGTATGCAAGTTGTTAAATACTTTGAGATCAACAAGTTGTAAAGAGTTTGTGACCCGTCAAATACTGAATATCTATATATCTCACCGGGTTGCGATGGAGTTTAGCGCAATCTACATTCACGGTAATCAATTCTATAGCGCCATGCCATTGATATCTCTCTAACTGAAACCGTTGGCTACCTCTGAAACACTGTTCAGCACATATATTACACAGCTCTTAAAGAGCATATAATACACCGCTTCCCTCTGTTATATTATGATCCAAATTCATATACTAAAGGGAGGCTAACTTTTGACGAGCGGAGCGAGGCCCGTCGTCGGTAGGCTTGGGCCGAAGTGTAGCGGAGCCTGAAGTTAGCCCATACGTTGTGCCCTGCAGGGATGCCTGCGAGTGGGGTGCGGGGGTCGGCAGCCCCCCGCAGTACGGTACGGATCGTTGGCACCGTCTATATATAAATCTTGAAAGCCGTCGGCTAGGGTTTATCAGATTATAAGATAAACCACGACGTTTGTCAACACTCCCCGATATAGTGAAGTTTTGCTGGCTGGCGCCCGTGGTGTTTTCCCCTTATGTGTTGGAAGGGGTTTTCCACGTT
The DNA here is from genome assembly GCF_022539505.1 of Lolium rigidum. Lineage (NCBI taxonomy): Eukaryota > Viridiplantae > Streptophyta > Magnoliopsida > Poales > Poaceae > Lolium > Lolium rigidum. Next base: position 327,302,629 of record NC_061514.1, on the reverse strand, counting down.
AAATCTTGTGTCTCCGCTGCGTTTACCTTTATCTTTATTTGTTATTTGCTTGTCGCTTTTATAACACCCTCATGCCTCGCAGAGTCACACGTAATTGTACAGCTCCGGTCAGGGCCAACAGATCAAAAGCGTATATTTTGGAGCACCGTCTGGCCAGAGGCTTGTTCCAAAAAAAAGGTTCGAATCTTCAAAGGAAAAGATCTGAGTTCAAATCAAAGAGATCGAGGCGCCACGGCACGTGAATAATTACCTCAGACTTTTTTTTTAAACATACGGCCTCATGGTCCGGCTTTATAAATAAAGCCCTCACGGTGAAACGGATAGTTCACAAACATAGTACACACCACTACAGCTGAAGCTGCCCGACCAAACCCACCAGGAAGACGAACTGACGCTACAAGCGTTTTACGGATACATGCCCACACACGCACGCAACCAAACTAGATAGAGGAAATGACAAAGTCCATGATCGAGCGTCCACTAAGAGTCCTCCGCTACTCAGCTCGCAACCTCGCGTACAATCTCCTGACGTCGCCCATCGCCACGTCTAGCATCGCCCTGTCCCTTTGTCTCAGCAGAACCCTCCAACACTGCATATGAATCAACATCCAATAAAAGACATCAGCTGGGTTTCCAATCATCTTTCGTTCAATGGTTAGTTTTTTTTTGGATAGTCTACAAGGTCGAGCATTGAGCCGCGAACGTAAACCAAACCAGCCTACGAAGGGGGCCATAAAGGCCCTGGACGATTGCAATGAACTCCCCCGCCCCTGCGGGGTTCCAGTCATAGTATAGGAGTTCCCTACCTCCAGCCCACATCAATCTGGGGATGGGGCAAGAGAAGAAGATGTGGTTGCAATCTTCTATCTTAGAGCACAACGCGCACCTCCGATCCGAAGGTCCATATTGCTTGGCAATCTATTCACAGGACGGGAGACGTCCCCTGATGAGTTGCCACAAGAACACCTTGACCTTGGAAGGGACCCTCGTGCACCAAGCTTTCCTTGAAGCAGGTGACTGTCGCTCTCTACATCAGTCCAAGGTAGACCGATTTAGATGTGAAGTCCCCAGATGCCTCGAGTGACCAAGACACCTTGTCTTCCTCGATCGCTGGCTGCCAACACGTGACTTCTCGGCACAAGTTATCCCACTCAGCAGCCTCGGCGAGTCCAAACCGTCTCCTAAATGCAAGTTCCCAAACCTCGGGATTCCCTTCCCGTGGTCTTGCATCGAACACTGAGACCAAAGGATTATTGCAAAAGCTAAATAGGCAAGGGAATATGGCCATAAAGGGGTCCCGACCCGTCCACCAGTCCAGCCAAAAACGGGTGCGTCTCCCATTGCGCACCACATGTTTGGCTCCTAGCTTGAAATACCATTTGATCTTTTGTATGGAATTCTAGAACTGGGAGCCCTGGGTCGGTACCTTGACATCAAAAAGGTCCCGGCCACCAAAGTATTTTGCGCGGATGATATCTGCACATAGACCATCTGAGATAGGTATGACTACAGGGCATGTCGAATCAATACCCCTAGTCCACAGGAAAGCAGGAAGCCCATGGACTCGAAGCTTTGGAGGCCCAGAAGATTGGAGATCCTCGGATTAGGAAGATAGAGTTATTATAGGAAACTTGTATCAATATAGGGAACGGACCAACGAGGCCCGATAAATTGTAACTTGTACGACTCGGAAAAGCCTTGGCTTCGCCTCCTATATAAAGGGGAAGCCGAGGGTGAGAGAAGGATCGAATCATTGTAACCCTAGCCACCGTAATATTGAGTTGAGCACTTTTGTTCGGCTGAAACCTTCGAGATCCACTTGCCCTCTACTTCTTACGAAACCCTGAGTCTACAACACATAGGCATTGACGAGTTAATCCCTCATCAATTGGCGTCGTCTGTGGGAATTGGAGGTCGCAAGGTCCTGATCTCGATGGCATCGTCAACATAATCATTGACTACGAGCAACACGATGGAAGGAGGTAAACGAGTCCAACCTGATCTTGTCGATTTTGTTCCTCACCCTCACGCCGTTTGCATGCATATGCCAATATGGAGGAATCGGCGGAGATGGTGTTCAGGAGTTTCCTCTTCCTCGTCGGGAAAGAAGGATCACACTGTTTTTCGGCACTAATTTTTTTGGGAACTTTGGCGGCTGTGCCTGATTACACAGGATCGTCGGCATCATCCGTTGAGTCAGGTGACGAAGAAGTTTCGCCGCCATGCTTCACCTAGCCCGCTGATAGCGGGAAACTCGTCGATCTGTTCGATGAGATGACTTTCGGGTCGATCACGGAAACCGATCTATCTCAAGATAGCGACTCGGAAAGCTTCATCAACTTTGACTTCACCAAAACAACAAACTCCTCTGCTAATATGGAGGTTTTCGCCGATCTATACGACGGTGTCACCTATACCGAGTTCGATGAAAACACAAATACAACATACCACCAGATTTGTGTAATCACGGGATCAGGCCGTGAAGCTGACGAAGAATCTAAGGCTTTCAATGATTTAGGAAACCCCTATGTCGATCCTGCAGATCTTACAAGAGGAACAGGGAATAAATATGTGGGAGCTCAACCAAGAGAAAAGGTGCAGGTACCGCAAGATGCGTGGGATAGTGCGACAGAGGCCATGAACGGCATAGAGCCGGTGACTACACAAGCTTCACCAGTAGTGCTACAAGCATATCAGTATAAACTCCGCCGTTCAAGATGCTAGTTAGAAAAGTTACAACAGAAACATGATGAAAGAAGAGCCACAACAGACGCTTCCAGTGAGCGCATA